>NC_133109.1:26187188-26532676 GCF_022965805.1 Primulina eburnea | reverse complement strand
AAATTTTGACTATCAAGCTAATGCGGAAAATAAATGTCCCTCGTGAGTGTACTGTCGGACTCGATCCACTCAAGCGTCAGTGCCTCTCTCAATAACATCATCATCTGAAGCATCCAAACCTAGTGAGTCTAAAAACTCAGCACGTTCTAACAGGCGTAACAAATAATACATATACCAAAACATGTATTAAAATCATACTTTTATTTAAAACAACTTGTAAGAATAAATAAATCTTAAATCGTCGTATCGTAAAGCTTGCAATCATTTATCATTTTGGGTGAAGTTTGATCTTTGAAAGTGATTATCCTTTTATCCTCTGGTCGGGTGATCAGTTGGTCTCCCTCTAGAACCTTGTCCCGTAAACAGGCTCCCTCTAGGGCCTTCACCTTCAAGATATTATCAAAAATCATATATCATATCCTCTTTGTCACAGTCAATTCACATCTTACAAAATATTTTTCTTTTTCTTTTTAAAATCATAAAATATCATTACTTTCCAAAAATATCATTTTTACAGAAAAAATTGCACAACTTTATCATAAATCATAAAATATCATATTTTCATCAAAATCATCATAATATATCATTTAACATACATTATGATTCTTTGGGACACTGCCAACCCTTTTCGTACTACCCAAGTGTAAAATGATTGTTTTGCCTCTGGACGTAAAATTTCTCGATTTTGATTTTTTCTTACTTTTATTGACTCTAGACCATCCCAAATAATTAATTAAGCTTAAATTTAATTTTTAATATTTTTAATTAAAATAAATTCGAGGGCTTCGATTTAAAGTCTTAATTATTAATTCGTGAAGCGTTTAATTCCCGAATTAATTCAAACTTTAATATTTTCCTCTCAAATTTTAAACATAGAATTTTCATATCTAAACAACCCCCGGGAACCATGAATCATCCCATGTGGACCATGGTTTTACCCCTTAACCATGAAAATTCCATATCACGAACCCTAGCTAGTTCCCTCGAGCCATCTCACGTTTTACTCGACCACACCAGAGCCACCTCGAGCCAACCCCTGACCAGACCACCTGGGGACTTTAATGCCCTGCCCTGCCCCATTTAACCAGCTCCTAGCCCACGCCACAAGTTCCAGGATGAGTCGCGGCCGAAGACTTGCGCGCTAGGACTCCTCACTCGACTAGGAGTCTTCACTCGAGCCACCACCATGCCCAAACCATCCTGACCCTCATTGGACCACCCTCAGACCTATCCTAGCCCTGCCCTTCACGTAGCAGCCGATCGCGACTTGCTTCCTATGCGCATGAGAAGAGTCCATGCGATCATCGACTCTTCTCTATTGACAAACCACGGGTCCCAACCCTGCTAGGACCCTCCCAGTCCCTGATCCGTGACTCACACCGAGCTCCAACCAAACCTGGGACAAGCGTGCACGGTGCCAAGCCCTTGTCCGAGCCATCTTCCCATCGAGTATGGCTAGGAAATCCTAGGACTCTCCTATCTTGGCCTAGAACAATATCCAGCCTTCATTTCAACCCTTAATGACTCTTTTCCTGTTCCTTAAATACTTCCTATTGGCAGCGTGTCCTTAGGGATCATAACGTTAAAGAAACAAGCGTAAAAACATAAAAACTTTGAAAATAATCGTTATATCGTTAAACCCATCGAACGTAAATATTTTTCATGCAAAATAAATCAAATCATTCATAATATTGTTTGAATGATGCATCAAAGGATTTAGATATGTTCCTTTACGTTTTAGAACGCTCGAATATGCGATCGTCGGCGTGGGATGCGAGGAAGAATGAACGGCGATGAAGACTCCTTGTTTTCTTCCTCCTAGGTTTCTAAAATTTGGTGTGTGGCGTGTGTGGTGTGTTCGGCTGAGGGGTCTCCAAAACCTAGGTTTTCTATTTTATATATTTTAATTTGCATGATAATGGGCTTGTGTTATGGGTTTCAAGTTTTGTAGCAATTGAGTCTACTCATCCTTGGTAAATTAGGTCCAATAACACATATTTAATTGAAAAATAAAAGTTTATAAAATTAGTTTTCAAAAATAATGCATTTTGATATTTTAAAAGTCTCTCGTTTGTCCAAAATCGGCTTCTCGGATAAAATCGAGCTCATCTCGTAAAATAATTTGAACTCTATCATTTTTAAAAAAATTAGTCATTTTTAATCATATTAAGAAGCCTGAAAAATATTTATTGAAAAATATTTATTTTGTCTTGGTCATCTCCGATATCCTTTCATCATCCTATTATCGAATATTCAGATAAAATCTACAATTCTCATGAAATCATGCCATAATCATCTAATTGTGCAATCATACCTTTAATCATATAATATACTTCAAGCAAGCATTTAAAATTAATTATTCAAAGAAGGTAAGAAATTTAAATCGCTTGCATGCATATGATTTACGTAAATCGGCTTTTGGACGTTACAGTAGATGGAGAGTTTGGCATCTTCAACCATTTATCAAAAGGAGCACTAATAATCCTTGCTCGTTGCCTCTCATTTAGTTTTGTTTCAAGTTTGTTCATTACTTTTCTAAAATAAGTAGAAGAACATTGTGACATTGCATATTTTTTGCTCTAGATATGAGCCTCATTTTCATCGACATTTTTTTATCTATTTCTACATAAAACAAAAAATATATTAATATAACAAATTAAAAACAACATAAACTTCTATAATTATTCCAAACATGTTCAATCAATATTAGTAATATAAAAAAAATAAAACAAATAAAAACAATGCAAAGCATATTAAAATTGAATACAAACACTTGCTTGCTGTAACAAAGAAAAAAAACAGGCAAATGGTTGTACATGACCGACACAAGATATGATTGTACAACCTACCATATAATCATAAAAAATAAGTTTATGAAATAACTACATTTCATTTCAATCTTTAAAAACAAATTGAACTTAAAAAAATCAAATGTCAGATTAACTTCAATGATTTTAACAATTTTTGTGCAACAACACCACACAATATCAGCAAATGTTGCCTCCATATAAATCATCATTTATTTAACAATTGCGGTTAAGCAGGCATTTCCAATGTAAAAATCTAACAATCATAGATATTGTAACTATTGACACAAAAATTAATAATAGACGGAAAAAAACAAAACATATAAGCAGAAAAATTAAATTATAATCAATTAGAAACATTATACAAATTTATCATGCAACTATCCAATAGGTTCATCCTGCTAATCCTTCTACAATTATTTAAGTTTTGGTTTGAGAAAATTTCTAAATCTGTCGTCTTCTTGTCATATTAATATTTTTTGAAACGGAGATGAGTGCAGGGATGGAATTCGTGAAAGGGGAAGGAGCTGGGGATGGCAAACACACCCCCGCCCCCATCCCATTGCCATCCCTAGTGGACATTTATAAAGTAAACGATAATGTTTATACTAAAAATTTTCCCCACAGTTTTTTGATGACTATTGTAAACATACGGTACAATGCAATCTTTATCATAATCAGTTAAAATTCATTTTCTTCGTAAATTGATTTTTTTTTTATAAAGAAATATATCGACATGGCACTATTATTGAAGCAATTCTTGATTATTACCAAAAAAAAAATTTATAACGTTTATTATTTATAAACGTTAAAAATGAATATTGATAATTGATTTTACATTATAGAATAGTAATCAATTGGAATACCTAATCCATAAAAAAGAATATCGATTAGACTCAAAATAATTTAGTTAATTCCACTATATATCGTTTTAATATTATATGTCATTTCACCGAGGTTATAAACTATTCGGAGTAAGTCTTTTATGATACTGGTCAACCTGATTTATACTTAAAGTCAAAAATCATATCATTAGCATAAAAAATAGTAGTATTTTTTATTAATATGATAGGGGATTTGTCTCACAAAATTGACACGTGACATCGTCTAACGTGAGTTTTTTAAAATATTTAAAATATCTTATACGGTATTTGGAAGGATATAAGATGTATGCAAAGTTTTAAAATATTTTAAAAAATAACCTATCAAATTTTGTAAGGTTTCTTAATAAGTAACTAAATAGCAGCATACTTCTTGTTTTATTTTATTTTTTTTTAGATTTTTTTGAGAATATAACAACGAAACACAGTAATTGGTAATTTTTATAAAAATATTTCTCTCACACATTTGCGATTTGATGATTGTAAACATGCAATAAAATGCAATGTTTTATTCGAAACAGTTAAATGACTTTGCTTATTTATTCTTCTTTGTTTAGCATTAAAAAAATTACTTTGCTTCGTAATTTGATTTTTTTTTTCAAAATATATATTGGCGTATTATTATTATTGAAGCGATTCTTATTACAACTAATTTTTTATGTAATCAAAATAATAATAATAATTGAATATTGACTATATATAAATAATTAACCATAAGTAATAAAAAAATAATAATAATAATAATAATAATTTACTATTGAATAAATATATATGTTAAGCATGAGCTTTGAAAAAATGTATCCGCTGCCGGGGCTCGAACCCGGGTCACAGCTGGTGTGCCGAAATTCTATAAGAATTTTTCTGAATTGCTACAGCGGAATTAGTTCTAAAGCGTTTGCATTTTAATTTTTATATATAAATATTGTTGGAATTTGAATATTATCACAGTTTCTTGATATGGTTTAATCAATTTTAAATTATAGAATAGAGAAGTGTTTAAATGAACTGGAATACTTAATCTAGAATCATTTTTATTTCGAGACAAGTAATTTATCAAGTGTTTTTTAGGCTCTTGGAGGAAGCAAAACACCTCGTAACCAAGAAAGAAATCCAGAAAGAAACCAAATTTAGCTAAACTATGGACCACAAAATTAGCTTTACGACGCATATTGTCTAGTAACGGATTATTAATATGGACAACAAGAGTACAAGCCATTTTAGGATCCATCAGTGTACCTAAGTAATCTACACATCCTATTAAAATTTTAATTTTCCACATTTCTTTTTTACCTCATCGCCTGTACCACCAACCATGTTCAATAAAAATGAATTTCTACCCTTTGGAGATGTTCACTCAATTTCATATGTTACACAATTACACTTGGCATAAAGTAGATATATCAAAATCTTGAATGCATCTTATCAAGAGCAATAAAAGTGTTCCAAGAACCTCCACAAAACTACATCCAGCAAGCTTCTTCACCCCTCTTGATTCCATCGCTTCTCTAGTTCTTCTTGTTTCATCCCACCACTTTATAACCGCGTATAAGTTCGATAGCCCGACGTATCTCCCATCACAATCGCCCTTCAACTCAATCAGCTTTCTTCCTACTGCTTCTCCAACTTCAAATTTTCTATGATTTATACAACCGTTAAATAACGCTCCCAACATTGAAGCTGTGGGTTCTGTTGGCATTCGAGATACCAACTGGTACGCCTCGTCCACATGACCAGCACGAGTTAGAACATCCACCACACAAGCATAGTGCTCGGTCTTTGGCACCATATACCATTCTTAGCAATGGCGTCCAGATATTCCCGTGCCTCCTTCACTAGTCCTCCATAAGCACAGGCATTTAGCAGGCACAAGCACGTGATCTCATCAGATTTGATTCCTAATTCCCGCATTCGCTTCAACAGCATAGCCATGCGTTGCGAGCCCTCTAATCAGTGCATTCCACAGAAAAAACATGTGTTTCTCATTGAAACATTACGAAATACGACCATTGCTTCCTCGACGACACCACATTTGGCATGCGTATCTCTACGAGGGACGTCTTTAGAACGAGAGTTATGGAAAGCTTATTCTCAACTATGTATTGGTGCATTGTCCTACCTTGTTGAAGTGCACCCAAGTGAGAACAAGCATATAAAATAGTAACCACGGTCACCTCATTTGCTTTCGGTTTTCCATTTGCTCTCGTTCTCTGGAAAATCGACAAGGCTTCCTTGTGATTCCCATCCTTGACATAGCCATCAATCAAAGAGCTCCACGACACCAACTCCTCTCAGACATGGTGTCAAACACTTTCCTCATCGAAACAACATCCCCGCACTTGGCAAACGCATCAAGAATCGAGTTCCAAGACACCATGTTCCTCATCGGTATTTCACCAAACACTTTCTCTCAATTTTCTATTTCACCACACGTACCGTACATATGGATCAAAGAATTTCATACAAACAAGTCAGACGCAAAGCCATTCCTCGACGCATGCGCATGAGTACATCCGCCAAGTATAGGGTCCGAAAGGCGTGCTGAAAAGCCTCGACAAGAAAATGGTAGGTTAGATGGTTGGCGGCAACAATTGTAATCTGATCGTGGCGTTGGGGAGCTGAAGGAAACAGCGATGAGCATAGTGGATGTCGAAATAATCAGCGGCCAAAGACAGGATGTCGTCGGAAAATGGATGGTTGTTGGATAGGCCAGAAGATGTCAGGAGGGCGTGGATTTTCTCATGCATACTTCTGCAGCAGCCTTCATGCATTTTACCAGGATTGGTCGCCACTCATCTGAGGACAAGTTTTGGATCTTTTGTGTAAGTCATGTTGAATTGATTAATCACTTGTTCTTTCAATGTTCGTTCAGTAGCAAATCTTAATATTCATTAACTGATCAAATAATAATAATGATACAGAGGTTAATTTTGAGCTACCTTTACTTTTGGCTGTGTTGAATGATGTATATCCCGAGTGTGTTTGTTTTGATTAAGATTCATTAACTAATCAAATAATATTAATAACAGTTGCCAGCAGAACAAATAAATTAACAGAGAAATAACAATTTTAAATATTGCCGGAAAGTCTCAGGAATATAATATATATGCCAAGGAAAAACACATTAGCAAAGCAAGCCCCAATATAATATGACTACTATTGTACATTTAGGCAGAACAAAAAATGGAAGCAGAAATGTTGTCGATACAGATAGCATTCAATAGGCGAAACATTATGTTTTAGCTTTTCCCAGAAGTGGAGACTTCAGTACTGCACACAGGACAAACCTACACAAACCCATAATGCATCCATTATTATTTCTCAAGGCTCTACATTCCCGCGCTAAGAATAGTCATACCTTATTTATTTTTAGCCAATTGTTAATACATTCTGCATGGTAAGAGTGTTTGCAAGAAAGAACAGTCAACGTTTCGCCATCCTCGTAGTCCAACCTACATATAACACAGCTGAAGCAAATGGGTATATAGTTGTGTCAGTTTATTGCCTTCATACAACGACCTAATACAATTTCTTTATCTACATCATAAATTTATTTTTACTTCGTATTCTTTGGTTTTTTTGGAAGGCCGGGAGGGGAAAACAAGAATTTACACCAAAACAAGAATGTGTTTACTTACGAATCACTGATTCCTGCTTGATCGCCCTGAGATTTATAGTTGACAGAAGGTAAGGAGGCAATTGTATCAACAGAAAGTCCCCTACTTTCTGTTCCAACGACTTCGCCCAGGGCAAGTAACTCCTGTACCACAAAGTCACTTTCAAATTCAAAGTAAAATTATTCAGAGAAGAACCAGAACCCAAGTTTGCAACTAGAGTTACCTCGTATGACAGCTCATCTGGATCCACCTCATCCCATGCATCCTAAAAATTTATCAACAATGTCAAGTACAACCCCAAAATATATAGACAAGTCTCAATTGCATGTTGCTACAACGTAAATGAAATGAATATTGATAATTCACAAGCCAGTGCAGAAAGTAATAAACCACCCACAAAACACCAAAATTGGAAATATCAAAACACTGGTTCAGAGTTTGTATCTATAGACAGGGATTTTGTGTATCAAGATCCTAGTGTGTGAATGCTTTGGAGGCATGCACGATCTTTGTAATTTCATATGAAAAAACAATCAGTACAAATCCTGAGGCAAGATGATCAGTTGGAGAGATTTTGTCTCTATTGGTGAGTAGGAAACGTGATTGAATTTTGGAGAGTTTAGCCGATCCATCCCAGCCAAATTTCTCTCAATTACAGCAGTGGGATAATGAAATTGGATAAGTACACTAAAAATAAGTTAAAGTCGTCCGTAATTAGTTGAATTTCCAGGTTTCCTAGTATCGAGAAGGCATTTTCGCCCTTAAAAAGTTTAGGATACAAAAGTACAAAAATAATTCCATATTTGATCTTTTGATGACTTGATGTTTTAGAAATCTTCTGGCCAAATTTTAACGTCTTTAAATGTGTTGGAGTTATCCATGGCCACAAGATTAGATCATGAAAGACGAGATCTTTTCCTTCTTCATGACCAAATTAGGGGTCTGCAAATGAAAGAGATCATTCATTCATTTGGTGAAACAACCTAATAAGAAAACGGAGTAGGGGTATGTTTAAATTCATTTTCTGGCCTTTTTTACCATTTCCAGAGAATAAACCAAACATTAAACTATTTTCTACTCCCAAAACATATTTTCAATGCTTTCACATCATGCAACAGAATCATTACTCTTAATTTACCTCTTCAACGCTCCTAAAATATTATATTATCACCTTCTATTCTAGTCATATAAACTATGATTAAAATTTAAAAAATATCCCAGACACCATTAACACAATATGCATCTTATTATATGGAATCACTAACCAATATATTCATTCTTACATGGTGTGATACCTATTGTAAATGTCTCCTTCAGAAAATAAAACCAACCATACAAACAGTCTCCAATTCATTTATGGGAATTATTTTCAAGAATATTTTCCATATGATAGAAAACAATTCTAAACATGCCTTATTTTTTCTACTTCTTGTTGCCCACTCCTTTAAGTGTTCTTGTATCACATTTATGAATTTTTGCACTTAATTAAAGCCTCTTTGAAAAATTAGAACTTCTTGTCCGTCACCAAGGTACCCTGTAGAATTTTCTTGGTTAGCAGACCCTAAATGCCAAGGCTACATGTGGTGGTTTGATACATAGTTGTCAAAGGCGAGCGTCTCTCGCCCCAGGTGAGCGCCTGGGCTTGCCTTAGTGAATCGCTGTGACCCCAGGCGCAGGGTCCTCACTTGGCGGCGCCTCTCGCCTTAGGCGAGTAAGGCAAGAGGCGCCGCCAGGTGAGGACCCTGCGCTAAGGCGAGTAAGGCA
This sequence comes from Primulina eburnea, assembly GCF_022965805.1. Taxonomy (NCBI): domain Eukaryota; kingdom Viridiplantae; phylum Streptophyta; class Magnoliopsida; order Lamiales; family Gesneriaceae; genus Primulina; species Primulina eburnea. The sequence continues at coordinate 26,523,610 of NC_133109.1, read as the reverse complement.
AGAGGCGCCACCAGGTGAGGACCCTGCGCTTGGGGTCGCAGCGATTCACTAAGGCAAGCCCAGGCGCGCACTTGGACTAGCCTTGTAAGTTCACTCAGGCGTGCTTAAAGCACACCTTTAGTGAATTTTTTTAATTACTTGTTTAAAACAAAAAGCTCAAACCCAAACGCTAACAGCCCAACGCTGGAATTAGAAGAAGAGACCGATAAATAAAACAACGAGGTGAGGACATCTACATCTAAAACAACCAGAAAAAACTGATTTCACATCTTTTGGATAAAGGGAAAGAAGAAATTGATGATAATCAAGAAAATTATGAAGACCAAGAAGAATACAAGCCCGAAAGTTCTTGGGACTCTGATGATTCGATGGAAGAAGATAACTTGATTTTGATAATTGAAGAATTTTAATCATGTTACTAATTACTATGACTTAGTAATTATTTTTTGTTTTGAGTGATATTGTGACTTAATTATTTCATATTTTAATATATTTATTATAACATAAATATGTTTTTTTTAAAATTAAAAAATGTGCGCTTTACTTTGGTAAGGCGTCAGGTTCCATGGCTCTTGTGCACCTCGGTGCGCCTTGCGCCCTTGACAATTATGGTTTGATACTACCATTTCCTGCAGCTTGTTCCAAGACCCTGGTCACAAATAATATAATCCTTTGTTCTATGCCCTTTGACTCATTTATTCTCATGCAAATGTTTCTGTTAAAGCAATTAGTGATCGTATTTATGGAATAGATTTTAAATTCTACAACATAGCAATCCCAGTATCACGAGAAGCTCAGCATCTCCCATTTTTCCATCTTCTTAACAAAACTAAACACGTGTAACGAGTCTATAAAACTGCTACATAGTGATATGTGTGATTTTTACGTGTTTCATTGCATTAGTTTGTGTGTGTTTGCATTGTGCATGCGTACATTTCGTTAAATTTTGTTCATTTTAGAGTAAACATTTGCATGTGATCGTGTCTCACTTAGATGTGACGAAATTGCAGGAAAAAATGACCGGAAAAACAAAATCGGAGCCAAGTGCCAAGTCAAGAAAGTAATGTGCAGAAGAGTTGGCGCTCGGGCGGTGAAATTGTACCGCCCGAGCGCGAGAGGTTAAATGCCAAGGAGAATTCCAGAGAGATCGGTGCTCGAGCGGTTGTTTTCTACCGCTCGAGCTCGACCCGGGATCCAAAAAGAGAAAAGTTACAGAAGATTGGCGTCGAGCGGTAATTCCCTACCGCCCGAGCGCGAGAAGCCGCATTCCCCAAGTGCTTTACAGAGAGTGTGGCGCTCGAGCGGTAATATTCTACCGCCCGAGCGCCACCTATTTTTGGAAAATATATTTGCCGATTCCTTACCTTAGTGGAAAAAGGGGAGATGAGAGGGGGATGATTATTGCACGAAATAGAGGGGATTCAGACTTCATAAAAAGGCGGCTCGGAGCTTGGGAGAGATTTTGGCGCTTGGATTGAAGATTTGAGGATTTCCGGGCACCGTTCTTCGCGTTTTTCGTCAATTCTAGTATTTCTAATTTAGTTTTCATCTTTAAACATTGTTTTGTTGATTTCTCTCATGAATTTTAGTAGCTAGACCCTTAATATTTGTTGGGATTTAAGGGGAGCCTACCCCAAACTTTGATTTGAATTAATTTATATTCGATTGTTGCGTTATTCTTGATTATACTATTGTTTTATTGTGTTGTTAGAGCGTAGCTAACTTTAACAACGTTCTTATATTGCGAGTGAGTTCGAGAGAATAACATGTGATAAGAACGAGTAGTATAATCCGTGGATCTACAATTTACATAGATATATTAAATTGGATACGCGCCGATAGTCATAGTCCTTAGGGTCGAAAACTAGGGGATTTCATAAATCGAAATGCGATTCACTCTTGATAAATAATTAAAGACATTTAATTACTTCATTGAGTCGAATTAGTTTGGCATAGCTCGAGAGAGTGTGTTCAATTGAATAGGAAATCCTGTCGGAAGCATATAATCACTATCGAACGAATTAATTAATTAACGCGGGGTAGGTGAACCGAAATTCCCAACAAATTCATTTCTCATTGAATTTTACTCAACATTTTAGATATTAATTCTCATTCATTACTTATTAAATCATTTTATTTGCATCTTTCTTTGAGCATAGTAGTATTAATCACTCAATCAAATTTTCGTTGCTAAAGATCTAATAACTGAAAAGAATAATTGTTAAATACAGTCCTCAGTGGAACGATACTCGTACTCACATACATTATACTATTACTTAACAGTTAACATCGTTCACTTGCGATTAATTTTGAGCATACAAAATCATATTTTTATTGAGGATTCCATAGTGCAAGTTTTGCTCGATCAAGTTTTTGGCGCCGTTGCCGGGGACTGTTAATCTACAATTTTATTTTTAGTTATTTTCTTTAGCATTACTTTATTTCCCTTGAGCTAACACCCCATATTTTTATTCCAGATATCTTGTCTAGTGCATGCCAAAGTCACTTGACGTGGAGCTTGAGTTTGATCCTGAAATTGAAAGAACTTTCCGCAGGCGAAGACAACAACAGAGACTTAAAGAATTGATGGAGAGAAACGAGCAAGAACGTGAGGAGGAACAGCGTGAAAATAGACAAGTTGAGATACCACGCCGCATACCGATGCTGGAGTATGCCCAACCTTCTTTGGATGGAGCACGCCCCAGTATTGTGAGGCCTATGGTGCGAGCAAACCAGTTCGAAATCAAACCAGCTATAATTCAGATGATTCAGAACACAGTCCAGTTTGGAGGATCTGCAGTAGATGACCCAAACACGCACATCGCAGATTTTCTTGAAATTTGCGATACCTTTAAATTCAATGGAGTTTCTGATGATGCTGTTAGGTTGCGTTTGTTTCCTTTCTCTTTACGTGATAAAGCTAAAGCATGGTTAAATTGTTTGCCTGTAGGTTCGATCACTACATGGGAAGACATGGCGAAAGCATTTCTCATTAAATATTTTTTTTGTTTTTTGATGAGAAACATAAATATTATTAATAATTATTGTTATTTAAACATTACAAGTAGTGGACTAGCAATCCACTGTAGCCAAATGAAAGCTCTAATTTTAACAATACACATAGGACCAATCTCTTAAAATGTCAAAAGTAGAGACTCCATAAAAGTTCTTATCCGCTCGAATCCAATTGGCTAAAGTGAACTTGATTTTCCCCCAGATATCTTCCGTTGTTTCTTCTATTTCTTGAAAAATTCTTCTATTTCTCTCCAACCATATTTCCCATGTTACGCCGTGGATCACCATTCTCCAGAAAATCTTTCCTTTCTTACCGAGCATATTGCCAAGATCTGTACTGTACAAGTCATTAATTGTCCTCGGCACAACCCAAAACAGTTTCAATTCCACCAAAGCCTTGGCCCACAATGCATGAGTGAATTTGCAGTGAATGAACAAATGATCTTGTGTTTCCACCTCCTGACAACACAACACACACCAGTTTGGGCAAAGAGAACAATTAGGATATGTCTTCTGCATCACCTCAGATGTCGGTAATTTAGCAAGGATTGCCGTCCATGAGAATATCTGAATCTTTGAAGGAATAGGCACTTTCCAAATGATATTGAAAAATTTGAACTCTTGGGCCCCATTCTCTCTTCTGAAAAAAGATTGGAAAAAAGATTTGACCGAGAATATCCCAGATGGATCCCCCTCCCACTGCTGAAAATCATCAACCCCCTCCACTAATCTCACCCCATGTAGAATGTTAAATATTGAGGATAGTTGCGAGACCTCCTCCTCTCGGAGTGATCGACGGAGATGAAGGTCCCAAGAAAAAACATTTGTGGAACAATCAAGGTGAGCAAAATAAGAGATAGGTAAATTATGTGCCAATGAAACACGAAACAAAGCTGGGAACAAGTCCCGGAAAGAAGAGACTCCCAACCAAATATCCTCCCAAAATCTTATTGTATTCCCCCCTCGAACCACTACTCTCACTAATCGGTGATAAGCCGGGTATGTTTTAGAAATGAACTTCCACGGACATCTAAAAGTCACATTCTTAGCCAACCCCGTATCCCATCCATTTTCTTGCATCCCATACTTGCTTCTTATTATTCTTTCCCACAACGCCTCATTTTCAACATTAAACCTCTACCACCATTTCCCCATTAAAGCTATATTTCGTAAGCAAATATTCCCAATGCCCAGCCCTCCTTGTGGCTTCGGCCTACAAACTTTCTCCCACCTAACCATATGACAATGAGAATCACCCTCGTTCCCATCCCACAAAAAATCCCTCATTACCTTTTCCATCGCCCCCGCTATTCCTTTTGGTACCTTGAAAAGAGACAAAAAGTATATAGGCAATGCAGTGAACACCGCGGCAATCAATGTGAGTCTACCTCCCTTAGACAAGAAAGCTTTTTTCCACGATGCCAATCTGTGTTTCATTTTAGTGATTATAGGTTCCCAAAAAGACGCTTGTAATGGGTTACCACCGAGAGGGACTCCCAAATATTTTATGGGCCATTGTTCCCTGCGACAACCAATTTCCCTTGCCATATTTTCCCCAACTACTTCATCTTGTTTAATTCCCAGCAAAGCACTTTTATCCCAGTTGATCCTCAAGCCCGACATATCACAAAACGCTTTCAAAATTCTCACCAGAAATCCCAAGTGATCTTCACTTTTGACGAAAAACAGTGTATCGTCCGCAAACTGTATATGAGACACTTCCACTTTTTCTCTCCCTACTTCGACTCCACTGATGAATTTCTTTTCTTTTGCTGTGTCAACTAATCTGCCCAAAACATCCACAACCATGTTGAACAAAAAAGGTGATAAAGGATCTCCTTGTCTAAGTCCCTTGAATGCTTTAAATTTCCCCCTTGGTCTCCCGTTAATCATGATTGAGAACGATACATTAGATACACAACCTCTCATCCATCCTCTCCACCTTTCCCCGAATCCCTTCATTTTTAAGACGAAATCCAAAAAATCCCATTCAACATTGTCATATGCTTTTTCAAAATCAATTTTCAAAACCCATCCTTTTTTATCTTTCTTCCTCCCTTCTTCCACCAGCTCATTCGCAATCAAACAACAGTCCAAAATGTGCTTCCCCTCAATAAATGCATTTTGAGATTCTGACAAAGTATGTGACAACACCTTTTTCATCCTTGTAGCCAAAACTTTTGCAATAATCTTGTACAAGCTCGTAGTGAGGCTAATTGGCCTGAAATCTCTTACCTTTAACGAGTCATGCTTCTTAGGTATCAAACATATATACGTTTCATTGGTCAACCCATTAATGATGCCCCCTTCGTGAAATTCTGTGAATACCTTGGTTAAATCTCCTTTAAGTACCTCCCAACAATCCTGGTAGACCGCCATGGTATAACCATCGGGCCCCGGTGCTTTACTCCTATCACAATCAAACACCGCCTTCTTGATCTCATCTTCACAGAAAGGTTTTTCAAGCTGTTCCTTCATATCATCGTCAATAGGTGACCATTCCACGCCTTGAATCCCAAATCTTTCCACATCTGCCTTGTTGTACAGTTTCTGAAAATAATCAACAATGAACCGAATTATTTGATCCCCATCCTCTATGATTCCTCCATCATCCATTTCCAACTTTGTAATCATTGCCTTTGTTTTTCGGTGGTTCAACAATGAATGGAAGAATTTGGTGTTGCGATCACCCTGTCTTAACCATTTAATCTTTGCTTTTTGATAGAGCATTCTGTTTCGCCGGCACACCAATTCTTCCAATTCCCATTTTAACTTACTTTTTTCAGCCACGTCTTCCGCATTTTCCCTCCCCTCACTTTCCTTTTCGTCCAATCTCCCAATTTTGTTTATCATTTCTGCTTCCCTCATGTCAATCCTCCCAAACTCCTCCTCATTCCATGTTTTGATCGTCTCTTTAATGTTCCTAAGTTTTCTCATAAACTTGTAACCCTCCCATCCTTGGACTTGTGTGCTATTCCACCACATAGAAAATTTATCCTTGAAACCGTTATTTTGCAACCACATGTTCTCAAATCTGAACGGACAGGGCCCCCATTTAATTTTCTGTGTTCCCAAGACAATTGGAAAATGATCCGAAGTAATGCGAGGTAAAACAATTTGCTTATAATGTGGAAATAATTCCACCCACCCTCCCAACAACAAAAACCTGTCTAACCTGCTGCATATAGGATTTGTCCTCATATTTGACCAAGTAAATTTAGCATTCATCAGAGGTGGGTCACACAAATCTAGCTCCTGTATCAACATATCAAAACAAGCCATACTTGTTGTTTGTGATCGGCTGTTAATTTTCTCACTCAGAAATCTCACAACATTGAAATCCCCTCCCAAACACCACCTATCCCCACACAAAACTCGCAATCCCGCCAACTCATCCCAAAATCTATTCCGCAATGTTGCTGTGCACGGTCCATAAACAGCCGTGAACCACCAGCTGTTTGATTCATTATTTTTATCTATGCAGACCGAAACCGTGTATTCCCCAATCATATTATCAGTGATGGATACCACCCTCGGATCCCACATAACCAAAATCCCCCCCGCTGATCCAATAGAACGTAAATGAACGCAATCAACAAACCTTGTTTTCCACACACTGGATATAAATTTTCTATCAATCACTTCCTATCAATCACTGGAATAGAAAAGGTATTAGAAGAACAGGTTCAAGTCCAAGACAAAGCAAAGGAATACAGCACTACTACGATTGTTCAAGGGATAAAAGTCTTTGTGGGCAAAAAAAAGGATGGTGAAACGACTTCAAGCAAGGATGGAAGTAAAGGTCCTAAAGTGGTGGGATCAGAACCAATGAGAGGAAGCAAACATATCAGAATACTCAAAAGGGTGAGTCCAGCTTTCGAAAGTCAATGTTGATGTCAGTGTTGATGTCACTCCTCCAGATTTCGAAATCACTGTCCTATATTCGAAGTCAACTATCCCCCACACTTTTGAAATCACTGTCTTATTTTCCCTTTCAATGCAAACAAAGCAATGTGACGTCACTCCTCCAGATTTCGAAAGCATCTCTTGATTTTCAGATAAAACTCGAAATCTTCTCCACTATTCGGCCACCACATTGCTTTGTTTGCATTGAAAGGGAAAATCTCTATCTTCTTGGCAACCGCTTTACCAATGGCTGATTTTACCATCTCCCATGAAATATTAACACATTCCTTCGTGACTACCAAAGCTTTGTTCCACTCTTTGGTCAAGCAGTGGCGGAATTCTCTGTGGGCATCAATGTTCCCTGAATCAGTAGGTTTTGACTGAATCTTCCCACCAAACAAAGATTGTCGATGTTGTTGGTTGATCTTCACTGTTCCGTTGAGCTTACTGTTGTTCAAGATTCTTTCAATATAATACACCAAACATTTCCAGCCCTCCTCATATCTTCCACTTGGAATAACAATTCGCTGCTTCTTACTGGATCGCTCAAATTTTGACACCTCAATGTAGCTCCCCCGCCTGTTCACAAACTTTTGCACGGAAACAACTACATCCCCCCTTCTGAATCTGTTAAAGGTATTTTGAGATTTAGGGTTTGTGATGTGATCCCCCATAATTTTCCTCATCCAATAAGCACTGTCACGGTCAATATCCAGCATATAGCTCGCATTACGAGTTCTCTCTGTGATATTAATGAAGTCTCCCCTTCTGCCCAGTGAGATTAGAAATAATTTTTGCTCTATTCTAACCTCCTCCACTGTCTGAGCAAAATGGTAATTGCTAGTCTTCCTTGGTAACATCTCTGATGATGGAGAAAGTTTGAATATTCAAATTTGTTACAATTTTCGGGCCAATAGCTGAATGGACGAGTGAGAATCGTCGTAAGACTAAATGGTGAATGACAACGGGAATAGTAGACTAAGTTGGACAATGGTCGGAAATGGTTGTTGGTGGACGGCGGAGTAATGCGAAAGTCAGCGGATTACTACGTCGTATTATAACAGCCCAGTAACCGCAAATTAGGGCAAGGCATTTTGGTAAAAGGACAGAAAAAATACGAGAATAAACTTCGCCGGCGGCCGACGGCCGTCGCCGGTGATTGGGGAAAAAGTGTGGCCAACAAGACTCAGTAGATGGAAAGGCTGGTGGGGAGAAGGAAGGAACCGGTAGTTTGAACGATGTAGAGGGAAGGGAGCATTTTCAAATTTTTCTCTCTCTAACTTTCCTCTAAATATTCCTCATTAAATATTTTCCTCCATCAAAGACCATGAAACTGCGGGCAGACATTACAACATTTGCTCAATTCGATCAGGAGTCTTTATATGAGGTATGGGAACGCTTCAAGGATCTACTACGAAGATGCCCACATCACGAATTACCACTTGGGTTAGTCGTTCAAACATTTTATTATGGTTTGCTTACTCCTAACCGTACTATGATAGATGTTGCTGCTTGCGGAAACTTGTTGAGAAAAACTACGGAAGAAGGATATGAGTTGTTGGAGGAGATGGCTGCTAGCAGCTATCACCCTCAATCAGAAAGAAACAACCAGCGGAAGAGTGCAGGAGTTCACCAGGTAACTGATTTTTCTGCTATTACTGCACAACTTGATGCTTTAAACAGGAAACTAGACAGCTTGAATGTGGGTGGCACGGCGATGCGTCTTCAAGAGATATTCTATGAAAAATGTGGAGGAGAACACTATGTGAAAGACTGTCAAGATGACAATCCATTTTATGTACAAGAAGGGGCACCAATAAATCAAGTGGGAGTCCAGAACCGCCCAAGGAATAACCCTTATTCGAACACATACAATCCGGGATGGAGGCAACATCCCAACTTCTCATGGGGTGGCCAAAACAGTCAGAATCGACCACAGGGAGGACAGCCATATGGAAAACAACCGATGTACAGATCTGATCCTCCTAGAGAAGAAAAGTCCAACTTGGAGCAAATGATGTCTAAGTTTATTTCATCCACTGAAACTAGACTTCAAAACCAAGATGCATCGATAAAAGGGCTCGAGAATCAAATTGGACAATTGGCAAAGATGATAGCAAGTAGAGAGCCGGACACCTTGCCAAGTAACACCGAGACCAATCCAAAAGAGCAAGTGAAGGCCATTGAGTTGAAGAGCGGGAAAATTTTAGAGTCGAAAGGAAAAGAAAAAAATCAAATGCCGGATGAACTGACTGAGACATCCAAAGATAAGTCTTCTAACTCTACACCAGCACCCTCTGCACAACCAAAAATTGTTATACCTCATTCTTTTCCTGCAGCATTGAAAAAAGCAAAACTAGATGCACAATTCGGTAAGTTTCTTGAGGTATTTAAAAAATTGCATATCAATATTCCCTTTGCCGATGTTTTAATGCAAATGCCTAGTTATGCTAAATTTTTGAGGGACATATTAGCTAATAAGAGAAAGTTGGAGGATCACATGACAGTAAACTTAACTGAAAATTGCTCCGCTTTGGTGCAAAACAAAATCCCACTGAAACTAAAAGACCCAGGGAGTTTCTCTATTCCTTGCATGATTGGTGATGTTTTTCACAAAGCTTTGTGTGATCTTGGTGCAAGTATTAATCTTATGCCTTTGTCTGTGTTTAGGAAACTTGGGTTGGGGGAACCTAAGCCAACGAGGATGTCTTTACAGCTGGCAGACAGATCTGTCAAGTATCCACGGTGAGTTATTGAGGATGTGCTAGTGAAAATAGATAAGTTTATTTTTCCTGCTGATTTCGTGGTGCTAGACATGGAGGAGGATATGGAGATGCCTTTGATTTTGGGGAGACCATTCCTTGCAACTGGCAAGGTCCTGATTGATGTTCAAGAAGGGAAGTTGAGATTGAGAGTGGGGGAGGAAGAGATTACTTTTGATGTCTTTAATGCACTTAAGCACACTTTGCATTCTGATAGTTGTTTTAGAATTGATGCTTTTGATCCCCTTGTGTCTAACTATGTGCAGGATGCTCTTAGGGATCCTTTGGAGGCCGCTATCACTACTGAATTGGGAGAAGAGGAATTGGACGAAGAAAAAGCTGAAATAGTGGCATACTTTAATGCCAACCATCCATGGAGAAAGCCAATGAGGATGAGGTTAGAGGATTTGGGAGATCGAAAAGACTTGATCCCACAGAAGTCAAGCCTGGATGAGCCACCGACACTCGAGCTCAAACCACTGCCTCCACACCTAAAGTACGTATACCTAGGTGAACGACGTTTGCTTCAACTAGATCAGTTGGAGGAACTCCGGAACCAGGCATATGATCTTGCACTGTCATACAAGGAGAAGACGAAGAAAGCCCATGACAAGCGGACCATTGAGAGGGAATTCAAGGAAGGTGACACTATCCTCCTCTACAACTCCCGACTGCGACTGTTTCCTGAAAAATTGAAGTCGCGATGGTCTGGACCATTTGTGATTTCGAAAGTATACCCCAGCGACTGAAGCACTACATGGGTGGCACAGTTGAGCCGCAACTTGGAATCATCCGGTTCCAAGACAATTCAAACTGAGACCGGCCGACAGTCTAGCTCTCGAATGTAAATTGAGAACTATCTTTCTTTCCCTTTCTCTTGCAATTTATTTGATTTTTCTTTCTTGTCAGTATGTTTTATTTTATTTTATTTTTTTAGTTGTGTAAAAAGAAAAAAAAAATTAAAAAAAATAAAAATTTAAACAAGTTTGGGCAGAGAGCTTGGCGCTCGAGCGGTAATTTTATACCGCCCGAGCGCGAATGCTTACCTCGGGTTAAAAATTCCAGAGAGGCTGGCGCTCGAGCGGTAGTTCTCTACCGCTCGAGCGCGACTGCAATTAAAACGCGAGAACCCCTTTCCCCTCTTCATTCTGCGAAATTCTTCCCCCAAATCCCTAACTCTAAATTCACCCCCTCTTTCGATTTCCTTGTGCAGGCACGTCAATCTCCACTTCATTCTCCGGCAACAAGGCGCAATCCTCCTTAAGAAGCAAGAACACCCCTCTCCGGTCACCCACCATCTCCATCTTCAAACACCATGGCTCCCAAGAAACAAAGAGGTAACCCCGGTTCCTCTACTTCCTCTTCTTCGTTTGATAGAACACGCTTTGTAAGTGCGACGGCTCGGGATAGATATAATCATGCAAAGATTCACAGAAACCCCATTCCCGAAAGGGGATTTCGTCGCCAATTTGAGGATAGGTATTTAGAGCCCATTGTGGACTTGGATCGAAGAGGATGGGGAAAATTTAGTGAGCAACCTCAAGCGGCAGTGGTGTCGGTAGTCAGGGAATTCTATGCGAATGCTTGTGAGCGAACTGATGGTAGGGCGTTTGTTAGAGGCAAGCTTGTGCCGTTTGATTCAGCTACGATCAACGCCCTCTTAGAAACAGCAGAGGTTGACGACTCCAACTTCCAGGCGTTGGTGGCTGATCCCAACTACACTTTGATTATCGAGACTTTATGCTATCCAGGTGCGATGTGGAAACCGTTGGGCGGACCGCCAAGCTGTTTTGACGAGAAATACTTGAAAGCTGAAGTTGCCTTGTGGTATTTGTTTGTGGCCCGAAGGATGATGACAGTCTCGCATAAGAGCGAGGTGCAAAAGGAACGAGCTGTGCTACTTTTTGCTTTGACCCAAGGATACGACATAAATATGGGCAGACTTATAGCTTCTCAGATCACGTTGAGTGCTCACAACAGCCACATCGGGTTTTTCTTTCCGACGATCATATCCGAACTCGAGTAGATAATCAAAGAGTTGTACGTATTCTTATAGTTGTACGCATCTACTCGAGTTAATGCTCCCGGTTGGTCGTTGTACGTATTCTTATTTGTTTGCGTTCGTATTAACTCGAGTAGATAATCAAAGAGTACCTCAAATCCTCTTGTCATCAGTGGACTCCCCTGATCAAGGCTCCTCGTCATCGTGCTCCGGCGGTGGCACTCCTGCCGCATCCCCCTGATGAAGGTAGTCGTACTGAAATTGGTAGGGAGGAATGAACGACTGTTGTGGTGGTATTGCTCCCGGGTCCATGCATCCGTGGATGAGCATGGTTCGCATCATGGAGTCTAGATGAGTGAATTGTGACTGAAAATTGATGTTGACCTGCTGTTGATGAGCCATGTAGGCTAGACTCTCGTCCATTTTGTCGGTCTGAGTGCGTCTGCGGGGCTGTGGGCGACGAGAGACAGCAGCGCTGGATCCACCGGCTTCTTCCGCCTGAGTGGGGAAGTCCACCCGTCGTTTTGCCCTTTTTCGCTGTTCATCCTCCTGACAAATTGGCTTCATCGGTTGAAGCCACTCTTCGTCGTCCCGGAAATGTACCCCAGCCCGTGCACACATTTCGGATATGATCGTCGGAAAAAAAATCCTGATGTGGCTGTTGTGAGCACTCAACATGATCTGAGAAGCTATAAGTCTGCCCACATTTATGTCGTATCCTTGGGTCAAAGCAAAAAGTAGCACAACTCGTTCCTTTTGCACCTCTCTCTTATGCGAGACCGGCATCATCCTTCGGGCCACAAACAAATACCACATGGCAACTTCAGCTTTCAAGTATTTCTCGTCAAAACAGCTTGGTGGTCCGCCCAACGGTTTCCACATCGCACCCGGATAGCATAAAGTCTCGATAATCAAAGTGTAGTTGGGATCAGCCACCAACACCTGGAAGTTGGAGTCGTCAACCTCTGCTGTTTCTAAGAGGGCGTTAATCGTAGCTGAATCAAACGGCACAAGCTTGCCTCTAACAAACGCCCTACCATCAGTTCGCTCATAAGCATTCGCATAGAATTCCCTGACTACCGACACCACTGCCGCTTGAGGTTGCTCACTAAATTTTCCCCATCCTCTTCGATCCAAGTTCACAATGGGCTCTAAATACCTATCCTCAAATTGGCGACAAAATCCCCTTTCGGGAATGGGGTTTCTGTGAATCTTTGCATGAATATATCTATCCCGAGCCGCCGCACTTACAAAGCGTGTTCTATCAAACGAATAAGAGGAAGTAGAGGAACCGGGGCTACCTCTTTGTTTCTTGGGAGCCATGGTGTTTGAAGATGGAGATGGTGGGTGACCGGAGAGGGGTGTTCTTGCTTCTTAAGGAGGATTGCGCCTTGTTGCCGGAGAATGAAGTGGAGATTGACGTGCCTGCACAAGGAAATCGAAAGAGGGGGGTGAGTTTAGATTTAGGGATTTGGGGGAAGAATTTCGCAGAATGAAGAGGGGAAAGGGGTTCTCGCGTTTTAATTGCAGTCGCGCTCGAGCGGTAGAATGAAGAGGGGAAAGGGGTTCTCGCGTTTTAATTTTCGCGCTCGAGCGGTAGAAAACTACCGCTCGAGCGCCAGCCTCTCTGGAATTTTTGACCCGAGGTAAGCATTCGCGCTCGGGTGGTATAAAATTACCGCTCGAGCGCCAAGCTCTCTGCCCAAACTTGTTTAAATTTTAATTTTTTTTTTTTTACATAGCATCTGTAGAAACAAATTTCTACTTCAATAAACCTAAGAAGAAATTATGGAATCAAAGATCAAATACGATAGAACTGCTGACCCCATACTATGAGCAGGAAAATCAAGTATAAAATTTGAAGGGGGGAAGGGCTCACACATGTTTTACAAACATAAAAGATAACGTGAGTTCAAGAAAGCACATCTTTGAAGTCACATGTACTGGAAAGAAAACGTGCGCTTTAAATTTTTGAATCAATAGAGGCAATGAACCATTAAAATTAAGCTACATGCTTATTTTTTTTGTTTTAGCTTCACTTCATTTTCAGAATTATAGCAGAAAAGTCGCATGCCAAAATGGATGAAAGCTAAGCACAAAATTTCAGTACAACTTGCCCATAGAATATTCAGATAAAAACTAGAGGACCTTTGAGAGATGCAAGTGACTTAAGATCAGAAAGAAGGCACAAGAAACCATAAATTTCTAGCGAACCCACTGGTTTTAGTTATATTCTTCATCTTTCATATTAAGCTGGTAACTATGTTACATGGTTACGGGTACGAGTATCGTATCGAATACGATACAGATACGGCGACACGCCAAAATTTGAAAATATAAGACACGATACGGCTAGGATACGACAATCATTAAAATAAATATAAATATTAAATATATTTATATTTATATAAATTTAGTATTGAAAAATAAAAATTATAGAGATAGATGTAATATTTCATTAATCATAATATCTTAAGTACAAAATATTAAATGCAAAATCCATCTTAAGCAAGTAAAAAGAAATCAAACATCCATATCGGTTGAATTGAGAGACGCTTGAGCAGAAATGGAATGAAAGAGATGGACAAATGTATTTAGGGATTTAAAAGCCCATCCTAATTTATTTTAAATTATTTTCCTTTTAGTCCTTTTTTAATTAACCCCTAAAACTTTTAAATATTTGCAATTTTGCCCAAACGTATCCGAAAAACGTATCCACGCCGTATCCATGGCGTGTCCTCGCCATGTCCAAAACGTATCCGGATGGTCAACCCTAAACAAAGTCAACGATACGGATTTTGAGGTATCCGACACGCGTATCCGCGTGTCGTATCCGTATCCGATAATTCAAAAAAAAATTTAAGGTATCCGTGCTACATAGGCTGGTAATTCTATGTCAAGATAATGCAACTTTTATGGCATGGTCAGCGCTTTCTAAATATTCTACAAATAATGAATTAGAGGTCTAGCAAAAGTATTCCGATGATTTCCAATATTATTTTCAGTCACACGAACGAGAAACACCAAAGCCTGAAGAATAGCTTTCCCCCCTTCTTGACCTCTCCTCTCTCACTCCATAAGTTTCTTGTCGTCTTATTATAGAATCAAGCTTTACTAATTTCCTTGAAATGAGGCTCATCAGCTCAAATCAAGGGGAAATGTGAATAAAGAAATGTGAAAGATAAGCAAAAGTTAACAAAATATATGAGATGATTGTGGAATAAATATATCAGAGTTCAATATTCGAAGAAGCAACATTTATTCAGGTCAAAAGATTTCGCCATCCAAACCTTATCAAGCAGAGCTTAGAAGAGTTCCTCAATCTACCGAATTAATGATTGATAGCAAGTGTAAAATAACTTTTGACAGTGAAAAGGTAAATAAGACAACCATGTGCATCAAGGTACCTGAGAATTGTCACCATGATCGTCGTCGTCGTCGTCGTCGTCGTCATCATCTTCTTCTTCTTCCCCAATTACCACTATTAAGTAGTTAAGAATGGAGTAAATCATCCAAAGTTCACTCAAAAAAACATATGGATAATAACACAGGAAGCAACCAAAAGATGGCCAATTTATACACTCACTGTCACTTATTCCAGCTAGAGCCAACATTCTAGCTGCCATTTCCCGTTCTTCAGCATCTTGTAAAGCTCTTGCATAGGCTTCATCACTGGAAAAAGCAGAGGGATCCAACTCAGAATTTTGGCTCCCATTTTCTACTCCTTCCTCATGATCATACATGTCAAACACATCTTCCGAATCGTCATCCAGCTCATCATCCAACTCCACGTCGGTAACATTATTATCCTCTTCACTGGCATCATCATGGTCAACATTGTCGTTGTCATCCTCTTCGTGCCCAAAACTCCCAGTTTCCCAACTTCCATAATCACTGGCATCACCACCATCCATCCTCAACATCATATACGCCCTTTCCTGTTACATGAAATACAAATTATGCTGTTTTCCAAAAAAAAAAAGGAAAAGGTACAGGTTAGCATCAAGGATAAACCTCTATGACTGCTCAGATACGTTTCAAATAAAACCAGGAAACCCTAAACGACAATCGAATCTTTGTTAACAAAAAAAAACTATATAGTAAAGAGTAAACAGAATAGAACCGTGCCGTTAAATGAATTCAATTTAAAACTTTTACAAATCTTCCAGAAGGCAAAATCTGGGTTTATCCAATTAAGTAAGAGTCATGAGCAACAAATTCTCACCCTTGAATAGATAAGAAATAAGGAAAAAATTAACGGGTAGTTAGAAACAAATTATTAACAGTAGAACGAGGAAAAAACAGAATAAAATAAAAACCTGTTCTTGAAGGGTTCGGGCGAGAGCAAGATCGGAATCGACTTGACTGAGGTCCGTAAACGGCGTTCTCCGACGCTGATTTTCACCGTCATTTCCGTTGGACGGTGGGTTATCAACAACGTTGCTAGGGTTCCGTTCTTCTCCTTCCGCGATGGCGTCGGGCTTGGCATTCGTGTTCTCCATTCTCAGAGATTTGAATTGCGGAGACGTGAAATTGGAAGTGAATTTACTTGGACTGATTCATGGGAAAATTGTAAATAAATAGTAGGAATTCTCACCATCGCAAGTTTAACATCCCCTTTATTGAGAAATCTAGCGAACGGGTACTTTTACGGAGTTTAGAAGTATAGAGTTATTAAAATTAGATTTTTATATAGTCCATAAAAATTTAGTGGTATTCAATGTAAACTTTTGTAGAATTTTAAAAAGTCACGTGGTATTCAGACTTATTTTTAAAAACTCTACAAAAGTCTATAGGTATTCAAAATGTCAATAGACTTTTAATGACTCTATGAAATTCTATTAAGTACAAGAATTATAGCCTAAAGTACAACAATAAAATGTCAACAAAAGTCTTTGATTCAACCTAAAAATTTGGATGAATATTTAATACAAACTTTCATTCTTTTTTCGTCTATTTATTTTTCCTTTTATTTGTACTTTTTAAAAACTAAAATTTAATTTTTTTTATTAATTATTATATAACATTTTATTTTTAATTATTTTTTTAATTTTAGTTAATATATCTTAAATTATTGTATAAGCAAATTCATACCTATACTATACCAAAATTTTCGGTATACCTAACCAAAACAACCTTACATTTAAAAAAAATATAATTTATTGTTTTAAAATAGTATATATTTTAAACTTTTTGTAAATTTTTTCGGTATTTCGGTATATATCAAAATTTTCAAATTGGATATCGTTACCGTACCGAAAAATTCGGTATTGTTACCGTACCGTACCGAAATCTTCGGTATACTTGAAATTCGGTAAATTCAATATTATTTTGTTACGATAATCTCGGTATACCGAAAATTCGGTATTTTTTCCAACCCCTAACAGGGCTTGTATTGGCATGTGCTATATTACACAATTTTCTTTGAAAGAAGTGTCAATTTGATGAATTTCAAATTGAACTAGATAATGAAGCTCAATTGTCTTCCTCAGCACAAGTTTATGAAGGTGACGACTTTGATCAGTTATTTAATACTCAAAAACAACAACGAGCAAATGCTAATGCATGGAGGGATATCATAGCCAATGGAATGTAGAACGATGTTGATCAAATTGTCAGTAATGATTAGATTTTTTTTTTATAAAAGACTACTCATTATTTTGAGTGTTCTTTTAATAAAATTTTATTATGAACTTATAAAAATATCATTCATTAATATGTTGAATTGACATAAAGAATTGAAATTTTGATTTCAATAAATTGGATAGTTCATTTGTCGTTTTTCACAAATTAAATTGATTTAACTTTTAAGTAAGTAAAATTCATTTACATTCATAAATAAAAATAATAATTTAAAATTGAAGAGGTTATCTATGTCCAATAATTATTTTAAAAAAATTAATCAAAAATAAATCACAATTATAAACTACAAAATTCACATAATTCTATGAAAAAGTTTACAAAAGTCTACAAAAATCTTGAAAAAAAGTCTATAAGAGTCTATGAAATTTGTTTTACAACTCTATGATATTCTATAAAATTCAATAAAAATCCATCGACTCCACAAAAGTCCATCAT
This sequence comes from Primulina eburnea, assembly GCF_022965805.1. Classification (NCBI taxonomy): domain Eukaryota; kingdom Viridiplantae; phylum Streptophyta; class Magnoliopsida; order Lamiales; family Gesneriaceae; genus Primulina; species Primulina eburnea. Next base: position 26,505,847 of record NC_133109.1, on the reverse strand, counting down.
TTAAAAAATGTCATTAAAAGTCTTTGAAAGTATAGAATGAATACACCCCCCTAAGTAATTTATTTTTTAAAAAAAAGATTTATAAGTAAATTTATCTTAATATCTTTATGTTTTAAGTTTAAATTCTTTAAACACGCGATTAAATTTTTAACAAAGAACCTAAATCCTCTTTTGCAAAATTTTCAATAGGGAACCCTACGTTCCCGGAAATATACTTCTCCTCGAGGCGACCCAAAGTCAATCGAAGGAATGGCTAACCAAAATGTGATAATTTTCACATTTAATTCGATTTGTTGCTTCTGCGTGTTCGTCGATTTATTGTTTCTGCGTCGTGTGCAAGAAGCTTCTGTCGACCTATTCGACACAAGCTTGATCGACCAACGTTATGGTGGACCTAGTGGACACAAGCATGGTCCACTAAGCAAGGTCGATCCACGCTATGGTCGACCACACATGGTCGACCCATCTTTTTGGTCAACCAAACAAGAAAGTTGGTTGACCATAGCGTGGATCGACTAAAAAAATTCGGTCGACCACGCTTGGGTCGACTGGACTTGAGCTTCGAAATTCTCCATTGATTTTCCTAACTTTACTAACATATTTATTTTTTATCACATGTCTATTTGCCGAAAAAATTAGGCAGTGATGCAATTTTTCGATGCAAATTGACAATTCAATCCAGATATAAAGAGATTGCTGAGAAGATTCATCAATATTTGAACAACGATGAGAGAACCTTTTTGTTCAAGCAGTCGTCTTTTGGTAATTTGGTTAGGTATTATAGAGATTTTAACATTTTTAGTCAAATTATATGGTATTTAATGAGTAATCAGATAGTTGATAGTAGTAGTGATAATTTGTGAAAGGTGGTGCGCAAGAGGCCGGTTAGATTTTCTTTGTTAGAGTATTGTTTAATAACCGGTCTCGATTGCGCTATATAGCCCGAAGATTTACCAGATAGAGGTGTATTTGGCACAACACACTTTGTCGGTAAATCTGAGATTGTTTTGAGTGATTTGGAGGGAAATATTAGTGTCCAAGAGCAGAATGAGACTGGTATAGACGTGGAGAAGATAAAGATGGCTAGTCTATACTTTGTGCCATATTCGGTGAGGCGAATAGGAAAAAGACGATGAAGATCGACCCTAAATACTTGAGGCTTGTAGATGATTTGGATATGTTCAACAATTATCCTTGGGGTAGAGTAGCCTATCGGGGTGCAGTCCGATGTTTGAAGAAAGACATTTTAGGGCGATATAATTACCTCACTGAGGCACAGGGTCGGAAAGAAGTTGATGACAGCTTCCTTGTCGGTGGTTTTGTTCTGCCTCTGCAGGTATATTATTTTTTTAATGTTAAAGTGGATTTGTTATCTTTATTTCTACTAGTAACATTGTTTGAAATTTATGTTATAGATCCTTGCTTATTAATATTATCCGAGCGTGGCACAAAAGTTTGCAAAGAAAAGAGATCTGGACGGTTTGATGTTGCCCAGGATGTTTCAGTGGGTGACTATTACGTGCCCATCAAACCGTGCCCCAACTGCTGTTGATATCACTGCAGCCTTTGGTGACTGTGCTATAAATGTAAATAATATGGATTGATTTGATATATTAATTATGGATATAATTTTTACTTAATCTGATATGTTATTAATTATATGCAGGATTGTCTTGGATTTTTGACTCCTACTCCTAAGGAGCTAGTTTCACCATATTATACGACCGAGCTTTTTGTTTATTCTGTGCCCGATGCGGTCATCACTCGGGTACTCGAGCTCTGGAGGCAAGGTCAAATAGTCATATGTAGCGAGCACCTCTGGAGTCTCCCTCAGTCCAGCACATGCCTTCTGAACATTCAACTCCGGATGTTTCCGGCACCATTTATGGTGATATCAGTAGATCAGTCCAGCACACGCCTTCTGCAGGGACGTTTCTAGCACCCGTTCTGGTGATCTCATTAGATCCAGCTCTAGCACCGGTTCTCCCATGCGTACGGGTCCTAGAGTCCACTTTGGACTCAATCCTTCCTGCCACCCATCACTTTTGGAGCATCGTTTCGAGAGGAGGTTGACTGGATTGGAGGATTTCGTTACGTCTATGCATGTTAAGATGATAGCATGATTTATGGAGACCAGGGCGTGTATCAAGAATATAAATCTGGCTTTCGAATACTTGAAATCAAGTTTGAATCTTGGTTTCGATGAGTTGAGATCGAGTTTGACTGAACAGATTAGAGCTGGTTTTGCTGAGATGAGGTCTTACATGCCAGATGTTGCTGAGATTAGGTCTCCGATGCCAGTGTATCAGGAGAAAGATTATAGTATAGCCTATAGCAGAGGGCGGAAGAGGAAATCATCCGAGGCAGATTTTGGTGAATTAATTTTATTTATGTTTATGTAATAGATTGATTTATTAGAATTTTTATTCTAATTTTAATTTGTTTAATGTACGCTGTTAGGTATGGATGATAATCTGGCTAGGGAAATTGGCAGTAGTAGCCAAACATAACAGATATTTGAGCCTAACCTTCCAGTCATAACAGAGGAGTCCTCAGAAGGTGAGGTAATGCAATTTTTTATTTTATATTTATGTATAGTATATTAAACAATAAACTTTTTTTTAGATATTCAAGTGACTCCGGATGCGAGTATGTCAGGTGGCGAGGCGAACACGTCGAGAGATTATTACACCACACCTTATCTATTCATATTTGCATTAAAGTTGTTATAATTTATCAATTTACGTAGCAAACCGTCAGTTTGGGGCAATTATAGATGAGGGTGTGAGGCCACTTGTGGAGACCGTGACTTTGAAGGTAAAAAACTCGCTGGCGTGAGTTAGGGCATCGATGCTCGACCGTTCGCCAAGTAGGATTCTAGGTTTTTTTGCCGAATATGAGAAGTAGTTCTACGGTCTCATGGCGATCACGAACTTGCATGTCACTGTCTCTGTAAGCATTTACATATCGTGTATAGTTGTAGATCACTTATTTTTAAACTTTGAAAACCTTTTCTTCTATCGAGTTCAGCACATCGGCGAAGTTCTCCGTGGATTGCTTGAGATGCATATCCGACATCCTGAAGTGTTGTCACCAGATGTGTCGTTGATGGACATGCATTTCTACACTTCGATGTTAGTATTGGCCGAAGATGAAGATAAAGTTGTCAACACAAATCTGGTGGGGATAGTGAAAGGTATTGATCCAGAATGGCCGTGTCTCTCGTGGGAAAAGGCACGAAGAATTCTCATCCATGTCCATACAGATGGGCGTTGGTTTTTGCTAAAACTCGTGACAGGCGTGAATAAGTGAATTATATTTGACTTGCAGCGAAGACACGATCCCAACTTCAAAGCTCTGAATGAGTAAATAGAGCCTATAGTTATAAACGTTGCTCGTCTGCTATCCATTGTTGGGAACAACCCACACCCCGAGAGGCCATGGTATATAAAGCTACATGATGAATTCAGAGCGAAGATTATACAGTACGTTGTACTATCTCTAATGTGTAGTATGTTTAGCATTGATAGATTAATAATTTTATTACTATTTCTATTAAAAATAATAATAACTTCAGTAATTTTTTTACTTTTACAGCGAGGATTCTATAGCATTTGTATTAGCTGTGGCTGGATATGCTTTGTCGAGGAGGAGTGAGCAAATAGTATTAAATTTAGATGATAGATTAGTATCTGAGTTCAGATTTTTTTAGCATGTATTATGTTTGATAATCAATGGACATTGTTGTGATGTATTGGACATTATATGTTCTCATTTGACATTGTTTATAGTCGAATTTGATTTGGTTGGAAAAAGATTGTGGTCGATATGCTTGCTTTTGGGTCGACCATGTTCATTTTCAGTCGACCTGGTGATTTTGGTCGACCAGATTCATTCGTGGTCGACCAGATTCCTTTGTGGTCGATCATGTTCTGGGTCGATCATGTTGTTGTGGGCCATGTTCATTTGAGGTTTTAGAGTTTAGGGTTTTATAACGTATAAATCATAATGTCACAATTATGTTACAATTTTTAATACATGAATCATGTTACATTTTTTAACATAAGATTCTCAATTTCACAATATAACATATGAATCATAATGTCACAATTATGTTACAATTTTTAATATATGACTCATAAATTCACAAATATGTTGCATTTTTTTAACATAAGATTCTCAATTTCACAATATAACATATGAATCATAATGTCACAATTATGTTACAATTTTTAATATATGAATCATAAATTCACAAATATGTTACCTTTTTTAACATAAGATTCTCGATTTCACAATGATGTTAAATGATTTGACATATGAATCACGTTTTCATGATTATTTTACGTTTTTTATTAATTCGACAATGCTGTTACATTTTATAACATATGAATCATAATGTCACAATTATGTTACAGTTTTTAATATATGAGTCATAAATTTACAAATATGTTACATTTTTAACATAAGATTCTCAATTTTACAATATAACATATGAATCATAATGTCACAATTATGTTACAATTTTTAATATATGAATCATAAATTCACAAATATGTTACATTTTTTAACGTAAGATTCTCGATTTCACAATGATGTTAAATGATTTGACATATGAATCACGTTTTCACGATTATGTTACGTTTTTTTATTAATTCGACAATGCTGTTATATTTTATAACATATGAATCATAATGTCACAATTATGTTACAGTTTTTAATATATGAATCACAAATTTACAAATATGTTACATTTTTAACATAAGATTCTCAATTTTACAATATAACATATGAATCATAATGTCACAATTATGTTACAATTTTTAATATATGAATCATAAATTCACAAATATGTTACATTTTTTAACATAAGATTCTCAATTTCACAATGATGTTAAATGATTTGACATATGAATCACGTTTTCACGACTATGTTATGTTTTTTATTAATTCGACAATGATGTTACATTTTATAACATATGAGTCATAATGTCACAATCATGTTACAATTTTTAGTTTACGAATCATAAATTCACAAATATGTTACATTTTTTAACACAAGATTCTCAATTTCACAATATAACATATGAATCATAATGTCACAATTATGTTACAATTTTTAATATATGAATCATAAATTTAAAAATATTTCCCGACCTCAACATCATGGATGACATTCACATCAACGTGCTTCATCGTATATCTCAGCCGTGTTAGTACGATCCACATGGATGACATCCATATTATGTGCTTCGTCGAAATACTCACTGCTATTGTTACGATCCAAAGAAATAATATTCAAGTGAAAATAATCATCAAAATGTCTATTTCGTTAAAATTACTATTGTATTCATTAATACCAACTCCGTGCATATTATCAGAAACATCAAAAGAAGCAACTTGTTCAATTTCAACTTGAAGCACTGGCCTAGTTTTCAGACAACCAAGATACAAATATGCTTTCAAATCATGTTCATTCTCTATATAAATCGGTTGAATGTTACACGGCAAATCTAGAAGATAACTCAACCTCAAGTTAACAGTATCGTCTACTTTCTCAGCTCTATATAGTTCACTTCTTAAATTTTCAAAATAACAAATATCATCATCTACTAGAATAGATACAAACTTAGCATTGGACCCTGCATTCCATTTATATACCATTTCTTCGCTCACTTCCCATTTACCATCTATATGAACAACAATAACTGTAGGCATATCGGCAAAATTCAAAAAAGATAATTAGAATGAGAAAAAATTAAAATAATAATAATAATACATAAATAAGCATCAGGTCGACCAACAAAATTTTATTGTCGACCACAAATTTTGTTGGTCGACCAACAAAAATTTGTTGGTCGACTTTCTTGGTCGACTTATAATTTGTTTGTCGAAAAGAAAAATTAAATTCTGAAAGGATCGGTTAAACGAATAAAGAGTGTTTAGAAGGGGGGGGGGGGGGAGGGGTTGAATAAACATTTCTCGAATTTAAGTATTCTTCGACAATATGAGTTCATTTATGTTACAAACTGATACTAAATATCCCGTCGGTCAATGACAATCAGTTAAACTGAACAGAACAGTTGCGGAAAATGAACTGACTGAAAGATAGAGTATCTAACTGAAAAGTAACGACTGAAGTAAAGATAACACAATATGTTTCTGGATGTTCGGAGATTTGAATAACTCCTACGTCACCCCTTCTATCACGAAGATAGGATATTCACTAAAATACTTTGATCAAATACAAGATACTGCACTGACCCACTTCAGTTTGGACTTATCACTTTGCCAAAACTGAAACTCTTAGTATACAATACTTTTACAGATCGTAACTGATCTTAGCACAACTTATAAAATCTATCAACAATTACAGAGTGCTATGTAAGCTCGAGAATGTAGTCTTGAGTACTACTGATATAACTGATAAGTGTGAGCTTTGATTCAAGTAGATATTTTTGCAGCGTGACAACAAGTAAAATGAGATAACTGAAAGTCGGTGGTTCTTCGGCTGCTATCTTCGATTATTTATAGGCTTCTCTCTCAACGGTAACATTAAAAGATATTTGAATATTCTAACCGTTGATTGCCACGTCGATATACTCTGACATTCGTACACTGCTTTTCTGAAATGCGGCGATCCACTACCAGTTGCAGGTAGTTGTACTATTTGTCGTTTGTCGCTTTCAACTGATGACGTGTACAACTGAGAGATCAGCTGGTAAAAAATCAGTTGACGAGAATGAACTTCAGTTGTATCGACTAGTTAACTGAATTCAGCTGATGACGTGTTCAGTTGACGACCAGTTCAGTCTCTTAGTTCAGTTGTTTCATCTTTTGTCAAACGCCGAAATTAAGTTTCCAACAATTTTCCCCTTTATGATGTTTGACAAAACTTAGAGTAAAATATAACTGAATAACTGAACTCATAGTAGATAAAATAAGATGTAGATTAACTGAATCAACTTCAAACAAATACAAGAGAGACTGCTTCTAAGGTTCTTCTGCTGTTCTAAGATCTCTTTGATCTCTTCCCCCTTTTTGTCAAACAGCTCCATCTGGAGAGATAATTTCCGAACGTCACTAGCTAGAAGCCGGACAGAGGTGGAAATGTTTTCAATGGCAGAGGTCACTGTGACTTGCAGCAAGTCTATCTTCCTGGAGACGAGGGTCTCGACACTGTCAACTCGTTTGTTAATAGAATCTTGAGTTGCAGTGAGACTCATGGCTATCCCCTTATTCTTTTGGATTTCTTGAACTGCAAAAGAGAGAGAGGTGACAGCAGTTTGGATAGCTTTCAGCTTTTCAGAATTGAACTGTTGAGAGTCTTCCAATTTGAGAGTGTGAGACAGTTGCGTATTTTGAATCTTTGAGATAGCTGAGAGCATCTGATTCATACTGTCCTGCATATTCTGAATCTCTTCGAGAACAACATCAAAATCTGATGAAGATGGAGGAGGAGACTGATGAGAGGTTCCTGGTTGTAATGCCCGAGAATTATTGAATTGATAAATCAAGATTATCAATCTTCATTAACGAGAGACTCGGAAGATATGATAATGCATGTCATGCAATGAGGGAAGGAAAGACTTGAGAAACCAGGTGTGGCATGATCAAAAAACTAAAATTTAGAAGTTAGCACGACCGCACCCGCGGTGCTAGCACGCCCGTACCCGCGGTGCATGGGCAGCAAGTTGGTAAGAAATTCCGTAGCATCACCGCACCCGCGGTATTAGATGGAGCGCACCCGCGCTGATGACACCGCACGCGCGGTCTTGCAAGAAGCGCACCCGCGGTCTGAGCTGCCGAGAGAATGGCTAGGATCACCGCTTGAGCGCACCCGCGCTCCTTACACTCACCGCACCCGCGGTCATGCGTGTTGCATGAGAAATGATGCCACGTTTCCCAGCCTTGCATGCAGTATATATATTAGGATTGCACGTGGTTTCTCTCCAAATTTCGAATCCGAACGCAGCAGCGTGTTCCTCTCGACTCAAGCTATACCAGGACGTAAGTTTTATTACGTTTTGAGATGTTTTGGAAATATGATGTTGTCAGAACTGAATATGATTCAAATATGTTGTTTCTGCTACCGTAGACATTGTATAATCGAAGTCAGATTAACGAACATACTGTTTATACAATTGTTATGAATTTCAGAAGATATTGACTGAGATGAAACACTAGAATGGTATCGTTCTTGATTCAAGAATAAAGAGATGATTATTCTTATGTGTTTGGATAGATTATTCAGCATGTTTGTGGAATTAGATCAAAGAAATGATGCGGTATGTTTGTGTTATGAATTTCAACAGATCGTGAGTCGAATTCCATAAATATTGACATACTAGAATTAGAAGAATGATGATATGGTATTGATTATGCCTTTAGATTTGATATTTAGAATGTTGAGGTTGACGGGGTTACAAGACTGTATTATTGTACTGTTACAACATCAGTTGATTGAGATTGATCAGATTCAGTTATGATTTAGCTTTCATCGTGATATTCGTTGATATGAATCAGATTGTATCTTGTTCAGATTTTTGGTCAGATTATGTACTGAGTTAAGTATTGATCAGAACAGATTGTGAATGGAGTTATTCATTGATACAGTGTATTTGATATTGTCATTTCAGATTTGATATGGACAGATTTGAATACAGGTCATCGTCTTCCTCCGACCGGGACGACAAAGGTATAAATCATGTGGTCACGGGATTGCACAACTCGATTCAGATTTGATACGAGTTTCCCTAAATCACATACTAAACTGTTATTACATTTGATTTTGTAATATATTGTTTACTGATTTGTATTCGAGTCCTGAGATAGGAGAGATTGGCATATCGGCCAAAACTAGACGTTCGGTGTATCGTTACATAGGAGCAGACACCCTCCGATTGTAGATTATTCGATACAGATATGACCGAAGTCTAGGAATAAGACGTACGTTACCCCGATTGGGAGAGTAGGTAACAGAAAGTGACGTCTTATTCACACCGGGATCCCTAGAGTTAGACTTGAGTCGAGTCTAGACATGATTTGACCAGAATTGCATGTGTTTATAGATGTGGTTTCATAGACTATGAAACCCATGTTTATTGCTTTCAGTTATGATAGCATGTTATATGATTTGATTTAAATTGCATGTTTATCTGGATTGAATTGCATGCTTATTTGGATTTGATTTCATAGATTATGAAATCCAGTATCCTTGAATATGTTTATGATAGCATGTGTTACGATTTAGATTGTTTCTGTACATGCTTACCATGTTTTATACTGGGATTTATTCTCACCGGAGTTATCCGGCTGTTGTCTTGTTTTGTATGTGTGCATGACAACAGGTGGGGCTGGATCAGGGTCAAGATGAGAAAGAGACTGGACTAGATAGCGTGGTGATTCCGGACTTACTGTAGACTTGTTTTATTACTTGAACTTAGTAACTAAACCTTAGACTGAGGTTGTACAGTATTGTACTTTTCTACTGACTTGTAGTTGTTATACAGAGATGTATATTAATTAGATTCCATTACCTTCCGCATTTATATTTTAAAAAGAAAATTTTTTTTAGACCCTGTTTATCAGAACTGATAATTAAATCCCAGCGATGATTAAGAAGATGATTAGCGTCCGGGTCCCCACAACAGTTGGTATCAGAGCGATAGATCCCTTAGATTGAGATAGTCAGAACTGATAGATCTTTCAGACTGAGATAGAAGAGAATGAGCGAGGTAGATTGAATTTTCTTTCCTTGCATGTGATTGCTAGCATGTGATTTATTCTGATGTTGATTTACATGATGTGTGCTAGCATGAATTACTGTTTTCCCTATTACATGTTGGTTGTATCTGAGTTGATTGCAGCATGTAATTGTTAAGCCTGAATCAGAATCGAGTCTGAATCAGAGGTGTATGATCAGAGGAGGGCTGAGACAGATTGTATAGATTGTGTACTAATCTGTTTGATATTCAGATATAGCGCCTCGGAGAATTCCAGAAAGGGGTAGTACTTCGGCAGAACAGATAGGTACGTCAGAAAAGCAGATGGAAACGCAGTTGAACAGGTTTCAGTCATTTCAACCGCCGTTCTTGAAGGGAACTGAGACGCCCGCAGACTGTGAGAATTGGCTTGAGGAGATAGAAATGGTGTTTGAATTCCTTGATTTCACAGATGAGTGTAGGGTTAACCTAATTGAGAACCAGTTGCAAGAAAATGCAAGAAGATGGTGGTTACTAACCAAAGGAGCTTTAGAACAGAATCGTTCAGCGATTTCGTGGAAGATCTTTAGATTTGAGTTTTATCAAAGATTCTTCCCAATATCCTATAGACAGGACAGAAGTGCAGAGTTTACAAACCTGAAACAGGGACAGATGAGTATTGAGGAGTACTTGGCGCAGTTCTTCACCTTATTACGTTTTGCCCCTCTTGTGGCTAGAAATGACGATGCTATTTCTAGTCAGTTTATTCAGGGATTGATTCCTGACATACGTACATTGGTGAATGTGAAGCAATCGAGTAGTTTTGCTGATACCCTGAATAGAGCCAAAAGAGCAGAAACCGTTCTGATAGGACAACAGGGAGCATCGTATGATTTTCCAGTACCGAGTCTACAGCAACTGCCTTCCAGAGTTGAGACTGGCAGTAGCAGTGGTGAAAAGACAGAACAACTGAAGATTCGGAAGAAACAGTTTAAGAATTTGGGAAATGAACCGAGTGGTTCATCGGTATCCAGTGTGTCCAGTCCGAGTTATACTGGTGTATATTGCAGAAATTGTGGAGGAAGACATCCCACAGAACACTGCCAGGGAGTACTTGGTAGATGTAACGTTTGTAAACAGCCGGGACACTTTGCGAAAGTTTGTCCCTAGAAGCGTTCCCGACGATTGTAGGAAATAGAGTTCAATTGAAAACACAGATCCAGAATTCCCAACAGGTACTATTCCTTTATGATTATAATGCATATGTATCGATATGTACTAATGCATTCTTCATGAGTATCTGTGATGGAGCTGCATGAAGATATGCTGTATCTGTTGGATCTGATTATACTGTAGTATAGATTCTTTGCTTGTTGGATAAATGTTGATATTAGAGATTTCTGTAACATGTTATATACTACAGTAAGATGAAAAACGAGATCGAGTTAGATTATGATGTACTTGGGTTTTTTTGATTTGATCGCAGTACTGATATGTATATGCTGAACAAGTACAGACATATTGTAGTATTTTGCCAGAAATAGTAAGAATCAGACCAGAAATGACTGATCAGTGGAGATACCACGATAAGGATTCTAGATTTAGAACTCCTTTAGTATCTGTGTTGTATATGACTCGATTAATACAGAAAGGAACAGATGGTATCCTTATGTATTCAGTAGATTTACTGAAATCGAGCCTAACATTGACAGATATGTCAGTGATGTATGAATTGACTGATGTGGTCAGATAAGATTTTAGATTTGTGATAGCAGAAAGATAGAGTTCAGGATTGAATTCAGATCAGATATTGATTGTTATTTTAACATTCAGTACAGAATGATATTGAATATACAGAATGGAACAGAATGAGAATTGAAAGATCAGTAGAAGAGTATCGACACATTTGATTTAGTGTTACTCTTGGCGTGTTTCAGTATATTCAGAGATGTTCTGATGACTCTATGCTTGTTATATCTATGAGATTTTGATATATTTGCAGCATATGATGGAGTGAATAGAATCTCTGAAGATGTATTGAATATTCTGAGAACTGTAATTGTTGTATACAGAAATTGTTCAGATAAGAATTGTGCTTGAAACAGATTGTGTTCAGAATATGCGATATCTGAAATAAGTATACAGATTGATTTTGATCCAGTTGAGAATAGAATCAGTGACAGGGCATGATATTGAGGTCAGAAAGATCAGAAATTTCAGAAATGCCAGAAGGTCAGACATTTATTTTATCTGTTTGAGTATTATTGCTTCTAGATCAGTATGTAATACAGATGGTATTGAACTGGAGGCGTTGAGGGTGGATTCTAATCAGCAGAAGAACTGGCTTGATGAATAGCAGATGGTGATGAAACCAAAACTGGTGCCTCTAAAGGATGAACTTTTGAATCAAGTGGCACATCAGTTGGGATAACTCGGTCAGCAGATGAATCTAGCTGAACTCGTTCTTCTGAAGAGATAGTGACCTCTAGATGGATTTGATCAGCAGAGTGATCAACTGGATTAGAAATATGTTCACTTAATTTGGATTCCTGCACCATTGCTTGGATAATTTCCTCAATGTTTGCAAAGGATAGTTCTGCTTCAGTGTACATTTGATGTTCAGCAGGAGGTGATTGAGGCATATCCTGAACTGGCTCTTCAGTTGGAACAAGAACCTGTTCTGAGGATGGTTTTTGCTACTCAGAATACGGTTCTTCAACTACTTCCTCTTCATCATCATCTGAATCTCCTTGATGAAGAACTAACTCTTGATCTGTTTCCCAAAATTTTATCTGAGATTTAACCCAAACAGATTAGTGTCTAGCTGAGTAATTACTGCTTGATCAGCATACGCAGTAGGATTTGTTGGAACGTAGTTAGCCTTCAGTTTATTAAGAATTTGTGCTAACTTCTTTGCTCTCATCTGATCAAACAAATAAGTTTTTCTTTCCATAGCCTGAGTAATTGTGGCAGCTTTCACCGTTTTCAGGACAAATGCTTCCAGTTTGATGAATGTGTTCAGCTGTCATTTCTTCTTCTGTTGCTTGGCAAAAACTTGTGTGCGATAAGCTATCCAAGCATCATAGGACTGAATTTTGAAGCTGCAAAACTATTAACCTTTGCCCAAACAAGGTCAATGTGGGTTTGAATGGCATTGGAAGGCCTAGGCTCTTCAATCAGCTTGCCCCTGCCTTTATCAGTACTTATGATGTGAGGGATTTCCAATCATGTTCGAGTGGATTCCACCAGTTCTATAAATTTTATACCTTTGGGTCGAGCAGGTGCCACACTAGTAGGGTGAGTGATCTGAATCAGAGGAGCTTTGGTCTTAACTGATTCCTTTTTGGCACCAACTGAAGCTTCTGGTGGAATGATCTTCAGAGGGACTGCTTCTATAGGTTGTTGATCATCTAAAGAAATTATCCTATCAGTAGGAATGGATACCTCGGTAGTTGTTTATTTAACCCTTTGGGTTCTTGGTTTCTTGGCAATTTGTCGGGATGGAGTTTTCTCTGAATCAGACGCACCCAAAATAAGTTTCCTCTTAGCTACCTTCAGTTGAGCCAATGTCTTGGCCTTTGTCACTGATTTTGGGGCCGCTTGTTGCGTCCAACTCTCCTGTTTGATCTTGACAAACTGAGCAGGAGAAGTGTCCAATTTGGTCTTGAGTGGCATAGTATTCTTCGCATTGAAGACTTTGAATTTTGATGATCTTTCTGAATCATCAGCCACTAACCCCTTTATTTTTAGTAGATAGCTGAGTTGCACTGCAAAACCCTTGGACTGTTTGGAAGACAGAAACATATTCTTCAAAATATTGAATGTAAGATGTTTCCAGTTGAATTTTCGCTCAGCCATAATGATTGAAATGGCTTGAAATTTCTCCAACGTGAGTGCAGCAAAAGATCCAGCCTTCGCCAAAATCCCTTTGGCGACTACATCAGCAAGTAGCTGAACCTCGTGCTTTAGCTCCTTCTTTGGATCGGAAACTTTGATTTTCCGTCCATCAGCAGAGAGTGCGGTTTGCATTTCTTCAATATCAGAAGCTTTAACATCCGAGAGGTGTGCCAATCCATCAGAAGGTAAAGAAAATTGTGATGGTCAGCAACTGACCATTGATGGTAGAAGAGATGTTTCCATCAGAGTTGATCACACCGCTAGAGTAGAATTCTTGAAGCTCTTTGGAGTAGATTTCTTGGGATGATTTTCCCAAGAATGTCCTTAATCCAGCAGTTTCAAGTTTTTGAAAAACTTTCTTGACATCATCATCACCGAAGGATAGAATTGATCCGAAATTGATAGACATTGCATTTAGCATATAAGCGGGAGTTTGAATTGCCATTTAGAACTGAAAGAATTCCTGAAAAGAAGTTGAAGGATAAAATTTGTTCTTGCTCTCAAAAGTTTGTGGATAAACGTAAAGTAAAACTGAAATGGAGGGGGAATGGTACATATGTACGTGACTATTCAAATTCTGGACACGTGTCAGTCCATAGAAATTCTGAATTACAACGTGTGTACGTGTGCTGTAAGAGTGTGTAATTTAACGGTTCAAAAGGTGTCCACGTTTCCACTAATCATTTGCTGAAAGGTAGCATTTAATGCTTGAAGAACAGTCACGTCGCTTGATTTGGAATATAATATGATTAATTAGTTAACTTATATAAGAAGATTAGTGAAATATTCAACTGAACGATCAGTTTGTAAAAATGTGTCCTTTCAGTTGAGAATTTACTAACAATTGTCTTCTGAGTTAACCTCTTAAAACCATTATTCCCCCTTAATTAGTGCATAAAATAATTAAAGCGAATAAATAAATATCAGAGATATTATTTGTTGCTGAAACGTTGATGACCCTTCGGCTTCCTTGATAGTCTGCTATAAATAGAAATAATATTGTTAGTTTCAGTCATATTGGTGAAAGAAAGAGAAAATATACAAGACAAAAAAAAAGGGCAGATGCGAGTTGCTCAAGTGTTTCGCCATTCTCTCTGGAAGCTAGAAAGGCTGCTATCGAAGATGAAGTCTTCTACACTAGTCTTCCCTACTGGGAAAAGTTACAGGAGCTTGCGTTCCTGTATAACTCTGGAGAGGCTACCACTCCTAGACTGGTGTCACCGTTGACAGAAGTGCGGGAGCACTTGAATATAGCTGTGTGGGTGGACGTCTTTAAAGATGGTCATATCTATCAGCTGATGCTTCAAAAGGAACTAGTGATTCTCAATCGCATAGCTTCTTCTCACAGCTTTTGCAAGACATCTTCCTCAGCTCTATCAGTTTGGTTGAGAATGTGGATAGACGATGTAGAGGAAAAGTATGAAATGTAATCCAAGCGAATATTTATTGTTGAATGAAATATTTATTTTGATGTAACTTTATTTTTCTTTCATCAGTTGAGGGTCATATGAATAAACAACTAACTGAAGAATCAGTAAATAACAGTAAAGCTGAAAGATGAGTTAAGAACCAAGACATCAATAACAACTGATTAGGATAAATCAATTAATCCAAGTATATTGCGAAAATGAGAAAACTTAGTCTCAGCCAATGGTTTGGTGAAGATATCAGCTGCTTGCTGCTCGGTTGAGACATATTCCAGTCTGATGTCCTTCTTCAGGGCATGATCTCTGATGAAGTGATGTCTGACATCTATGTGCTTGGTTCTGGAGTGAAGAACTGGATTATAGGTGATAGCAATTGTACTTGTATTATCACAAAATATTGGCGATTCTTTAGCATCAATTCCATAATCTCTCAGTTGTTGCTGAATCCACAGCAGTTGAGCACAGCAGCTTCCAGCAGCAAGATATTCTGCTTCAGTTGTGGAAGTTGCTATGGATGTTTGCTTCTTGCTGAACCATGAGATCAGTCTGTCCCCTAGAAACTGACATGATCCACTAGTACTTTTACGATCAAGCTTGCATCCTGCATAATCTGCATCTGAATATCCAACTAAATTGAAAGATGAGTCTTTAGAATACCATAACCCAACATTTTGTGTGCCTTTAAGATATTTCAAAATACGCTTGGCAGCTGTAAAATGTGATTGCATAGGGTTTGCTTGAAATCTAGCACACATGCATACGGCAAATACAATATCAGGACGACTAGCAGTTAGGTACAATAATGAACCTATTAAACCTCTGTAAAGTGTCGTCTCAACTGATATTCCCCCTTGATCAGTGTCCAGTTTTACTGATGAGCTCATGGTAGTACTTGCAGCTGAACACGATTCCATGCCAAACTTCTTCAGTAATTCTTTCGTGTATTTAGTTTGACTAATGAAGGTGCCCGACTCCAGTTGCTTCACTTGTAATCCAAGAAAGAATGTCAGTTCACCCATCATGCTCATTTCGAACTTATCCTACATTAACTTAGCAAACTTCTCGCATAATTTGGGGTTAGTTGACCCAAAAATAATGTCATCAACATAAATTTGAACGAGTAGAATATGATCATTCTTGGAGAATTTGAACAATGTCTTATCAACTGATCCAACAGAAAAATCGTGATCAGTTAGAAATTTTGAAAGAGTTTTGTACCAAGCTCTTGGAGCTTGTTTAAGACCATATATGACTTTGTTCAAATGGTAGACACAATCAGGAAGATGATGATTGATAAAACCTGGAGGTTGTTCAACGTAGACTTCTTCCTGTAACTGGCCATTCAGAAATGCACTCTTTACATCCATTTGGTAGACTTTGAAGTTTTTGAATGAAGCATAGGCAAGGAATATCCTGATTGCCTCCAGTCTTGCAACTGGTGCATATGTCTCATCACAATCAATTCTTTCTTCCTGCCTATAGCCTTGTGCTACTAGCCTTGCTTTGTTACGCACAACTGAACCATCTTCGTTCAGTTTGTTCTGTACACCCATTTTGTACCTATAACAGTTTTTGAAATCGGTCTTGGAACTAAGTTCCAGACATTGTTATGGATAAACTGATTTAGCTCTTCTTGCATTGCATTTATCCAGTTTGGATCATCAAGAGCTTTATCAGTCTTCTTGGGTTCTAGTTGTGATACGAAAGCTGAATGAATGAATAGATTGAACATCTGATTTCTTGTTCTTATTGGATCAGATGAATTACCTATTACCAACTCTGGAGGGTGTGATTTCTTCCATCTGAGTTCAGCATTTGTTGTTTCTATATCAGCAATTTCTTCAGTAGGTAACTGAGTGTCTTCAGTTTTTGTTGACGCTAATTCAGTTGGCAACTGATTCTCATTTGGTTGCTCTATTAAATGATCATTAGGAACAGCTTCTGGTTCTTCTGGTTGATCTAAACTTCTGGTTCAGGTGTTTGGAGGTTGCTTTGATTGATATGGATGTCTTCTTCATCATCATCATCCAAGCTTATATCTGTAAATCTATCAGCTAGCTCAACTTGATCAGTTGGCTTATCAGTTAGTACAATTTCATCAAAAACAACATGGATAGATTCCTCAACATTTAAAGTATTTTTGTTGAAGACTCTATAAGCTTTACTCACTGAAGAATAACCAAGAAATATTCCTTCTGCAGATTTAGCATCAAAGGCTTTTAAATGAGTTTTACCATTGACAAGTATAAAACATCTGCAGCCGAATATTTTGAAGTAGGAAACCACACTTTTTCTTCCATGCCAGATCTCATAAGGTGTTTTCATATGATTCTTATTAATCATTGATCTGTTTTGAGTACAACACGCAGTGTTCACTGCCTCTGCCCAAAACCTTTGAGAGATACTAGAATCAGCAAGCATTGTTCTAGCAGCCTCTTTGAGGATCCGATTTCTTCTTTCAGCTACACCATTTTGCTGAGGAGTTCTAGCTGCTGAAAGCTCATGCTTGATTCCGGTATTCTCTAAATAATTTGAAAGAATTTGATTGACAAATTCAGTTCCTCGATCGGATCTGATTCTGTCAATTCCAACTGATTTTTCATTTAATAATATTTTGAAAAACTTAATCAGTTGAGCAGCAGTTTGGTCTTTGGACTTGAGAAATATAACCCAAGTGAATATTGAAAAGTCATCTACAACCACCAAGGTGTATTTCATTCTCCCTAAGCTCATGACTGGTATTGGACCAAATAGATCCATATGTAACAGCTCTAAGCATCGGGAAAAAGATTTACGACCTTTGTTCTTAAAAGAAGATTTGATTTGTTTACCAAACTGACATGCTGAGCAAATTTTGTCTTTGATAAAATCCATTTTGGGCAGTCCGGTAACAAGATCGTGGTTACTCAAATATGCAATAGACTTGAAGTTCAGGTGGTTTAATCTCTTATGCCACAACCAGTTTTTAGAGGATTTTGAAGCAATAAAACATACTGGTGCATAAGGTTGATCATTCCAGCTGACTTTATAAGTGTTTCCACACCTTTTGCCAGTTAGGATGATCTCTTCAGTTGAGTTTTTGACTGAACAAGAATGTTTGTCAAACTGAACTGAGAATCCATTATCGCATAATTGACTGTTGCTGATCAGATTATACTTGAGATTCTCAACTAATAATACGTCATTAATGATGAAGTTACCATGGATAAGCTTACCCTTACCCACAGTTTTACCTTTAGAATTATCTCCAAAACTGATGTTTGGTCCAGTGTACTTAACCAGTTGAGATAATAATTTTGAATCTCCTGTCATGTGGCGTGAACATCCACTATCCAAGTACCATATAGATTCAATGCTTGTACCTGTTACCTGCAATCACACACAAGATAAGATTCTGGTACCCTTTTTCTATTTGGGTCCAAAGTTGATTAGTCCTTTAGGAATCCAGACTTGGATCAGTCTAACTGACCGTCCAGTTGCTGTATTCCAGATGGTCTTTCCAGGTCTGTGTGTGATTGGTGTATGGTGTGCAGGGGATACAACATGTGATTTGCCCTTTTACAATTGATTGTTCAGCCAGTATCTTTTCTGAACTGGCTTACTGTTATAGTAATTTGAGTAGCCATTTGAGTAATTTATGCTGAAAATTTTTGGTGGCTGACTTCGTGAGTCAGTCACAACTTATGGGCTATAACCAATACCACATCTTTTGTCCTTGTTCATACTTTGAGTTGGCTGTTCAATCAGTTTACTTGGCTCAGATTGTTCTTATACCATAACTGATTTGACAAAGTGAATGTATTTTCCTTTATCCATATTCAGTTTTGGTCGAGTATCCTTGGGAGACATTTCATCTTGATTACTGAACCCTAAACCAGTTTTATCAGTAACTAATTTTGTGAGTTCTGTATATCAGTCAATGCAACAGATGATTTGTTCCAAGCCTGAATAAGCTCAGTTTGCGTTGAGTTTTCAAGCATCAACTTTTGAATCATTAACTGATCCTTGCTTCTTTCAGTATTGAGTTCAGCAATCTCCTTTTTCAGACTCAACATGTCAACTGATTCATCAGTTGTAGTCTTATTGTCAATAGGATCATTTTGCTTTGCTCTGGTCTTTTCAAATAATAAGACAAGCTTATGATACTCACTGACCATGTCATGCAATGTTGAAATAAGTTCTTCTCTGGTAAAATCAGTGGAGCTAAAGTCAAATACATGTTGACTGCTGGACTCCAGTTCTGTATCACCAGCCATCAGACATTTCACTTCCTCTTCATTGTCACTGGAACTGCATGAAGTTTCTGGTTATGACTCCTCGCTGTCAGTGTCTGCCCACTTTGATTTGCTCTCTTCAGCCAAGAGTACTTCATGCTTCTTCTTGGAGAACTTCTTATCATCTTTGGATCTCTTTTTGTGCTCATATGGTTTCTTTCTTCTTTCAATTGAGCCTTGACTGTCTTTCTTTGGTTTGGTATAGTCAGCATTGAAGTGACCTGGTTTGCCACAGTTGTAGCAAGCGTTTGATTCTTCCTTGGAATTGCTTCTTTGATATTTATTTTGAAAGTTTCCTTGATTTTTCCCCATAAATCTTCCAAACGTTTTGATGAACAATGACATGGCATCATTGCTTAGTTGATCAGTAGCTTTTTCAACTGAACCAGTTGGTTCTGTTCTAATAGCAGCTAAGGCAGTTGTGACTGCTGGAGTAGAAGATTCTCCTTCTCGAGTTTACAACTCAAACTTGTAGGCTTTCAAATCAGCAAATAGATCATGAAGCTCAACTTTGTTCAGATCCTTGGATTCCTTCATTGCCATGGTCTTCACATCCCATTCCTTGGGAAGACCTCTGATTATCTTCAATGCAACTTCTTTGTTTGAGTACACTTTTCCAAGTGCATTTAGTTCATTGATGATGCAGCTGGTTCTTTCATCATAATCATGCATCGTTTCACCAACTCTCATTTTGATATTGTCAAAATTCTGAACAACAACAGAAAGTTTGTTTTCTTTGGTTTGTTCGTTCCCTTCGCAGAGCTGGATCAGCTTCTCCCAAATCTCTTTGGCTGTCTTGCACATTTTGATTTTGCTGAAACTTACTTTATCCAGCGTCTTGTATAGTATATCCTTTGCCACATTATCCAAGTTGGCTTTTCTTTTATCCTCTGTAGTCCATTCTTCTCTGGACTTTTTTATACGATGAGGTGCCCCATCAGTAATGGCAACAGCTGTGTTGGCTTTCAAAATCTTCATGGGTCCGTCAGTTATAACGTACCACATATCATCATCTTGTGCAGCTAGATGAGCTTGCATCCTGATCTTCCAATCATCGAAGTCTTCTCTAGAGAACATAGGAATCTTGTTGAATGAAGACATAATGAGAAACTTGAGTATAGATATTCTGAGACGAGATATAACCGCTCTGATACCACTTGAAAGGATCGGTTAAACGAATAAAGATTGTTTAGAAGGGGGGTTGAATAAACACTTCTCGAATTTAAGTATTCTTCGACAATATGAGTTCAGTTATGTTACAAACTGATACTAAATATCCCGTCGGTCAATGACAATCAGTTAAACTGAACAGAACAGTTGTGGAAAATGAACTGACTGAAAGATAGAGTATCTAACTGAAAAGTAACGACTGAAGTAAAGATAACACAATATGTTTCTTGATGTTCGGAGATTTGAATAACTCCTACGTCACCCCTTCTATCACGAAGATAGGATATTCACTAAAAGACTTTGATCAAATACAAGATATTGCACTGACCCACTTCAGTTTGGACTTGTAACTTTGCCAAAACTGAAACTCTTAGTATACAACACTTTTACAGATCGTAACTGATCTTAGCACAACTTAGAAAATCTATCAACGATTACAGAGTGCTATGTAAGCTCGAGAATGTAGTCTTGAGTACTACTGATATAACTGATAAGTGTGAGCTTTGATTCAAGTAGATATTTTTTCAGCGTGACAGCAAGTAAAATGAGATAACTGAAAGTCGGTGGTTCTTCGGCTACTATCTTCGATTATTTATAGGCTTCTCTCTCAACGGTAACATTAAAAGATATTTGAATATTCTAACCGTTGATTGCCACGTCGATATACTCTGACATTCGTACACTGCTTTTCTGGCATGCGGCGATCCACTACCAGTTGCAGGTAGTTGTACTATTTGTCGGTTGTCGCTTTCAACTGATGTTGTGTATAGCTGAGAAATCAGCTGGTAAAGAATCAGTTGACGAGAATGAATTTCAGTTGTATCGATTAGTTAACTGAATTCAGCTGATGACGTGTTCAGTTGACGATCAGTTCAGTTGGTTCATCTTTTGTCAAACGCCGGAATTAAGTTTCCAACAAATTCACCTTGGTCGACCAAAATTAAGTTTGTCGAACCGAGAAGAATTCTTCTTGGTCGACCAACTTAATTTCTGTCGACCAAGTTCTTCTTAGAAGACTGAAATTATGTTGGTCGACCAAGAAGATATCTTCTTGGTCGACCAACTTAAATTTGGTCGAGTTAAAAGGTGGAGCAGCAACCAACCAGGTCAATTAAAAATTTCAATTGGCTAAATGAAGAAATGAAGAAAACAATGAAATTAGGTCCAAGGAAAATTGAGAAAACTTACTCGTGTTGGACTTTTTTCTTCAAATACAAAGGCGATTTCAAAAGGAATCGAGCAAGATTTGGAGTAGAATTAGATCTAAATCTAAGGAATGAGCAAGAGGAGAAAACGGAGGGGAGTTTGTGAAGTTGAATTTAATGTAATGCGGAAGCAGTTGAGGAGTATATGGCTGTTTTAATGGTTTTTTTTTTTATTTTGGTAACCTAATTTTAAACAGATGTAATAGACAGAGAAGAAAGAGAAGATAGAGAAGAAAGAGAAGATGACAATTAATTAATTAAGTTAAAGTTAACCACAGTTAATGTTGTAATACCTGAGAATTTATTCGGTTAATCTGAAATGATTTTGGTGATAATCGATGTGGTTATAGACGGAAAGGATCAGACGGAGAAAGACGGAAGAAAACACGAAATATGTGCGAGGACAGAATACCTCGCGCATATGCGCGACAAGGGGCCGTGCATATGCGCGGAAGTGGCAGAACACCTCGCGCATATGCACGAGATGTGTGCGCGCATATGCGTGAGCGGTGTGTTGAACCAAATCCAAGTCCAGAGAACCTCGCGCATATGCGCGGGGATGAGGCGCCCATATGTGCGAGTATGTGTATGCCGAGACAGTAGGTCTCGCTCATATGCGCGGTGTCAGTGCGCGCATATGCGCGAGTTGCTATGCATACTACGCGCCGAGACTCTGTGTCTCGCGCATATGCGCCGATGGTAGTCGCGCATATGCGCGAGACGTGCAGTGCATGGATCACGCCACCTAGCCTTCTCATGCACCGTGTAACGCCCCAGATTCGACGACTGTCCTCACTGTATCAAGACGAGTCTTTCCAGCGTGCTTATGTCCTCACTTACACGCACCTTGGGAAACTTCCCAGGAGGTCACCCATCCCAAAATTGCCCCAAGTCAAGCACGCTTAACTTTGGAGTTCTTATGTGACGAGCTACCGAAAAGAAGATGCACCTTCGTGATATG
Source organism: Primulina eburnea (assembly GCF_022965805.1). Taxonomy (NCBI): domain Eukaryota; kingdom Viridiplantae; phylum Streptophyta; class Magnoliopsida; order Lamiales; family Gesneriaceae; genus Primulina; species Primulina eburnea. The sequence goes on along the minus strand of NC_133109.1, from coordinate 26,483,209 downwards.
AGTAGTACCAATCAAATCTTTTAAGCCCTCTTCAACTGTACAGTCCATTACATTGAGCAGTCTCGGAATCCCTCTCCTTCCGGTGTAAGAACGGTTCATTCATGTTCCCTCCACCTAGAAGCCTGCCAGGAGCCGCTCATTGTCTGTGCCACCTCATGGCACCGGCGATCATCCCCCGCCCTCTTCGGCCCCGGGCCTCACGTGCCCACCAGCTTCCGCTTGGTTCGTCCCCGAACCACACCGTACTCGGAGAGGTCGGCTCTGATACCACTTGTAACACCCCAGATTCGACGACTGTCCTCACTGTATCAAGACGGGTCTTTCCAGCGTGCTTATGTCCTCACTTACACGCACCTGGGAAACTTCCCAGGAGCTCACCCATCCCAAAATTGCCCCAAGTCAAGCACGCTTAACTTTGGAGTTCTTATATGATGAGCTACCGAAAAGAAGATGCACCTTCGTGATATGAGTAGTATCAATCAAATCTTTTAAGCCCTCTTCAACTCTACAGTCCATTACATTGAACAGTCTCGGAATCCCTCTCCTTCCGGTGTAAGAACGGTTCATTCATGTTCCTCCACCTAGAAGCCTGCCAGGAGCCGCTCATTGTCCGTTCCACCTCATGGAACCGGCGATCACCCCCCGCCTTCTTCGGCCCTGGGCCTCACACACCATGTATGCATGTATGTATATATATATATATATATATACAACTTGATTTGATATATGACATTATTATTGAAGATTATTAATTGTATGGATACCGATTACGAGTTGTAATAGTATATCTGTAATGTTGAGATTGACGACTGAGACTGTATTATCATGCCGTCGAAACATCAGTAGATTGGTATTGATCATATTCAGTATTGATTGAGATTATATCATGATATCGTTAACATTGATCAGATTATGTCTTGATTTGCGTATTGATCAGAACATGCCTTGAATTGAGCCGTATATTGATACGGTCTATTCAATATTGTCATTTCAGATTGGATATGGACAGATTCAACTTCGACACTTCGACTTCGTCAGATCGAGAAGACAAAGGTATAAATTGATGTTGATGCGGGATTGCACAACTCGAGTTTCCCAAAATCACGTACTTTATCTTATCGCATTGATATTTGCAATTGAATGAAATTGATATCCTTGATTTAGTGATTGATTTATGTATTGAGTCATAGGTGGATACGCCTAGGCTGAGACAATTGATCTCGTGACAAGAGGTGCCTGATAGTGATGGAATCGTCACGGGCACATTGCACATTGTCACAAGATACTGATTTGGCAAAAGTGCCAAAGTCTGTGACGAATAGGTCAGGACACCGGACGTTTGGTTATATCGAAGTGGATAGAATTGGAGTTTCTTCTATTACTGATGTTCGATACGGAAAGAGCCAAAGTCCACGAATAAGAATGTGCCACCACCGCGATTGGGAGTGTAGGTGGGTGTATGTTCTTATTCAGATCGGGATCCCTAGATTAGGATGAGTCGAGTCCGAGTCTAAGAATCACGGAGTGTGATTCAGAGTTGTATTGATTTATGTTCCTGATTTTCATACATGTTATGAATATCTATTTCATGCTTTTATATCTGTTTATATGAAATAAATGTATACATGATTTATACTGGGAATGTAAATCTCACCGGAGTTATCCGGCTGTTTTCTTGTTTGTATGTGTGCTTGATAACAGGTGGGACATGATCAGGGTCAGGAAGAGGATGAGAGATTTAGTTAGCGTGGAGATCCGGGCCCAGAAGCAGAATAGGATTCAGCGCTTGATGTATAGATGTTGAACCTAGTTGAGATAGAAACTTGTAGTACATGACTTCTACTTTTATACTGACATGTATATTAAATAAATTACATTACGTTTCCGCATTTATATTTTAAAAAGAAAAAAATTTAGTCCCACTTTTCTTAATTATTATATTTGACATCAATAATGATTAAGACATAAATTAGCGTCCGGGTCCCCACAAATATAATACTAAAGAGTCAACTCCTCGTTTCTTAAAAAAATCAGTCTTTTTTTTAAAAAAATCTTTTGTCTCTCGCTCGTATTTTTTTAATTGTTCCTTTATTATTTTGAGACAATTACACAACTTTTTCGGTTTATATATTTTGATTCAATTAAATGTATTTTATTTTTATTCTTGTTTTATTTTTGTGGCTCATTATGTTTTCGTAAAATAAATTGAATAGTTTACCTCTTTGACCGGAGTATCGTCTGGTTGCATTCACCAGGTTTTACATACTGCTCCTCAATGCCTAACCACGTAGTCGCAACATATGGTTCCTAAAGTAGATTCTTTCAACAGCACCTAGCACAACTTCGTTTTGTTTCTTACCTCAGGGTGTATAGTAAATAGTTCAATTTGAAAATAATACACGATAGAGAATAAATTTTGATCTTTTTATTCAAACATACATTCATTAATACATGATAACCTCTTTTAGATGAGGAGGAACTTGCTTAGATACTTATAATAGCCGAAATACACACATAAATTTATAAAAATAAATATTACAAATTATTTGGAAGAAAATGAAGATGCTGAATAATGTATTCATATTCCTTCTGTCTTGTTATTTATAGAAGTCCTGCTGGATTTGAAATTCGGACTTCAAATCTTGTGAATTTTTTCTGTCAGTTGTGGTCGACAACATTTTTTGATAGTCCCTTCGACCACTAGTTGGTGACTTATTTTTATGTGTAGTTGAGCGGTCCATTTTTCAACTAGTTAGGGAAGTCGTCTTTTAGTGATGGTCCATCCTCCACTAATGGAGTGTTTAGATAAAATGTCTACTTTATCTTTGTCGGGGAATCTTCTGCTTTTTTATGGTCCTCGATGCAATTGTTTTGTGGGGTCCTTCACCACTTGGTCATATTTCTGCAAGATGATTTCAACCAGATCTTGGCCGAAACCTTTATTGAATTCTGGCTCCTTCTAGTTCAGGAATTTTGGGTAGATGTTTTCTGTCCATCTTCTTACATGAGCAATGTTATAAAATGTCTGATGAGTTTCTTTGCCCCCCGAAAGTTTGCTATTCCACAATTTTTTTTTTTCAAATAAGTCATCTGTAAAATTTGTTATTTTTCTTGTTATAATGTTTAACATAAAAGATCAATTTACAGAATTATGATAAAACTTAAATAAAAACTCAACTTAGACCATCTCAGTTAGACAGACTACTTAGAACATCTTAGTTAGACAGACTCATAGACCACATGCTCTTCTGATAGAGATGTCATCTTCAGTTAATGAAGCAACAAGGGGTGCTTCTTTGGTGGAGAATCTTTGATAAATTTTTGAATATTTGTATCTGGCCTTCTTAGATTGATAAAAAATGAAAGGCTTTCTTCATGTGAGCCTTTAGGGCTGGTCTGGTGTTGTCATGAAAAATATAGCTCAGAATGTCTCATATAGACAAATAGTCATTTTTTGCTCATGTTTCATGAAGAGCTTCCAGAATCCACTTAGATAATCCTGAAATTTCTTAAAAGCTGAGTGATGTAGTATAAACTGAGGCAAAAGCTCCAAATTCTTTCCATGCCTTGACCTCTTTTGAACATGAATTTGGTTTCATCCATTCCCTAGGATATTTTCCTGATACATCAACCCGAATTATGCTGGGTTAATGGATATTTTTGTTTTCAATTTCTCTCAATTCTGTTAATATACCTGAAACGGAGAAACTGCATATTCGTTAGTATCAACCTTTTACTTAACTTTGTTTGTATTAAGTCTAAGGTTGATCTCTCTCTCTCTTCGATCCCCGAGGTGCAGGGTTGACTTGAAGACTCGAGATAAGGATCTGAAGTCTCAATTTTTGTTTTAGCCGACTCATATAATTGAATCCCCTACTACAGGTATAGCGTCATGTACGCCTTTGCATTACATATCATAGATGTATATAAGCCTGTAAACATAATGTACTTGGATCGAATACAATTCTCTTATCGGCTTGATGTAGCCTACACACAACTTTGGCATTTAGGACAAAATTGTTAGACTCGTTTTGAAACATTTCAAGGTGTCCTATCTCTGCATTTTTATAATGATATCAATATCACTGTTGTTTCTCTCTTATTAAGAAATTTGAAAAAATATTTTCATGAGACTTAATAATCACAATATCAAAAATATAATTTTGACATAAAGCTTGTCATCTTAATAATATAGCATTCTCGGGTTTAGATTATATTTTATTTTTCAAGAAAGCTTTTGCATATGTGTTATCAACCTTTAATGTAAACTTCTTTGCCTGTAAAAATAACAATCATTTTTCAAAATTCAATTTACTACATAAAATTCTTTATTTTGATATGTCATCATATAGCTTCTGCTTCTGAGAATAGACCAATGCAATACATGCATTGTTGTTCTTCTTCTGATGTCAGCTTTGTTAAAATCGCTGCCCACTTATGATCATTATCTATGTATAACATCATTTTATCTTCATCTCGGGGAATATCCATTTTTGAAAGATTTTTTTAAATTTTCTTTAATCGACTAAGTCCCTTCGTGTGTTATTCTATCCATATAAATCTTGCATCTTTTTTCAATAATGAACTAAACACTTTCTTGTGTTTTGCTAGGTTATTAATGAAAATTTCAGGAAAATTAACAACTCCTAAGAAACTTTAAAGTTGTTTATTTTATTTCATTATATCCAAAATTTTTTGCACATTTTTTATTATGTGTTCTTGCAAAATTATTCTTGACTCATCGATTTTTGTTCCGATGAATTCAATCTTTCTTTTAGCATTGTCTGCTTTCTTTTCAGAAAGAATTATTCCTTCTTTCTTACAAATTTTAAAGAAAATATCTAAGTGTTTGATATGTTCTTCGATAATTTAAAATGTTATTAAAACATCATCAATATAGACAAAAATGAATTTGAAATAATCTTTAATAGATTGTCCTTTTTTTTTTTTGAAATATTTGGGTGAATTAGCTAATCTCAATAGTAACACTTCCCAAATATATTGTCCTTGTGGTGTGGAGAAAGCTATAAATTTCTTGCTTACTTTCTAAATCTGAATCTGTTACTCGGGAATCTTGTAAGTCAATATCAAGCAATTAACAAATAGTTGTGCGGAAATAAACTGACTGATAGATATAATAAAAACTGAAATAATAAGACACAAGATTTTCTGGATGTTCGGAGATTTAAAACATTCCTACGTCACCCCTTCTATCTCAAGGGTAGAATATACACTAAAAGACTTTGATCGATACAAACTTTTGTACAGATCCACTTCAGTTTTGGACTTAACAATACCAAACTAAAACTCTTAGTTACAAACTAGTTTTCAGAACTCAATAGAACTGAATAAATCTAACACAACTGATCTCTTCTAGATCGAGTAATAGAAGTTTGTGTTGAAAGCTCGAATTATAGCCTAGTAGCTATGAATGTATACAACAAGCGTGGCTTTTCTGTTTACAACAATTTTAGCTGAGTAACTGAATAGATTTCGAGTGCTCAAGAATTTAGATGTTCAATAATTCAGTAGTTCGAGAGTTCTCTTATGTTGCTCTTCTCTACTATTTATAGGCTTCCCTCCAACGGTAATATTAAATATAATTTGAACCTTTTTATCCATTGCATGACACGTCAACATTCTTCTGACAGTCATACACTGCAGCTTTTCTGTAATTCCACGATCCCACTACTTGTTGCAGTCAGCTTTTGTCGGTTGAATGTCTTAACTGATGACGTGTATAGTTGAGGGATCAGCTAATAGAATGTAGTTGAGAAGCTCACATGTAGAACTCGCTAAATCAGACTACGTATTAGCCATGCATAATTACTATTATTTAAAATTTAAAATGATTTCTTTGATATTTAAAGCATTTTGAAATTGTTTAGTCATGGTCATTTATTTTAATCGCAGAATTTTAGTTTTTATCTTTTCGGTTAAATAAGAGAGGCCGGACTGGAATTGGAGTATTGAGACAAAATTTAATAATAAGAAAATATTCCTAGATTTAATTTAAGCCAAGGAATAATTTATTTTAATGTAAAAGAATGTTTAAGGATTTATTTAATTAATTAGAGATAAGTAGTAAATAAGTTCTTTTTGTACAATAATTAATTAAAAGACTAAATTAAATTGTGTAACCAATTGGGATAAATTAATCTAGGCCTACTTTATTTAAAAATTGTAACTTAACATGTTAGTAATTTATTTTAAGAATTAACCATGCATGCAAGAAAATTACTATCCAAAATTAAATTATTAATTCACTAAAATACATAATAAGTGTTTAAAACTTTAAAGAATTTTATTTTCCTTGCATTTAAACATAAAATTCGGCCACCTCCTTTAAAGATTTAATTAAGTGTGGCAACTCACCATTTTTAATTCTTTTCCTTATATTTTTTTTGTAGATAATTCCCTAACTTTTAATCAACAAAAATTAATAATTAAGCAATATTTCTACCCTTATTTGATATCTATAAATCGGCCATTCACTCCCTCAATCAAATCATTTCCTTATCTCTCAAACTCAAGGACAGAAAAGTTTGTATCTTGCTATTCAAATCTCCAATTATCTTGCAACTTCCTCATTCACTTCTTAGCCTTCATTCTCCCTCACCATTCCACCGAAATTTCAGAAGAAAAACCTCTCAAAAATCGTGAAGAAACAAGAGAGAAAAGTAGAAAGAAAAGAGGACTCCGTCTCCGCCGCGCCGTGCTCGTCGTAGTGTTTGTTTTCTTTCAAAACAAATTCAAGGAATGTTTATATGTTTCTTTGCTCTTCAATCAAGTCCTATAAGTATTTTAAAACATCACATGTCCATGATTTTTATAGCAAAACCGAAATTATGACAGCAACTTGAACAAAATTCTGCACAGATTTTTCGGCTCCAATTGTTTTTGTGATTTCAGGGGTTGGCTCGGTTCCAGACGTTCAAGGCTGCATCTAGGCATGTACTAGGGTGAGTTAGGATCATGTTGGTCCATTAGTTTAAGCCCCCAACCCGCTGGATTCAAGACTTGACAGCAACTCCACCATAGTTGCAAGTTGAGTCTCGAAATTTCTGGTTTTGATTGTTCAAGGAGGTTCGAATCTTGGTTGGATTTTGGGCCTATAACCATGGTTAGGACCTTCCCTTAGCATGTCTAGGATGTGACCAAGATGACCTTTCAAGGCTTGGTTCATGGTCCCATCGATTTTTAAAACAAAACATACACATGTCCCTCGGTTTCATTTTCTGATTTTTGTGAGTGAGTTTCGGCTCTTGAGGTTTTGGATGGATCTTGGTTGGATTTTAGCCCTTAACCTTAGTTCATACAACACTTCATCATGTCTATATTGAGCCATGGTCAATCATATGACCAATGGAACGACACATGATAGCAAGCGATCCAAACAATCGCATGGTACAGAATTTTTCATTGTGTTCTCGGTTTGAGCTTTGTGTTGTCTTAGGTGTTGGCTTGGATTGTAGTTGGCCTAGGGACCTTAGCCATGGTTCGAGCCACACTTAGGATGTTGGTAAGAGGTTCTGGTCGGTGGTTCAAGCCCCAATGGCCATTAGCCTTGTAAACGAAGCAAGGAAGCACAGTATGCTGCTGCTGAATTTTTTTGACAGCAGCTTTGGGTTCGGTTCAGAGGTGACGTTTGAGTTCTTCGTTGGCTTTGAGCCTATGGAAGGCCACGTTTTTGGCCGTTCATAATTTGGTTAAGTTTAGAGGTCGTACGAGAATTTACGGTGCAATGTGCCAAAGTGACTCTCGAAAGAGCGTTTCATGATTTTGGCCTCCATTCCCATTTTCGTGCATTACATCCCTAGGTATTTATTTTCCAACATTTTAGGTGTATTTTAATCATGGCTAAATGATGGTTTAATGTTGGTTTGGGTTGGTACAAAGCCATGGTTGAATACTAAGTTTGTTGGGCGTAATTATCTCGTTTTTGGTTCGATTATGAAGTATTGGACAAGTTAAGTTTATTTGCATATTTCTCATGTTAGAATTAGGTCGCAGCGAGCCTAGGAATGATCCAACTCAATTGGTAAAATAAAACAAGACTTTTAATTATATTACGTGCATAAAAATAGAAAAGTTTATTTTTGAGATATATGCGATATGTTTTGTGGCCACATCACGCTTATGGGATTATTTCTTCACCTGGTGACTTACGACCGGTTCATGTTCATGTATGGGTACAGATATCTAGTCCAAGGGCTGTGATGATTTCTACCGCCCAGTATACTGTGGTTTAGTCTGAACAGACGATTCATGTTATGTTATGGCCCACTTGCGTAGAACATTATCTCTACCTAAAATTACGATATGATATGTTATGACAGAGCTCTATCGAGCAAAGCTTTTACGTATGTTTTTCAGATATGCACGTATTTATAATTATCCATGACACGATTTTCACCTTATGCTTTACGATACGATATTTTATGTCACGTGAAATTTTATGATATATTTACTTGTTATTCACGATATGTGCATGCTGAGTCTTTAGACTCACTAGACTTGATTGTTGTAGGTACTGATGAGGTCGGGATCGAGGGCGGGGACCAGTGAGCTAGCATGGGTCGGCAGTAATGAGACCCCGAGGACCTCAGTTTTATCATTTACTATTTATGCTCAAACTCAATTTTTACTTTGACGAATTATTTTAAGTTGTTGTTTTTAAAATGATATTTGCTTCCGTTGTTACATTAAACATTAAATCTTTTTATCAGATTATTTTATAAATGATGTATGTTATTTAAAGAGAAAAATTTTAAATAATTCCGCACATTTTCAAATACGAAATACGGGCCTCTACAGTTGGTATCAGAGCCTATGTTCTTGTAAAGGGTTTTACTACTACTGAACTCGAGAAGCTCATGAAGTCACGTCTTCGGTCTGTAAGTTTTACGTTTACGCATTTCGTTTAAAGCATGTTTTTATGAAGTGATTTATGTCCAGATTATGATTATGCAGTATTTATTAAAATTTAAATAAATAATAGAAATTATGCATGTTAGTTACGTATGGGTTATGTATGGAACAGTATGCCTCCTAGAAGCATTTCTGAGCGCATGAGAGATGATGAGCATCATCATGAGGACGGTGAGGATCATAGGCAGGAGAGAGATGTACCACCACCCCTTCCATCGGACATGAACGCCCAGATGCTAGCCGGAATGACTCAATTCTTCGCTCATTTTGCGGGGAACAATGCTGGGGTAGCCAGGCAGACGGGGCCTGAGGCTACCTATGAGCTGTACATGAAGATGAGACCGAAGGAGTTCTCAGGGACGACAAATCCCATGATTGCTGAGGGCTGGTTTAAGTCCCTCGAGGTTATCTTCGAGTTCATGGGCCTATGAGATGAGAACAGAGTTCGTTGTGCGACCTATCTGTTTTGAGGAGACGCCCGCTTATGGTGGGAAGGAGCATCTGTAGCCTTGAATTTGCCTACTCTGAGCTGGACGCGCTTTACAGAGGTATTCTACTCCAAATATTTTATTTACGAGGTGCGTTCCAGGTTGACCAGGGAGTTCATGACCCTGAGGCAGGGAGACATGACTGTTACGGAGTTCATCCGTAAGTTTGAGATGAGCTGCCATTTTGTGCCCCTGATTGCAAATGATGCTAGAGCCAAGTTGAGTCAATTTATGGATGTTCTACGGCCGATCTTGCACCGTGATGTTAGGGTGGCTGGCCCTACTACCTATGACGTCGCTGTCTCCAGAGCTCTAGATGCAGAGCAGGATCTGATTGATATTGAGAGAGACTGCCAGGGAAAATGACCAGTCTAAGTGCCGCACCACCCTCCTCAGCAACAGCATCAGAGTAAAAGGCCTTTCCACGGCCCATCCAGGAGCAGAGGACAGCAACAGCAGGGACGTGTAGTCCCGAGGGCCCCATAGTATCCAATCTATGCCAAATGCACACGCCGCCATGCTGGAGCTTGTATGTATGGCTCAGGGAAGTGCTACAAATGTGGCCATCCAGGAACAGAGGACAACAACAGCAGGGACGTGTAGTCCCGAGGGCCCCAGAGTATCCAGTCTGTGCCAAATGCACACGCCGCCATGCTGTAGCTTGTATGTATGGCTCAGGGAAGTGCTACAAGTGTGGTAGTCCTGACCACTTGCTAAAGAATCGCCCTCAGAGGAGTCTGCCTACTCAAGGCAGATTTTTTGCGCTCCATGCAGCGGAGACGAACCCGGAGACAATGCACTTGACATTTATCTTAAAGCTTTAAGTTTATATTTGAAAGTTAATGTTTCGAGGGTTTGGGTTAAGGTTTTGAACTTAGAATTGGTCATAGGATTGCATGTTCTAATCATCATTATTTCGGAAATTTAGATTAGAAGAACTTTGACCTTCACATGCCTATAAGTTAGTTCTAGTAATTATTGGGTTCAGCTTGATGTTCCAACATTGCAGGGAGAATTTTTATAGCTTGTTCAGATACGATGCCTTGATAGATTCAGGGCTACTCATTCGTTCATTTCGGAGACCTTTGCTAATTTCCTCCAGATCAATACCATTGGACTAGATGTGGCGTATTCAATAGTCCTTCTGGAGAGGAGCTGACAGCTACTAATGTGATCCGAGACATAGACCTCGAGCTTCATGGTAATCTTGTTTATGCGGATCTTCTCGTACTGCCGATGACAGAGTTTGATATCATTCTGGGTATGGACTGACTATTAAGGAACAGAGTTTTGATTGACTTCCAGAGGAGATCTGTTCTAGTCCGACCGCCGGGAAGAGAGCAGTTCTTATTCGAACTAGACAGGTACTTTCCTTTACCGCGTATAATACCTTGTGTCCAGGCTAGGAAGCTTATGCATAGAAGGTGTCGTGCATTTTTAGCGACTTTTGTATCTGTTCCCGAGGCACCCAGTCAGTCAGCCTCCGATGTCCCAATTGTTAGGGACTTTCTAGACGTTTTTCCTGACGACGTCTCTGGTATGCCACCTGTGCGAGAAGTGAAGTTTTCTATTGAGCTTATGCCAGGTACATCACTGATATCAAAAGCCCCGTACCGATTAGCACCGACAGAGATGGCAGAACTCAAGAATCAGATTCAGGAACTTCTTGACAAGGAGTTCATTCGCCCGAGTTTTTCACCATGGGGCGCGCCAGTCTTATTTGTGAAGAAGAAGGATGGTTCGATGAGGCTCTGCATTGATTATCGGGAATTGAACAGGGTTACAGTGAAGAACAAATACTCACTCCTGAGGATTGAAGATTTATTTGATCAGTTGCAGGGAGATTCAGTATTTTCAAAGATTGGTTTGCGTTCCGGTTATCACCAGTTGAGGGTGAGAGATGCCGATGTTCTCAAGACTGCTTTTAGGACTCGTTATGGCCAATTCGAGTTCCTTGTGATGCCGTTCGGTTTGACGAATGCGCTAGCGATCTTCATGGGAGTCTCACTGTACGATCAATTTTCCCGCCTATCTAAAGAGAAGATCAGTGAAGACTCATAAATATACAACTCAAGAGAGAAAAATAAAAGGCACGCTTCAAAGTCATATCAGCTTAAGAGAAGCATTCAGCCCAGTCGAGGGAAATCTTTACAGATATATCATCTTAGATTAGAAGCGTATTTCCCTCAGTGTGTGAGAACACCCTTGTTCAGTTCTCACACACACAAACACTCTCAACCACTCAAATACAGTCTTGCACAAAGACGTTAAACTTGGGTATGTATTCTTTCTCACATAAACATTAAAGAAGTGTTGACTGGAAGGTGTTGCCTTCAGTCTAAGTCTAGGAGTTCAGTTTAGGCAGTGGATAAGTCCTAGCTGAGTGGGTTTGTACAAAAAAATTATATAAATCAAAGTCTTCTAGTGGATCCTACCCGAGGCGGTAGATGGGGTGACGTAGGAGCGGTTGAAGTCTCCGAACATCCATAAACATATCTTGTGTATTTAACTGTCTAACTATTGTTTTCAAACTGTTTTGATCATTTAGAGTATCCATTAGTTCGGTTGTCAACATAACTGAACTGATGAATGCAAAAACTAATATATCCCTTTTCGGTTATTCAGTGTACATAAGATAAAATGCTTTCTAATTTAACAGTCTTATTCACGAAAGATTACTTCGAGTTTCTTCCGCTTGGTTTTTAACCAAAATCGATTTAATTCATCGGTGTTAATATTCTTAGAACACGAGCTGTTGCCATTGGAGAATATTTTGTTTGAAGCATCTCAAAGATGTTGAGCAAATGATTCTTCAATTGGTATCAGAGAAGGTTGTTCTAAGAAGAACATTTGAAGAAAACTGTGTTTTAAAATCTTACTTTAAAATAGTGTCAAAAGCTATTTAAAAGTATCTCGTACGATTTTCAAAACTATTTGAAAATATTTATATGTCGCTCTTTGGTAAAGAGTTGAGAGGATTTGCTCTGCGACTAATATTGCAGCCACGTCTTTAGACTCTTTACTTATGGGTTTTAATTAGCCTGCAGGGGACTGAGAATCATCTACAAAGATGCACATCTAGATTGATCCTTGAACAAGTCTTCAGTTGCAAGCCAACCAGGTTAGCTGTTCTTTAGACGAAACTCATCCAGGCTGGGACGTTGGATGATTATATCACCATCTACATTCCAGATTGAGCCTAGTCAGAGTCTTCTCTGTAATGCCCGAGATTTAATTGTTGTTAATTTTTTATTATTGATTGATGAGTTGATATTATTATGAAGGATTGTTCCGAGACACGAAATTAGATTGCATTGGAGATTTAATGTGCGAGGACAGTACACCTCACACATATGCGCGACCAATAGGCGTGCATATGCGTGAGACGGGCAGAAGGCCTCGTGCATATGCGCGGAGGGTGTGCGCACATATGCGCGAGCTGGGCGAGAAGCAAGAGCCAATTCCAGAGAACCTCGCGCATATGCGCGGAGATGGGGCGCGCATATGCATGGGCTGTCGAGGAGATTATTGCGGAGACCAGTAGGTCTCGCGCATATGCACCGATGAGGGTCGCGCATATGCGCGAGACGTGCAGTGCATAGAGTAAGCCACCTAGCCTTTACATGCATGATATATATATCAAAAGTCGAATTTTAGTCTTCAGAATTCAGAAACAAGAGCGAGAACTTCAGAGAAGCTTCAAGGTTCATAGCTCAAGAATTGTGATTTTGTAAAATTCGCTCGTCCGATTTTCAATCCGACTTCAGTACTGTGTTCCTATCAACGAGGGCTACAACCGGACGTAAGTTTTGTTACGTTTTGATACGATTTGAAAATATGATACTGATGGAATTATGATTTTATTGATATATAGTGTTCTTCAGATACTAGACATGGTAAAACCGAAGTCAGATCGAAAAACAGATTGATTATGGAATTGTTATGGTTTTTCAGATTATATTGATTGATATTGGACATATTTGAATTATGAATTGATTACAGATTGTATTGGATATCAGTTATGGATTGTAATTATTATCTGTTGAGATTGTGTTGACGGAAATATCGAGATTATGCCGTTATGCCGTTGTGTCGAGGAGATTATTGCGGAGACCAGTAGGTCTCGCGCATATGCACCGATGAGGGTCGCGCATATGCGCGAGACGTGCAGTGCATAGAGTAAGCCACCTAGCCTTTACATGCATGATATATATATATCAAAGGTCGAATTTTAGTCTTCAGAATTCAGAAACAAGAGCGAGAACTTCAGAGAAGCTTCAAGGTTCATAGCTCAAGAATTGTGATTTTGTAAAATTCGCTCGTCCGATTTTCAATCCGACCTCAGTACTGTGTTCCTATCAACGAGGGCTACAACTGGACGTAAGTTTTGTTACGTTTTGATACGATTTGAAAATATGATACTGATGGAATTATGATTTTATTGATATATAGTGTTCTTCAGATACTAGACATGGTAAAACCGAAGTCAGATCGAAAAACAGATTGATTATGGAATTGTTATGGTTTTTCAGATTATATTGATTGATATTGGACATATTTGAATTATGAATTGATTACAGATTGTATTGGATATCAGTTATGGATTGTAATTATTATCTGTTGAGATTGTGTTGACGGAAATATCGAGATTATGCCGTTATGCCGTTGATTTTGAGTTAAATCCAGATTGATCAAATTGTTATTGATTTGAGCAGTGTATTGATATGGTATTATTGATATTGTCATTGCCAGATTGAGTGTTGAGAGACTTTGAATTCCAGACTTGAACGTTGTCAGAACTGCGACTAAAGAAAGGTATAAGTCAGTGTGGTACCAGGAGAACGACTCGAGTATGATATACTTGAGTTTCCCTAAATCACATACTTATTGTTATTTTGTGCATTGATTGAATTGATATGCTTGTTCTATTGATTTATAGAAAACATGTATTAGACGAGTATTAGATGATTAATCTTGTGACAGAGGTGCCGATAGTGATGGAATCATCACTGGCACATTGCACATTGTCACAAGATAGTGAATTAGCGAAAGTGCCAGAGTCTGTGACGGATAGGTCAAGACACCGGATGTTTGGTTATATCAATGATGAATAGAATTGGAGTTTCTTCTATTACTGATATTCGATATGGAATGCCAACGTATGGAAACCGGGATCCCTAGACTAGGATTGAGTCTAGTCTGAGACGTGGAGTCACGAGTCTGATTGACGATTTTATATTGGTTATGTTTTAGATTTTGATACATGTTACTGATATCTGTTACATGCTTTTACATTACTTATATGATTGCATGTTTTGTTGATTTATACTGGGATGTATTTCTCACCGGAGTTATCCGGCTGTTGTCGTGTTTGTATGTGTGCATGACAACAGGTGGGACAGGATCGGGGTCACTAAGATGAAGAGAGAGATCGTGATTAGAGTGGAGACTACAGATATTGATTATAAATAGGGTTTGGACACTTGATATTTAGTTGTTAAACGTTAGTTTCAATGATTGTATATAGTATAAGACTTGTACTTTAATACTGGCATGTATATTAGAATGTATTCCATTACGTTCCGCATTTAATACTGTATTTTTAAAAAAATTAGACCCTGTTTATTATAATTGATGAAATTGTCCCAATGATGATTAAGAACATGATTAGCGTCCGGGTCCCCACAACAGGTGGTATTAGAGCGATAGATCCTTTAGATTGAGGTAGAAGCTAGTGAGCGGGGCAGATCGAGTTTTCTTTCCTGCTTTTGATTGCCAGCATGTCTTACTGTTTTAATACATGTCTACCTGATTTATCTGATTTTTATATGGTAATGTGTATTATTGAGAATGGATCATAACCGATTCTAGATCAGAGGTAGGATGATCAGAAAGGGGCTGAGACAGATTTGTCAATCGTGATTGCTAACCCTTTTGATAATCGGATATGCCTCCCCGAAGAATACCAGAACTGGGTAGTACTTCGACTCCTCCAATGGATGTGACAGCAACACCGATGGAGACATTGCTGAAGATATTTATGTCATTCCATCCACCGACTCTGAAGGGTACCGAAACTTAAGTTTATTGCGAGAGTTGGTTAGACGTTATTGAGATGTTGTTTGATTCCTTGGATTACACTAATGAGCAGAGAGTGAAACTGATAGGGCACCAGTTGCGTGATGTGGCAAAGAACTGGTGGATTACAAGCAAGCGGGCATTGGAGCATCGAGGTACAGTTATTACCTGGAATGTGTTTAGAACTGAGTTTTATCATAGGTTCTTTCCAGTGTCGTATAGGAAGTACAAGGGAGCCGATTTTGCCAATTTGAGACAGGGTCAGCTAAATATTGAGGAGTATGTGGCCAAGTTCTCCACAGTGCCACGATTTGCTCCACATGTGGCCGAGAATGACGACGTTGTTGCTGATCAGTTCATTAATGGCTTGAATCCTGAAATCTTTACTTTGGTGAACACTGGGAGAACGAATAATTTTACCGATGCCTTGAATAGAGCCAAGGGAGCCGAAGCTGGTCTGATGAGATAGAGAGGAGCTTCGTTTGTGCCTCCATCACCAAGACCACAGCAACCACCTCCCCGATTTGAGAGTGGCAGTGGCAGTGGTAGTGGAAAGAAAGAATTCCTGAAAGCTAGGGGGAAGCAGTTCATCCAGTTCTAGTGGCTCGAGACAGACCAGTCAGGACCAGAGTTATACAGGACCTTATTGCAGCACTTGTAGAGGGAAACATTCCACAGAGCAGTGCCGAGGAGTGTTTGGCACTTGCCGCATTTGTAGACAGCAGGGACATTTTGCTAGAGCTTGTCCCCAGAGAGATTCTCAGAGATCACAGGGTGCCGAATCATCTGGTTCAGTAGCTCAGACTGGTAGGCGACCAGCTACAGTCCATTCTTTTCAGCCAGCACCAACCCAGTCACAGCCGAGGCCAGGAGGAAGCCAGACAGTTAGCCAACCTCCTAGACAGCAGGTCAGAGTGTTCGCTTTGACTGAGGAGCAGGCTCAGGATGCACCAGACGATGTTGTTGCAGGTAACAGTTTTATTTCTGGTCATCCTGCATATGTATTGATAGATACTGGTGCAACGCATACATTTATATCTGAGCGATTTGCATTGAATCATGCATTGCCTATTGAGTCATTGTCTGCGGTAGTGTTTGTCTCTTCTACGTTGGGGACATGTTTGATATCAGTGAAGTCTGTTAAATCTTGTATACTGCAGTATGATGGGCATGAAATTGGGTTAGACTGTATTGTGCTTGGGTTGTCTGATTTTGACTGTATTATCGGTATCGATATGTTAACCAAGTACAGAGCCACTGTTGATTGTTTACACAAGATTGTGAGATTCAGACCTGAAATGGCTGATGAGTGGAAGTTTTACGGTAAGGGTTCTCGAGCCAGAATTCCTTTGATATCTGCTATGAATATGACTCGATTATTGTAGAAAGGAGCGGATGGATTCCTAGTCTATTCAGTTGATTTACCGAAATCGAGTCCATCATGGCAGATTTTCCAGTGTTTTGTGAGTTTGCTGATGTCTTCTCAGATGAGATTTCTGGTTAGCCTCCGATTCGAGGGATAGACTTCAGCATTGAGTTGATGCCAGGTACAGTTTCGATTTCGAGGGCTCCGTACAGAATGGCACCGATTGAGTTGAAAGAGTTGAAAGAATAGTTGGAAGATTTACTGGCCAAGGGGTATATCAGACCGAGTGTGTCTCCTTGGGGTGCACCAGTACTGTTTTTGAGAAAGAAAGACGGTTCGATGAAACTCTGTATCAACTACCGGCAACTGAATAAGGCAACGGTAAAGAATAAATACCATTTCCCTCGTATTGATGATTTGTTTGATCAGTTGCAGGGTCCTTCGGTATATTCCAAGATCGATCTGAGATCTGTATATCATCAGCTCAGAGTCATGGATTCTGATATCTTGAAGACAGCATTCAGAACCAGGTATGGACATTATGAGTTTATTGTCATGCTATTCTATCTGACCAATGCTCCAGCTGTGTTCATGGGTCTAATGAACCGTATATTCCAGAGGTATCTGGATGATTTCGTTATGATATTCATTGATAATATCTTGATTTATTCGAAGAATATGATTGAACATGCCGAGCATTTGAGAACTGTATTGAAAATTCTGAGGGCCGAGAAACTGTATGCTAAACTGTCAAAATGAGAGTTTTGGTTCAAACAGGTTGTATTTCTGGGTCATATTATATCTGGAGATGGTATATCAGTTGATCCCAGTAAGGTTGAGGCAGTGATTTCTTGGCCGAGACCGACATCAGTGCCCGAGATTCGCAGTTTTATGGATTTAGCAGGATATTACCGTCGATTTATAAAATATTTTTCCAGCATTGCCAAACCGATTACTCAGTTGACTCAAAAGAATGCTCCGTTTGTATCGTCTGAAGACTGTGAGTCCAGTTTTCTTGAGCTAAAGAAAAGACTGACCAGTGCACTTATATTGATTATTCCATTAGGTACTGGTGATTTTGTGGTTTATTGTGACGCTTATCACAGGGGATTGGGATGTGTATTGATGCAGTGAGACCATGTTATCGCTTATGCTTCACGACAGTTGAAGCCACACGAGACTCGCTACCCAATTCATGATTTTGAATTGGCTGCCATCGTCTTTGCATTGAAGATATGGCGACACTACCTGTACAGTGAGAAGTTTGAGATCTATTCTGATCATAAAAGCCTGAAATATCTATTTTCACAATCAGAGCTGAATATGAGACAACGAAAATGGCTTGATTTATTGAAAGACTTTGATTGTGAGATCAATTACTATCCGGAGAAATCCAATGCAGCAGCAGATGCACTGAATCAAAAGGTATGCTCTTTATCCTTATCGACGATTGGTGTTTCGAATTTGATAGAAGATTGCTGTTTGTCTGGATTAGCCTTTGAAACAGATTTTCAGCCTCTGAGATTATGTTCTATTCGAGTCGAACCAGAACTGATATTGAGAATCAAAGAAGAAGAAAGTTGATCAGAATGTACAGTATTCAATTGCTTTGGTCAGAGCTGGACATCAATCGGAATATCAGGTTCATGTTAGCGTTTTGTATGTGAATAACCGTATTGTTGTGCCAAATGTTTCAGATTTGAGACAGCGGATACTGGCAGAAGCGCACACCAGTCATTTTAGCATTCATCCTGGTGGCAGGAAGATGTACAATGATTTGAATACACAATACTGGTGGAAACAAATGAAAGCTGATATTGCTACATTTGTATTCAAATGTCTGAATTGCCAACAGGTGAAAGCCGAGAGGAAGAAACCAGGAGGATTATTACAGAGTTTGTCTATTCCTAAATGGAAATAGGATCACATTTCCATGGATTTTGTGACGCAGTTACAGAGATCCTCCAGAGGTTGTGATGCGATTGGGTCGTGATTGATCGATTGACCAAATCTGCATGCTTTATTCCACACAAAATGACATACAGTCATGACCAGATGGCCGATATTTATGTCAGAGAAGTGATCAGATTACACGGAGTGCCGAAGTCGATTGTTTCAGATCGTGATCCTCGGTTTACTTCGCACTTCTGGCGGATTTTGCAGCAGGCTCTAGGTACGAAGTTACATCTGAGTACCGCATATCATCCACAGACCGACGGACAGTCAGAACGGACTATCCAGACACTGGAAGATATGCTTAGAGCTGTAGTGCTTGATTTTAGCACTAGTTGGCAGGATGCATTGCCTCTTTGTAATTTTTCGTACAACAACAGCTATCAGACGAGTATTGAGATGGCTCTTTTCGAAGCGTTGTACGGAAAGAAATGTCGATCCCCTCTTTATTGGGATAATATCTATGAAGTTCCCGAGATTGGACCTGATATGATCAGAGATATGACAGAGAAAGTAAAGCTGATTCAGAAGAGAATGGGGGCAGCTCAAGATAGACAGGCCAAATATGCCAACATCAGACGACGATCGTTGGTATTTGAGGTAGGAGACCGAGTATTTTTGAAAATTTCACCCTTCCGAGGAGTTGTAAGATTTGGCAAGAAAGGGATGTTGTCTCCACGATTTTTTGGACCGTACGAGATTCTCGAGAAGATAGGAGATCGTGCCTATTGACTCGCATTGCCGCCTTCTTTATCTGGGATACATGATGTATTTCATGTATCGCTACTACGGAAATACCTGCCTGATGCTTCACATATTATGCAACCAGATGAGTCTGAGCTTGACGAGACATTGAGCTACTTTGAGAAGCCGATTCAGATTCTTGATCGGAAAGAAAAGCAACCCAGAACGAAGACAATTCCGCTTGTGAAAGTTCAGTGGAGTCGTCATGGTGTCGAAGAAGCTACCTGGGAGACTGAATCATACATTAGACAGAGATTCCCAAAGTTATTTCACTGATGTAAGTTTTTTATTTAGCTTCTTCTGTTATACCTTCTTATTGATATGATTTAATTGCATGTGATTTCGGGGACGAAATCGTTTCTTAGGGGGGAGAAATATAATGCCGGAGATTTAATTGCTGTTAATTTTTTATTATTGATTGATGAGTTGATATGATTATGAAGGATTGTTCCGAGACACGAAATGAGATTGCATTGGAGATTTAATGTGCGAGGACAGTACACCTCGCACATATGTGCGACCAATAGGCGTGCATATGCGGGAGATGGGAAGAAAGCCTCGCGCATATGCGCGGAGGGTGTGCGCGCATATGCACGAGCTGGGCGAGAAGCAAGAGCCAATTCCAGAGAACCTCGCGCATATGCGCGGAGATGGGGTGCGCATATGCGCGGGCTGCCGAGGAGATTATTGCGGAGACCAGTAGGTTTCGCGCATATGGGCCGAGGAGGGTCGCGAATATGTGCGAGACGTGCAGTGCATAGAGTAAGCCACCTAGCCTTTACATGCATGATATATATATATCAAAAGTCGAATTTTGGTCTTCAGAATTCAGAAATAAGAGCGAGAACTTCAGAAAAGCTTCAAGGTTCATAGCTCAAGAATTGTGATTTTTTAAAATTCGTCTGTCTGATTTTCAATCCGACTTCAGTACTGTGTTCCTATCGACGAGAGCTACAACTGGACGTAAGTTTTGTTATGTTTTGATACGATTTGAAAATATGATACTGATGTAATTATGATTTGATTGATATGTACTGTTCTTGAGATACTAGACATGGTAAAACCGAAGTCATATCGAAAAACAGATTGATTATGGAATTGTTATGGTTTTTCAGATTATATTGATTGATATTGGACATATTTGAATTATGAATTGATTAAAGATTGTATTCGATATCAGTTATGGATTGTAATTATTATCTGTTGAGATTGTGTTGACGGGAATATCGAGATTATGCCGTTATGTCGTTGGTTTTGAGTTAAATCCAGATTGATCAAATTGGTATTGATTTGAGCAGTATATTGATATTGTCATTGCCAGATTGAGTGTTGATAGATTTCGAATTCCAGAATTGAACGTTGTCAGAACTGCGACTAAAGAAAGGTATAAGTCAATGTGGTACCGGGAGAACGACTCGAGTATGATATACTTGAGGTTCCCTAAATCACATACTTATTGTTATTGTGTGCATTGATTGAAATGATATGCTTGTTCTATTGATTTATAGAAAGCATGTATTAGACGAGTATTAGATGATTAATCTTGTGACAGAGGTTCCGATAGTGATGGAATCGTGACTGGCACATTGCACATTGTCACAAGATAGTGAATTAGCGAAAGTGCCAGAGTCTGTGACGGATAGGTCAAGACGCCGGATGTTTGGTTATATTGATGATGAATAGAATTGGAGTTTCTTCTATTACTGATATTTGATATGGAATGCCAACGTCTGGAAATCGGGATCTCTAGACTAGGATTGAGTCTAGTCTGAGACGTGGAGTCACGAGTCTGATTGACGATTTTATATTGGTTATGTTTCAGATTTTGATACATGTTACTGATATCTGTTACATGCTTTTACATTATTTATATGATTGCATGTTTCGTTGATTTATACTGGGATGTATTTCTCACCGGAGTTATCCGGCTGTTGTCGTGTTTGTATGTGTGCATGGCAACATGTGGGACATGATCGGGGTCGAGAAGATGAAGAGAGAGATCGTGATTAGAGTGGAGACTACGGACGTTGATTAGAATAGGGTTTGGACACTTGATATTTAGTTGTTAAACCTTAGTTTGAATGATTGTATATAGTACAAGACTTGTACTTTAATACTGGCATGTATATTAGAATGTATTCCATTACGTTCCGTATTTAATACTGTATTTTAAAAAAAAATTAGATCCTGTTTATTATAATTGATTAAATTGTCCCAATGATGATTAAGAACATGATTAACGTCAGGGTCCCCACATGCTCGACCAGTTAGTCAGCTAAGAAGTCAAGTTCAAGTTGTTTAACTCGTTTCTCTAGTAAAATGAACACACAACCGATGCAGCAGTTCAAGCAACTAGTTGATGGTATGTCCAATTCTGTCGCACAAACTGTGGGGACCCGGACGCTAATTAATTTCTTAATCGTTCTTGGGAATCATTTAATTAATTAAGGTAAACATGTTCTAAATTTTTTTTTTATACAAATGCGGAACGTAATGGAATCAGTCTGATATACATGTCAAAATACAAATCTTGTACTACAGTATATCCTAACAAACTAGTGTTCTTTCACTACATAACCATTAAGGAAAACAACTCTACTTCTGGGTCCGAATCTCCACGCTAAATTGTTATCTCTCATCCTCTTCTTGACCCTGACCATGTCCCACCTGTTGTCATTCACACATACAAACAAGACAACAACCGGATAACTCCGGTGAGAATATAATCCCAGTATAAACAATGTATACATGCAACCATATAACAGTTATAAAAGCATGAAACAGATATCCATAACATGTATCAAAATCTGAAAGACATAAATCGATATAAATCTGTAAATCAACTAGTGACTCGTCATCTAAGACTCAAATCATCTTTAGTCTAGGGATCCCGGTTCTTGGATATTACAATATACCGAATCTCCGCAATATAAGCTGATCTGCTCCTACGCAACATCGATATAAATCAAACATCCAATGTCTTGGCATATCCGCCAAAGTCTTGGCATCTCCGCCAATGACTACGCATCTCCGCCCATAACTCAATACACGCTTTGCTATAAATCAATAGACTAAGCATATCAATCTCATGAATTGCAAATATCAATGCAATGAAATAAGGTATGTGGTTTTTGGGAAACTCAAGTCCAATCTGACTCGAGTCGATCTCCAGATTAACATTGATTTATACCTTTCTTTTGTCGGTTTCTGGCTCTGTCGAAGTCTTGAATTCGAAGCCTGTCAATAATCAATCTGGAAATGTCAATATTAGGAGTACAATATCAATACACCACTCAAACCAATACTGGATATAATCAAAACTCAATCTAATTCTGTTTCAACGGTATAACTGCACAATCTCAATATACCCAGCAATAAAAATCAATAGATATCAATTCCCACAACTCATAATCGATAACAATACAAATATGATATCAAATCTCAATCAAATCCATTCTGAAAATCATACAATTTCATACGGTATCTGTTCTTCAATCCGATTTCGATTATACGATGTCTAATATATCAAGAACACCATATCTGAATCATATCTGATTGCTTCAATATCATATTTTCAAATCTTAATAGAAATCAATAAAATTACGTCTTGTGAAGCCGTTGACACGAGGATCACAGTACTGCACTCGGATTCAAAATTGAACGGGCGGATCTTGCGTGAATTAATTTCTAAAATCAAGATTGAGAATTCTCTCTCTAAATCTATCGGTTTCCTCTTCTGAAATCTGAGGAAATGAAACAATATATATACCAAGTTGCATGGTGAAACCAATTGTCGATTTTCCCTTCTGCATGCCTCGCGCATATGCGCCCTAGTCCCGCGCATATGCGCGAGACCTACTGTCTCAGCACCCTAGCTTTCCAACAACTTGCGCATGTGCGCGACATTCTCTGGAATTTACATCGTCAAGTGTACCATCTCGCGCATATGCACGCACTCTCTTCACGCATATGCGCGAGGTCCTCTGCCCATCTCGCGCATATGCGTGCATAGGTGTCGCGCATATGCGCGAGGTGTTTTGTCCTCGCACATTCGATATCATACGTTACCTCAATTCGTGTCTCGGAATGATCCTTCATAATCATGTCAATTCAAAATCAATAATCGCAGATTAACAGCAAAATAAATCTCGGGCATTATATTTCTCCCCTCCCTAAGATACGATTTCGTCCCCGAAATCACAGGTAATCAAATCATATTAAATAAGAAGGTATAACAAGAACTGCATAGAAAACTCACATCAGTGAAATAACTCTGCGAATCTCTGTCTCATATCTGACTCAGTCTCCTATGTAGCTTCTTCAATGCCATGACGACTCCACTGAATCTTCACAAGTGGAATAGTCTTCGTTCTGAGCTGCTTTTCTTTCCGATCGAGAATCTGGATTGGCTTCTCGAACTAACTCAATGTCTCATCAAGTTCGGCCTCGTCTGGCTGAATAATATGTGAAGCATCGGGAATATACTTCCACAATAACGATACATGAAAGACATCATGTAATCCAGATAGATAAGGCGGTAATGCGAGTCGATAGGCACGATCTCCTATCTTCTCGAGAATCTCGTAAGGCCCAATATAACGTGGAGACAACTTCCCTTTCTTGCCAAATCTGACAACGCCTCTGAAAGCTGAAATCTTCAAAAATACTCGGTCTCCTGCCTCAAATACCAATTGTCTACGTCGAATATTGGCATATTTGGCCAGTCTGTCTTGAGCTGCCTTCATTCTCTTCTGAATCAGCTTCACTTTTTCTGTAATCTCTCGAATCATATCAGATCCAATCTTAGGTACCTTAGATGTATCGTCTCAATACAGAGGGGATCTGCACTTCTTACCGTAAAACGCTTCAAACGGTGCCATCTCTATACTCGTTTGATAGCTGTTGTTGTACGAAAACTCACAAAGTGGCAAAGATTATTGCCAACCAGTGCTAAAATCAAGCACTACAACTCTAAGCATATCCTCCAGTGTCTGGATAGTCCGCTCTGACTGTCCGTCGGTCTCAGGATGATATGTGGTACTCAGATGTAACTTCGTACCTAGTATAGAACCCGATAAATCAAATTACATATAAGCCATGCATAATTACTATTATTTAAATTAAAATGATTTTTTTATGCATGAGGTTTTAAATTCATTTTTAGAAAATTTGTTGAGTCATGATTATTTGTTTTAAAATGCAGAAGTTTAGTTTTATCTTTGCGGTTAAATACGCGAGGCCGGACTGGAGTTGGAGTATTGAGTTAAATTTAATAATAAGAAAATATTCATAAATTTAATTTAAGCCAAAGAATAATTTATTTTAATTTAAAATAATGTTTAAGGATTTATTTAATTAATTGTAGTTAAGTAGTAAATAAGTACTTTTATGTCCAATAATTAATTAAAAGCCTAAATTAAAATTTAATCTATGCCTATTTTTAGAAAATTTGTTGAGTCATGATTATTTTTTTAAAATGCAGAAGTTTAGTTTTATCTTTGCGGTTAAATACGCGAGGCCGGACTGGAGTTAGAGTATTGAGATAAATTTAATAATAAGAAAATATTCATAAATTTAATTTAAGCCAAAGAATAATTTATTTTAATGTAAAAGAATGTTTAAGGATTTATTTAATTAATTGTAGTTAAGTAGTAAATAAGTACTTTTGTGTCCAATAATTAATTAAAAGCCTAAATTAAAATTTAACCAATTGGGATAAATTAATCTATGCCTATTTTATTTAAGAAATTATAATTTAACATGTTAGTAATTTCTTTTAAGACTTAGTCATGCATGAAAGAAAAATTACTATCCTAAATTAAGTTATTAATTCATTAAAATACATAATAAGTGTTTAAAATTTTAAGGAGTTAAAATTCAACAATTAAGCAATATTTTACCTCCATTTATTTAGCAAAATTTCAGCCACCCCCTTGAAGATTTAATTATGTTGGGCAACTCTCCATTTTTGATTCTTTTCCTTAACCTTTCTTTGTATGATAATTCCCTCACTTTTTAATCACCAATAATTAATAATTAAACAATATTCTTACCTACATTTTTATAGGAAATCTCGACCATCACTCACCAAATCACCCCTCAATCCATCAATTTATCACACCACATTCTTTAGCAAACAACACTAGGATAGAAATATTTGTCTTGCCATTCAAATCCCCATTTATTTTGCAACCTTCCCCTCCATTACCTAGCCATTCTCTCCACCTCTCACTCAAAAATTCAGAGAAAAACCTGCAGCCAAAAATCATGAGAAGCAACAAGAAAAATAAGAGAGAAAAGTAAGAAAGAAAACTCCGTCTCCGCCGCGCCGTGTTCGTCGTATTTGTTTGTTTTTATTCAAAACAAATTTCCAGGAATGTTTATACGTTTTTTTCTATTCAATAAAGTCATATATACACTTTTAAAACATATTATGTTCATGAAGCACGAAATCATCGAAATTCGACAGCAATTTTTCAAAAAACCTGCACAGAATTTCTCGGCCACTTCCTTGTGCTTCACGGGTTGGTTTGTTTTCGTGATTTCAGGGATTGGCTCGGTTCCAGGAGCTCAAAGCTGCATCTAGGCACGTACTAGGGTGTGTTAGGATCATGTTGATCCATTAGTTCAAGCCCCTACATGCTGGAAGAAGACTTGACAGTAACTTTCCCATAGTTGCAAGTTTGAGTCTCGATTTTTGATGTTGGTTGGCTAAGTTGAAAGTTCGGATCATGGTTGGTCTAAAGCCTGTAACCATGGTTAGAACCCTTCCTTAGCATGTCTAGGACTTGACTAAGTCAGCCTTTCAAGGCTCGGTTCACGGATCCATCGAAATCTTTAAACAACAAGACAAGTGTCCCTCGATTTTTAATTTTCTGGTGTGGGTGAGTGAGTTTCGATTTTTAAGGGTGTTGGGTGGATCTTGTTTGGCTTCTAGCCCTTAGTCATGGTCCACAAAATAACTCATAATTTCTAGATCAAGCCATGGTCGATCACATGGCCATTGTAATGACCAAGACAGCAAGTGAAGCATTACACCCTACGCACGCAGCCTGGTTCTCGGGTGGGAGCACTGGGTTGTCTTGGGTGTTTGCTTGGATTGTGGTTGGCCTAGGGCCCTTAGCCATGGTTCAAGCCACAACTTAGGATGTTGGGAAGAGGCTCTGGTCGGTGGTTCAAGCCCCAATGATCATTAGTCTCGTAAACAAACACAGCAAGCGTAGCTGCTGCCATCGCGCATTTGACAGCAGCATGGCTTCTGTTCAGAGGTGGTGTTTGAGTTCTTGGTTGGCTTTTAGCCTATGACCTTGGAATGGACAGTACCTAAGTACCTCAATACGTTACAAAGGTCATGTTTTTGGCCGTTCGTGATTTGTTTAAGTTTATAAGTCGTACGAGAATTTACGGTGCAATGTGCCAAAGTGACTCTCGAAAGAGCGTTTCACGATTTTGGCCTCCGTTCACATTTTTCGTGTATTACAGCCCTATGGTTATGTTTTCCAGTATTTTATGAGTATTTTAATCATGGCTAAACGATGGTTCAATGTTGGTTCGGGTTGGTACGAAGCCATGGTTGAATACTAAGTTTGTTGGGCGTAATTGTCTCGTTTTTGGTTCGGATGTTAAGTTCTTGTCAAGTTAAGATTATTTACATGTTCTCATGTTAGAATTAGGTCGCAGCGAGCCTGCGAATGATCCAACTCATTCGGTAAAACATGGTTAATTATATTACGTGCATAAAATATAAAATGTTTATATTTAAGATATATGCGTCATGTCTTGTGGCCACCTTACGCTTATGGGATTGCTTCACCCGGTGACTTACGACCGGTTTAAGATTATGTATGGGTACGGATATCCAGTCCAAGGGCTGTGATGATCTCTACCGCCCAGTATACTGTGGTTTAGTCTGATCAGACGTGCATGTTATGTTATGGGCCACTTGCGTAGAAACATTATCTCTACCAAAAAAATTACGATATGATATGTTATGACAGAGCTCTATCGAGCAAAGCTTTTACTTATGATTTTCAGATAGTGACACGATTTTCACCTTATGCTTTACGATACGATATTTTTATGTTACACGAAATTTTATGATATATTTAATTGTTATTCACGATATATGCATGCTAAGTCTTTAGACTCACTAGACTTGATTGTTGTAGGTACTGATGAGGTCGAGACTGAGGGCGGGGACCAGTGAGCTAGCTTGGGTCAGCAGTAGTAGGAACCCGAGGACCTCACTTTTCATCATTTACTTTTTATGCTCAAACTCAATTTTTACTTTGATGAATTATTTTTAAGTTGTGGTTTTGAAAACAATATTTACTTCCGCTGTTACTATGAAAATTAAATATTTTTATCAAGTTTATTTTATGAATGATGCATGTTATTTATTTAAAGATAAAATTTTTAAATAATTCTACAAATTTACAAATACGAAATACAGGCCTCTACACCTAGAGCCTGCTGCAAACTCTGCCAAAAGTGCGAAGTAAACCGAGGATCACGGTATGATATAATCGAATTTGGCACTCCGTGCAATCTGACCACTTCTCTGACATAAATCTCTGCCATCTGGTCATGTATGTACGTCATCTTGTACGGAATAAAACATGCTGATTTGGTCAATCTGTCAATCACTACCCAAATCGCATCGCACCCTCTGGAGGAACGTGGTAGCTTTGTCACAAAATCCATAGAAATGTGATCCCATTTCCATTCAGGAATAGACAAACTCTGTAACAATCCTCCAGCTTTCTTTCTTTCGGCTTTCACCTGCTGGCAATTCAGACACTTGGATACAAATTCAGCAATATCAGCTTTCATTTGTTTCCACCAAAACCGTCGTTTCAAATAATTGTATATATTTCTGCCAACAGGATGAATACTGAATCGATTGCTATGCGCTTCTGACAATATCTGTCGTCTCAATTATGAAACATCTGGCACAACAAGACGATTATTCACATACAGTACACTATCACGTACCTGATATTCTGATTGATGCCCTGCTCTGACCATCGATATCGAGTTCTGTACATTCTGATCAACTTTCTGAGCCGCTTTAATTCTCAAAATTTGCTCTGGTTCAACTTGAACAATATAGAGTCTCAACGGTTTACAATCTGTCTCAAATACTAATCCAGACAAACAGCAATTTTCTATCAAATTTGAAACACCAATAGTCGATAAGGACAAAGAACATACCTTTCGACTCAGTGTAACAGCTGCTATATTGGACTTTCCCGGATAGTACTTGATTTCACAATCAAAATCTTTTAACAAATCAAGCCATCTTCGCTGCCTCATATTCAGACCCATAAACACAGCTGGAGATTTGTTAAACCGAACAGCATGACAAACTCATAATGTTCATACCTGGTTCAGAATGATGTCTTCGAAATATCAGAATCTCTGACTCTTAGCTGATGATAACCAGATCTCAGATCGATCTTGGAATATACAGAAGAACTCTGCAACTGATCAAATAAATCATCAATACGACGCAAAGGGTATTTGTTCTTTATCGTAGCCTTGTTCAGTTGCCGGTAGTCAATGCAGAGTCTCATTGAACCGTGTTTCTTCCTCACAAACAGTACTGAAGCACTCCAAGGAGAAACACTCGGTCTGATATACCCCTTGGCCAGTAAATCCTCCAACTAATCTTTCAACTCTTTCAATTCAATCGGTGCCATTCTGTACGGAGCTCTAGAAACCGGAACTGTACCTGGTACCAATTCAATGCTGAAGTCTATTTCTCGAATCGGAGGCAAACTCAGAATCTCATCTGGGAAGACGTCAGCAAACTCACACACCGCTGGCAAATCAGCAAATGATGGACTCGATTTCAGTACGTCAACTGAATATACAAGGAACCCCTCTGCTCCTTTCTGTAATAATCGATTCATAGATAACACAGATATCAAAGGAATTCTAGCTCTAGAACCCTTACCGTAAAATTTCCATTCATCAGCCATATCAGGTCTGAATCTCACAATCTTATGGAAACAATCAAAGGTAGCTCTGTACTTGGTCAGCATATCAATACCGATAATACAGTCAAAATCAGACAACCCAAGTACAATACTATCTAACTCAATCTCATGCCCGTCATACTGTAGCATACAATGTTTAACCGAATTCACGGATATAAAACTTGTCCCCAAAGGAGAAGAGACAGACACTACAGCAGATAAAGACTCAAGAGGCAATGCATGAATCAATGCAAATCACTCGAAAATAAATGTATGAGAAGAACCTGTATCTATCAATACATAAGCAGGGTAACCACATAGAGAACAGTTACCTGCAACAACATCATCTGGTGCTTCCTGAGCCTGCTCCTATGTCAAAGCAAATACTCTGGCCTGCTGTCTAGGAGGTTGGCTAACGGCCTGGCTTTCTCCTGGCCTCTACTGTGACAGAGTAGTAGTCGGTGGGGGCTAGAAAGAATGAACAGCTGATGATCGTCTATCAGTTTGAGCCACTGATCCAGCTGATTCGGCTCCCTGGGATGCCTGGGAACCTCTCTGTGGACATACACTCGCAAAATTTCCCTGTTGTCTATAGATACGGCAACTACCAATCACTCTTTGGCATTTCTCGGTCGGATGTTTCCTCCGCAAGTTCTGCAATAAGCCTCGGTATAACTCTGTCTCTGTCGGGAACCAATGGAGCTAGAAGAACTGCTGCCAGACTTCTTAAAATGTCTTCATCTGGCTTTCAAATAATCTTTATTCCCACCACTGCTACTGCCACTCTCAAATAAGGGAGGCGGTTGATGGAATTGATTCGAGGGTTGTTGCGGTGGTCTCGGTGATGGAGGAACATAGGAAGCTCCTTTCTGCCTAATCAGGCCAGCTTCAGCTCCTTTGGCTCTGTTCAGGGCATCAGCAAAGTTATTCGGTCGCCCTGTGTTCACCAGTGTAAAAATATCGGGATTCAATCCATTGATGAACTGATGAGCCACAACTTCATCGTTCTCAGCAATATGCGGAGCAAATCGCAGCAAAGTAGAGAACTCGGCCACATATTCTTCAATGTTCAACTGACCCTGTCTCAGATTTGAAAACTATTCACCCTTGTCTTTTCTGTACGAAACTGGGAAAAATCTCTGATAAAACTCAGTCTTAAAGACATTCCAAGTAATATTCGTCCTCGATGCTCCAAAGCCCTTTTCGTCATGATCCACCAGTTCTTTGCAATTTCATGCAACTGGTGCCCAATCAGTCTGACTCGACGCTCATCTGTGTAATCCAAGGAATCAAACAGCATTTCAATATCATCTAACCAACACTCACAGTCAACAGAAGTCTCTGTTCCTTTCATGGTTGGCGGTTTGAACGACTGAAATTTCTTCAGTAACGTTTCCATCGGTGTTGATGTCACATACATCGGATTAGCCGAAGTATTGCCCTGTTCTGGGACTCATCGAGGAGGCATATCTGATTATCAAAAGGATTAGTAACTCAATACAACAAATCTGTTCCAGTTCACTTCCCCCTCCGATCATCTTACTACTGATCAAGAATCGGTTCTGATTCATTCTCAATAATACACGTTACCAAATCAAATCAGATAATCAAGTAAACATGTATTATGTAAAGCAGTAACACATGTTAGCATTCAAAAGCAAGAAAGAAAACTCAATCTACCCCGCTCACTTGCTTCTATCTTAGTCTTAAGAACCTACAGTTATGGAATCTACTGCTCTGATACCACCTGCTGTGGGGACCCAGACGTTAATTCATTTCTTAATCGTTCTTGGGAATCATTTAATCATTTAAGGTAAACAGAGTCTAAATTTTTTTTTATAAAAATGCGGAACGTAATGGAATGAGTCTGATATATATGTCAAAATACAAATCTTGTACTACAGTATATCCTAACAAACTAATGTTCTTTCACTACATAACCAGTAATGAAAACAACTCTAATTCTGGGTCCGAATCTCCACACTAACTTTTCATCTCACATCCTCTTTTTGACCTTGATCATGTCCCACCTGGTGTCATGCACACATACAAACACGACAACAACCGGATAACTCTGATGAGAATATCATCCCAGTATAAACAATGTATACATGCAATCATATAACAGATATAAAAGCATGAAACAGATATCAGTAACATGTATCAAAATTTGAAAGATATGAATCGATATAAATCTGTAAATCAACTAGTGACTCGTCATCTCAGACTCAACTCATCTCTAATCTAAGGATCCCGGTTCCTGGATATTACAATATACTGAATCTCCGCAATAGAAGCCGATATACTCCTACGCAACATCGATATAAATAAAACATCCAGTGTCTTGGCATATCCGCCAAAGACTTGGCATCTCTGCCAATGACTAGGCATCTCCGACCATAAATCAATACACGCTTTGTTATAAATCAATAGACTAAGTATATCAATCTCATGAATTGTAAATATCAATGCAATGAAATAAGGTATGTGGTTTTTGGGAAACTCAAGTCCAATCTAACTCGTGTAGAACCCGTTTAATCAGACTACGTATAAGCCATGGATAATTTCTAGTATTTAAATTAAAATGATTTTTTATGCATAAGGATTTAAATTCTTTCTTTAAAGTTAATTATTTTATGCAGTAGTTTAATTGTTATCTTTTTAGTTAAATAAGTGAGGTCGGACTGGAGTTGGAGTATTGAAATAAAATCTAATATTAAGAAAACATTTCTATAATTTATTTAAGATAAATAATAAGTTAATTTAATGTAAAAGAATATTTAGGGAATTATTTAAGTAATTTGAGGTAAGTAATAAATAAGTTCATTTAGGTTCAATAATTAATTTATTAATTCACCAAAATATTTAATGGGTAGATAAAACACTAAAGATTTAAAAGTCAATAATTAAGAAATATTTTCCCCTCCATTTTTATTTTAATTTTCGGCCATAACCTTTTAAGGATTTAATTAATTTGTCTACTCATTTCCTTTGATATCTTTCCTTACCCTTTTCTTGATAGATAATTTCCAAAATTTTATTCACCACTAATTAATATTTAAGCAATATTTCTACCATGTTTATCTAGCAATATTTCATCCCCATTTATCATAAAAGAATCGGCAACCTTGATGAGATTTGATTTCGATTTACAACTCACCACTATTTGATACCATTCCTTAATCTTTTCTTGGAGATAATTCCTCACCTTTTTAATCACCAATAATTAAAAAAATAAGAAATTTTCTACCTTATTTAGGATGAAGAAAATCTGCCACCCCTTCAATCAAATCACTTCTCATTCCTTATCTACCAAACTCTAGGATAGGAAGTTGTATCTTGCCATTATTCTCTCCATTTTATCTTGCAAACTCCCATATATTTTCCTAGACTTCCCTCCCCACCATTTCCACCGAAATTCAGTAGGTTTCAGAGAGAAAAAAAATCGAGAGATTGCTAGAGGGAAAAGCAAGAGAGAAAAGTAGAAACAAAAGTATAACGCTCCGTCTCCTACGCGCCGCGTCGTCGTAATCGTTTGTTTTCTTTCAAAACAAAAATCCAAAGCATGTCTATATCTTTTTTTGCTCTTCAATAAAGTTATATTAACATTTTTAAAACATTACATTATCATGATTTTATGGCAAAACCGAAATCAAGAAAATATTACTTTCGAAAACATGTACAAATTTTTGGCTCTTCACTTGTGCACCTCACGGTTTTTTCTTGTTTTGTTGTTTCAGGGTTGGTTCGATTTCCAGGTGCTCAAGGCTGCTTTTAGACATGATATAGGGTGTGTTAGAAAGGGAGATGTCCACTGGTTTCAGCCCTTTCCCCCCTCCCCCCTTGCATCACGTTTGACAGCAACTCCCCAAACATGTCATTTTGTGTCTCTAAATTTCTTGTCTCAGTTTGTACGAGGAGGTTCGAATCGTGGTTGGCTCTCGGTCCTGTGACCATGGTTGGAACCCTTCCTTGACATGTCTAGGACGTGACCAAGGTGCTCTTTCATGGCTTGGTTCACGTTCCCATCGGTCTTAAAAATAAACAAGAACAGCCCCATCGGTTTCATCTTTCTGGTTTTTGGGTGTGTGAGTTGGTGTTCGGTTTTGTGGTGTTGCTTGGATCTTGGTTTGCTCCTAGCCCTTATCCATGGTTCATTTAATACCCCATGATGTATAGATCATGCCACGGTCAATCATATAGCAACTGGAATGACACATGACAGCAAGAACACGCAAGACACCCCACGCGTGTGAGGTGTGTTCTCGGGTAGAACGTGTGAGTTGTTTCAGGTGTTGCTCGGATTGTTGCTGGCCTAGGACCCTTAGCCATGGTTCAAGACACACCTTAGGATGTTGGGAAGAGGTTTTGGTCAGTGGTTCAAGCCCCAATGGCCAATAGCCTCGAAAACGAAGCAAGGAAACGCAAGCGCTGCTGCTGTAATTTTGGACAGAAACTTGGTGCTTCAGTTCAGAGGCTCGTTTGAGTTCTTGGTTGGCTTTTAGCCTATGGCCTTGGACTGGACAGTACCTCATCGAGTTAGGAAGGTCATGTTTTTGGTCGTTTGTGATTCGGTTAAGTTTAGAGGTCGTACGAGAATTTACGGTGCAATATGCCAAAGTGACTCTCGAAAGAGCGTTTCATGTTTTGGCCTCCATTTACCAAATTTCGACTTTTAAAATTTTTAGGAGCATTATTTCATCATTTTAGGTGTATTTTAATCATGACTAAATGATGGTTCGATGTTGGTTCGGGTTGGTACGGATTCATGGTTAGAATTTAAGTTGTTGGTCTAGTTGGCCTCGTTTTTTTTGGATTCAATGACTGAGTTATTTTAAGGAAAAATCATTTGAATATTTTCATGTAAGAATTAGGTCGCAGCGAGCCTGGGAACGATCCAACCAATTTGGTAAAATAAAACAGGATATTTAATTATATTACGTGCATAAAAATATAAAATGTTCATTTTTGAGATATATGCGATATTGCTTGTGGCCACTTCACACTCATGGGATTGCAGCTTATCATGGGATTATTACTTCATCCGGTGGTCACTGACCGGTTCAGTTCATGTTCATGTATGGGTACAGATATCCAGTCCAAGGGCTGTGATGATCTCTACCGCCCAGTATACTGTGGTTTAGTCTGATCAGACGATTCAGTTCATGTTATGGGCCACTTGCGTAGAACATATTCTCAACAGAAAATTATTATATGCTATTTCATGACAGGGCTCTATCGAGCAAGCATTTTACTTATGATTTCAGTTCAGTTATGCACGTATTTATAATTACTCATGACGAGATATTTTCAAGTTATGCTTTACGACATGATATCTTTACATGGCATGAAATTTTTATGATACATTTACTTGTTATCTATGATATATGCATGCTGAGTCTTTAGACTCACTAGACTTGATTGTTGTAGGTACTGAGGTCGGGATCGAGGGTGGGGACCAGTGAGCTAGCTTGGGTCGGCAGTAGTAGGAACCCGAGGACCTCATTTATCAGTTTATTTATCATTTTTATGCAAACTCATTTTTATCATGATGAATTATTTTAAGTTGTTGTTTTGAAACAGATATTTACTTCCGCTGCTATTTCGACATTTAAAACTTTTATTCCACTGTTACATTAAAACCTTAAAACTTTTATTCAGTTTATCTTATGAATGAGGCAATTTATTTACCTTTAAAAAGAAAATTTCAAATTTTTCTGCAAATTTTCAAGTACAAATTTCGGGCATCTACAACTCGAGTCGATCTCCCGGTTAACATTGATTTATACCTTTCATTTGTCGGTTTATGGCTCTGTCGAAGTCTTGAATTCGAAGGCCGTCAATACTCAATCTGGCAATGACAATATTGAGGAGTACAATATTAATACACCACTCAAATCAATACTGGATATAATCAGAACTCAATCTAATTCTGTTTCAACGGCATAACTGCACAATCTCAATATATCCAGCAATACAAATCAATAGACTGAATGGATATTTCCAAATCTCTTGTCTACATTGCTTGAATAATTATAATCTTTGAATGAATGACTATATACGGGTTTTTTTATTCAGTTTATGAGGGGGAGCTTCTTGTCTTTCTCTCAATCTAAAAGAATTATCAATCAGTTTTAAAACTCAGTTGTTAAGAAAAATTCTTTCTTTTTCATAAACTGAAAAGTAGTTTCTTAATTCTGTCCATCTCTTTTAAAAGGTTTTAACTCAGTTTTGGAGATGGAGCTTTTGGTTATTTTAATTTCATTAAATTCAGTTATAAAAGGGGGAGCCTTTAATGATATTTGAACTTGCTAACCCTTGAACTGAATATATTGCGCTTAACTACTCAGGTTTTGTAATCATCAAAAGGAGGAGATTGTTGGAACTTTTCAAGTTCGCAATCTGGATTTTGATGATAACAAAACTTATTAATTGTGTTACTAATGATCTACCTTAGTGTGCAACATCTAGGATCATTCACGAGATGTTTACATCGCAAAACTGAAGACCCAACTGATCGCACAAAATGAATCAGTATAACTGGTTACGTCAATTGAGCAGCCCAGCTGATTGTCCAGTTGATAGGTGATTCAGCAGGAAAACCTCAGAAGCCTGGCCAGCCGAAGGAGTGTTCAACTGATGAAGAAACCCAGCGGATCAGTCCAACTGAACGAGTGTGAAATCATTTCAACTGACGAGTCAACTGATTTCACCACCTCAACTGAAAGATCAGTTCAACTGACCAGTTTGAAACATCAGTTAGAATCTTTCAGTTATGGATGAAGACAAACTCTTTCAAGTGGAATCCAGCTGTACGTGAAGGTACAAAGCCATTATCCAGTCAAAAGACAATAATGGACGTTGCATTAGTGCATTAAAGATAAAACGTTTCAGAAGGGCAGTCGAAAAGTCGAGACACAAAGTCCAAGAAACGAATTCAAGAGGCAACGAATACAATAAATGAGTCTCACTGTACGATCAGTTTTCCCGCCTATATAAAGAGAAGATCAGTGAAGACTCATAAATATACAACTCAAGAGATAAAAATAAAAGGGCACGCTTCAAAGTCATATCAGCTTAAGAGAAGCATTCAACCCAGTCGAGGGAACTCTTTACAGATATATCAGCTTAGATTAGAAGCGTATTTCCCTCAGTGTGTGAGAACATTCTTGTTCAGTTCTCACACACAAAAACACTCTCAACCACTCAAATACAGTCTTGCACAAAGACGTTAAACTTGTATATGTAGTCTTTTTCACATAGACGTTAAAGAAGTGTTGACTGGAAGGTGATGTCTTCAGTCTAAGTCTAGGAGTTCAGTTTAGGCAGTGGGTAAGTCGAAGCTGAGTGGGTTTGAACAAAGAGTTGTATAAATCAAAGTCTTCTAATGGATCCTACCCGAGGCGGTAGATGGGGTGACGTAGGAGCAGTTGAAGTCTCCGAACATCCATAAACATATCTTGTGTATTTAACTGTCTGACTATCGTTTTCAAACTATTTGGATCAGTTAGAGTATCCATTAGTTCAGTTGTCACCATACTGAAATGATGAATGCAAAAACTAATATTTCCTTTTTCGGTATTCAGTTTACATAAGATAAAATGCTTTCTAATTTAACAGCCTTCTTCACGAAGGATTACTTCGAGTTTCATTCCGCTTGGTTTTTAACCAAACTCGATTTAATTCATCGGTGTTAATATTCTTAGAACACGAGCTATTGCAGCTCATTGGAGAATATTTTGTTTGAAGCATCCCAAAAATGTTGAGCAAACGATCATTCAAAAGCTATTGTATCCCAAGGGTACTCATTAAAAACATCAAAATCATCAATCAAGCTAAGAACATTTTTATCAACTTGACGATTATTAACTGGCGCTATAAGCCAGAGTACACCACATATGAAGTACAAACAAGCCATCTTCACTCTTTTTATATTCAACAACTCATCCATACTTTTCAAATCCTTCATTTCAAATTCGTTCACAGATACTTTATTACTACTTTGAAAATGTCTACCACAAAAGTCTGAAACTTCTGGTACTTTTTCAGGAAAAATTATTAGAACAATCCAACCTTGTTATCAATGCATACGCCAGTCTAGAAAACCTAATTGGTTTATCATTCACAACAAACCACATTTCATCATCATCCATTACACACACTTGTTTCATCACCATAAACCATAAAATTTGACTAGATAAATTATAATCTGCAGCATACTTAATCAGATTGTCAAACCATGTTTTTTCAACCATGAAGTCCATGTCCAGCTCATTCAAGCTATCTAATATAATTTCACTTACTTTTTGAAATTTGGAATGTGCACTAAACTTGCACCTAAAATATTTCTCCTCTAATAGTTGAGATTGAAGATTAACCTGAAAAAAAATTAAGATATCTAGTAATATCAATCAATTAAATATTCAACTATGTTGAAATTCTTAAATTTTATAGAGCAATACGAAAAATAAATATTTTTTATAAAATAAATGAACTTACCCAAATCTTTTGTGCAATCATCTCTCTGATATTCTTTATTATCAACAACAAGTTTCAAAGAGAAAGATCTTGATCGGAAAAAAAAAAATCAACTTCAAAATTGGTGGAAGGAATGAAAATATTTGATATTAAATTCCTCATGTGAGATTTCAATTAATCCATAAAACAAACATATTGAAAAGCCAAATAACCATCTATTACCTATATATTACAAGTTTCGAAGATTCAAAGGCGGAATTTGAGGGCGTAAGTCGTTGGAAAGTCAAATATTCGAAGGAGAAAGGTACAATTAATAAAAATTATCTGATAAAGTACTGCAATATAAAATCAAAATAAATTATATAATAAACCTAGATAATCTATGTCAGAGGATGGCGAGAGGAGACTGGAACGTATTTGATGGGTGTGTATAATATTTCATAATGTTCTTAGCTTGATATTGTTGTTGTGATCTGAAATACTGGTTTGTGATAGTTATTCTTATACCCGACTTTCTTCATTTTTTTAATAATTGATTGTATCCACTTTTTATAAATATGCACACACACAATATCACATGATAGGATAATGATTTAGAAATCGATAAAATTTTAGAGAAAATAAACTTCTCCTCTCAATACGACTAACATGTGCGACAAAGTGGATGTCCACTGGCGTGCTCGTCGGTGAATAGGGCTGCTCTGGTGTTCTCCTCTATAGCTATGTGATACCCCATGGATGAGCCCACTATCCCTGGCACATCCCTAGCCCAAATGGAAGACAAGCCCATCAAGGGCCAAGATATTCTCTTATAAATACTAGGTTTGAGTGTTCAGTTAATACATTCAATATATTATTTTTCAGTAGCACCCTTAGATGCTCTCCCTTATATCCTCAGTCTCTGACTTGATCATCGGAGGGGCTATGCCAGGACACCCTCATGGCCCTCTTCTAACGGTCTTATTCGTGATTTTAGGCTAAGGTCAATTTCGAAACCTGCGTCTGGACTAGTGAAATTTGCTGGAATCGGACCCTAAACTTCCCGTGAGTATCACTTGGCACCATTTGTGGGAAGTTTGAGTTGAGACGTGGAGATGGCAGGTAGGAGAGGGAGCAGAAGAGTTAACTCAGCATCAACGCGTCCTCAGATGGTACCCGAACAGTCTCATGCTGAGGAGAGGCAGGAACAACCTCGTCAGGAGACAAGAACTGAACAAATTCGTCAAGAGACCAGGGCCGAGCAACCCCGCCCCAATGGGAATGTGGGGAACTTGACCCTAGAGCAGTTTGGCCAATTTATCACTCGAACAGTGGAAGAGGCTATGAAGAGGAACCAATAATATATGTTCGCTAAAGAGCAGGCCACTCGTCAGGAGCGAGAGGAAAATGTTGAGGGCCAGCAGAGCGGGATTGAAGAGACATAGCCCCTCCCAAGCGAAGGGAATGCGGAGATGGGAGAGATGTGGAAGGAAATACGGATGTTGAGGCAGCATGTGGGAAGCAGAGCGTCGCCTCCCAAGAGAGGAAGTTCTTTTTCACTGGC
Organism: Primulina eburnea; assembly: GCF_022965805.1. Classification (NCBI taxonomy): domain Eukaryota; kingdom Viridiplantae; phylum Streptophyta; class Magnoliopsida; order Lamiales; family Gesneriaceae; genus Primulina; species Primulina eburnea. The sequence continues at coordinate 26,443,648 of NC_133109.1, read as the reverse complement.
CATTTTGGAAGAAGGACTTCCTCCAAATTTCGGACAGTCAAATGTGGGAGAATATGACGGATATACTAACCTCGAAGAACACTTGGGGAGATTTGAGAACGCGGCTCTGTTGCATCAATATTCGGATGGAGTCAAGTGCAGGGTGTTTCTGGGCATGTTGGTGAGGTCAGCCCAGCAATGGTTTAATACCCTGCAGCCCAACTCCATAAAGTCTTTCGAGGATTTTTCTACGGCTTTCTTGCATCGTTTTGCTACCAGCAAAAGGCATCGGAAAAATTATTTGAGCCTGTTCGTGATGAAACAACAAGAAGCTGAAACTTTGCGAGAATTTGTCCAGTGTTCCACCAGTGCAGCACAAGAAATCCCAGCGGCCACCCCTGACATCATGATAAGTTCCTTCACAAAAAGATTGAGGGGAGGAGAGTTTTTCAAATCGCTGGTCAAGCTGTTAGCTCGGGCGAAAAAATATGTGAATCTAGAGGACGCCCAGAGGCACAAGAGGTTGGAGCAGCATCCTGTGGGAAAGAGTTGAGGGAGCAGAGAGAGGAGGAAGGAAGAGGGGTGCGGGTGAAAGGGAAGAGGAAAAGACTAAAGGTAGAGAACAATTCTCATCGCATGTTCTTTTAAATAGGAATCGGGATAAAGTGATGGAGGTGAGGGAATCAGGGGAGAGGGGATCTCGCCCATCTCCTAGGCGGGGTCGAGGCCCTCCATGGATAAATCAGAGGGTTGGGGAGCCGAGGAGGGAAGGTCGGGGTCAGGATGTCCTTCGAGTGCCCGTTGAACAGAGAAGGGGAACGAATGAGGATAACCAACCTACGAGAGGAATTATTCATATGATCTCGGGGGGTGTTACTGATGGAGATTCTGGGCGAGCTCGGAAAGCGCATGGGAGGAGGTTGGAAAACCTTGAAATATCTAGGGGTGCGGACATACCCCAAGATCCTGTCATCAGTTTTGGGCCAAAAGACCTCCGAGGCATTGTGGCTCCCCATAACGATGCCTTGGTGGTGACAGCCACCGTTGCCAATGATGATGTGGCACGAATCTTTATTGACAATGGAAGCTCTGATATCTTGTTCAAGAGCACTCTATATCAGATGAAAGTGAAGGGATTTGAGTTCGATCCGATCTCTACTCCTCTATATGGGTTTGCAGGACATGTCATCCCATCGCTGGGTCAGATTGTCCTTCCTGTATCTTTGAGACATGAGCCTCGGCGGGTAACAAAGATGACAACATTTACCGTGGTGGACACCCCATCCGCTTACAATGAAATTCTGGGACAGCCGGCCCTAAAGGATTTTAGAGCTGTAGCTTCCACATATCATCAGAAGCTGAAGTTTCCTGTGGGTAAGGGGGTCAGAGCCTTGTGCGGGGACCAGAAATTCGTACGTAGGTGTTATGAAGGGATAGTGAAGGAAGAGAGAAAGAGGGCGCGGGTGGAAGTCAATATGATTAGAAGGGGAAGGAGTGGGTTGTCCGAGGAGAGGAAGGAGATTCAGGAGGTGATAGATGACGAGCCTGAGGTTATAGCGCTTGGGCCCGAGAAGAAGACGCTCAAAATAGCCCCTGACCTAGACCCCAGGGTCAGGGAGGAACTCATTACTCGCTTACAAGCTAACCTTAACGTGTTCGCTTGGTCAGCCCATGAACTCACAAGAACGACCCCAGATGTTGCAGAGCATCGATTGAACATCTTGCAATGCTCGCCCTGTAAAGCAGAAAAAAAAAGACACTTCGGGCCGGAGAAAGATAAATTCATACGAAAAGAGGTAGGCGAATTGCTGGAGGCTGGTCACATTCAAGAAGTGTAATTCCCTACTTGGCTATCGAATGTCGCCCTAGCCCCAAAGAGTTCATGGAAGTAGAGGATGTGTGTGGACTTCAGAGATCTCAACAAGGCATGTCCTAAAGATTATTATCCTTTGCCTCTGATAGATCAATTGGTGGAATCCATAGTTGGACATCAATATTTGTGCATGCTGGACGCTTATTAGGGGTACCATCAAATCCCCTTGGCTGTGAAGGACCAAGATAAAGTGAGTTTCAACACCTCTGAAGGAACTTTCTGTTATGTGGTCATGCCCTTCGGACTCAAAAATGGCGGAGCCACGTACCAACGATTGATGGATAGAGTATTTTCTAAGCAGGTGGGAAGGAATTTTGAAGTGTATGTGGATGACATCGTGGTGAAGTCGAGGGACTCAACTCAACTCATACCTGATTTGGTGGAGACCTTTTCCACCCTCAGGTCCTATGGGCTGAAGTTGAACCCTCAGAAGTGTATCTTCGGGTGAGGAGTGGGAAGTTTCTGGGTTATATGGTGACAGAGAGAGGGATTGAGGCTGACCCTGAGAAGGTCCGAGCTATCCAAGAGATGGTTTCTCCCCAAGGACCAAAATATGTGCAACAATTGACAAAGAGGATTGCAGCATTGGCACGGTTTATCTCGAGATCCGCTCACAGAAGCCTACCCTTATTTCGCATTCTGCATAAGGCGAAGAAATTTGAATGGGGACCGGATTGCGAGAAATCTTTTGGAGAGTTAAAGAAGTACCTTGCTGAGATGCCTGACCTAGCCAAACCGGCAACAGGTGAGCCTTTGTGGGTATATTTATCTGCTACTGAAGGAGCTGTAAGTTCGGTCCTTGTCAAGCAAGAGGGATCAACTCATCAGCCAATCTACTATGTTTCACACGCACTCAAAGGGGCAGAAATAAGATACTCAGGATTGGAAAAATTGACCTTAATGATGACTGCGAGACGTTTCAGGCCCTAATTCCTATCTCATCCAATTGTGGTGCTCACCAACATTTAATTGGTGAGGATCTTAACTCATTCAGATATGTCTGGTTGTTCGGTAAAGTGGACTAATGAGCTGGGAGAATATGACATCCAATATGAGCCAAGAACAGCTATTAAAGCACAAGCCTTAGCCGATTTTCTGGCTGAGACCGTGCATCAAGAAATTGAGGACTCTTGGAAAGTATATGTGGATGGTTCCTCTTCAAAGGAGGATGTGGGGTGGGAGTAGTACTGAGTTCACCAGCTGGGGAGGAGGTGAAGTTAGCTGTAAGGTTGGACTTTCGAACATCCAACAATGAGGCGGAGTATGAGGCTGTGTTGGCAAGACTTTGAGCAGCCCGAAACGTGGGAGCCACCCAGGTACTTATTTTTTCTGACTCAAAGCTGGTGGCACAACAGATGAAGGGAATATATGATGTGAAAGACGAAAAACTTATTGAGTATGTTCAAGAAGTGGACAGAGTCAGAGAGAATTCACGGAGATTACATTTGAACAGATTCCCAGGAAAGAAAATGAAAAGACGGACACTCTAGCCAAAATGGCTGGAACAATGAGAAGTTTGAAGACTAGAGATGTGTTATTCCAAGTTGAACTCACACCTCACACGAGTTCGCCCGCAGTTGAACATGAGGAAGAAGATTGGAGAACATGCATAATAAATTACCTGAAAGAGGGAAAGCTTCCTAATAACTCTCGGGAAGCTCGTAAGTTGAAGATAAAGTGTTCGCTTTATGTGATAGTCGAAGAAGTGTTGTACCGAATGTCTTTTGCAGGGCCTCTTCTTCAGTGCTTGAGTTATCAGGACGTTGATTATGTGCTCCGGTAGGTCCAAATCACATGGGAGCTTATGCTTTGGCTGGGAAAGTGTTGCTCGCGTGTTATTGCTGGCCCTCAGTGTTGCATGATGCCCAAGAACTAGTAATGTCATGTGATAGTTGTCAACGTCATGCCCGGTTGCAGCACCAAGCCGCAATGATGAAGACTATCCTAGCTGCTTGCCCTTCTAACCAGTGGAGAATAGATATTGTGGGGTCTTTCCTTACAGCTCATGCTCAGAAGAAATTCTTATTGGTGGCAGTTGACTATTTCTCAAAATTGGTGGAAGCAGAGCCGTTGGCAAGAATCACACAGAATGACGTTCTGAAATTCTTGTGGAAGAATGTAGTGTACAGATATGGGGTGCCTAGAAGATTGATATCTGATAATAGAAGACAGTTCCAAGGGGCTAAGATCCAAGCCTGGTGTAAAGAGATGAAGATCCAACAAGTCTTTACATTTGTAGCTTACACGCAGAGTAATGGGCAGGTGGAGGTGACTAATCGGACTCTGGTGCAGGGTCTGAAGGTTCGACTTGGCAATTCTAATGGAAATTGGGTGGATGAATTACCAAGTGTCTTATGGGCGTACCGAACCACTCCAAGAGAAGCAACCAAAAAAACTCCTTTCAGTTTGGTCTATGGTAATGAGGCAGTGCTCCCGGCTGAGATTGGGTTGGAATCGGCAAGGGTAGTGTTTTATGACCAGGACAATGGTGCGAGACGCGCCACTGACCTTTATCTTCTGGAAGAAAAGAGAGAGGTTGCCAGCATTCACATGGAAGCTTCTAAGAGTCGCATTGCACAGTCTTATAATCGGAGGGTCATTCAGAGAAACTTCCAGGTAGGTGACTTGGTCCTGAGAAAGGTCCAAGAAGAGTAAAGAGGAAAGTTGGACCCAAAGTGGGAGGGTCCCTTCAAAGTTATCGAGAGGCTGAGCTCTGGAGCCTATTACTTGGAGAATATGCAAGGCAAGGCATTGAAGAGGCCCTGGAACGCTTATCACCTTAGAAAATATTATTCTTGATTTTCTTGTTGATGTATTTCATTTCGAATTTTCCTATGTAATCAGTTGGGATTCAATAAAATCAAGTTCTTCTTTTCAGTTCATAAATGTTGTATTGTGAGGGTGAGAAAAATTAAATTTTCCTACTAAGGCATCGCCTACTAAAGGAGAAGCGTGCAGGAGAAAAATTAAATTTTCCTACTAAGGCGTCGCCTATTAGAAGATCAAAGTGAAGGATAAAAATTAAAATTTTCCTACTAAGGCATCGCCTAGTAGAGGAGCAGCGTGCAGGAGAAAAATTAAATTTTCCAACTAAATCATCGCCTGGTAGAGGAGCAGGTGAAGGAAAAAATTAAAATTTTTCTACTAAGACATTGTCTAGTAGAGGAGCAGAGTACAGGAGAAAAATTAAATTTTCCTACTAAGACATCGCCTAGTAGAGGAGTAGCGTGCATGAGAAAAGTTAAGTTTTTCTACTAAGGCGTCGCCTATTAGAGGAGCATAGTGAAGGAGAAAAATTAAAATTTTCTTACTAAGGCCTCGCCTAGTAGAGGAGCAGCATGCAGGAGAAAAATTAAAATTTTTTACTAAGGCATATCCTAGTAGAGGAGTAGCGTGCAGGAGAAAAATTAAATTTTTCTACTAAGGCGTCGCCTAGTAGAGGAGCAAAGTGAAGGAGAAACATTTAAAGTTCCCTACTAAAGCATCGCTTAGTAGAGGAGCAGTGTGCAGGAGAAAAATTAAATTTTTCTACTAAGGCATCACGTGGTAGAGGAGCAGAGTGAAGGAGAAAAATTAAAATTTTCCTACTAAGGCATTGCCTCGTAAAGGAGCAGAGTGAAGTATAAAAATTGAAATTTTCCTACTAAGGCATCGCCTAGTAAAGGAGCAGCGTGCAGGAGAAAAATTAAATTTTCCTACTAAGGCATCGACTAGTAGAGTAGTAGCGTGCAGGAGAAAAATTAAATTTTCCTACAATGGCGTCGCCTAGTAGAGGAGTAGAGTGAAGAAGATAAATTAAAATTTTCCTACTAAGGCATCGCCTAATAGAGGAGCAGCGTGCAGGAGAAAAATTAAATTTTCAAACTAAAGCATCGCCTGCTAGAGGAGCAGAGTGAAGTAGAAAAATTAAAATTTTCCTACTAAGGCATCGCCTAGTAAAGGAGTAGCGTGCAGGAGAAAATTAAATTTTCCTACTATGGCGTCGCCTAGTAGAGGAGCAGAGTGAAGAAGAAAAATTAAAATTTTCCTACTAAGACATCGTCTAGTAGAGGTGCAGCGTACAAGAGAAAAAATAAAATTTCCTACTAAGGCAACGCCTAGTAGAGGAGTAGCGTGCAGAAGAAAATTAAATTTTCCTACTAAGACATCGCCTAGTAGAGTAGCAGAGTGAAGGAGAAAAATTAAAATTTTCCTGCTAAGACGTCGCCTAGTAGAGGAGTAGCGTGCCGGAGAAAAATTAAATTTTCCTACTAAGACGTCGCCTAGTAGAGGAGCAGAGTGAAAGAGAAAAATTAAAATGTTCCTACTAAGGCATCGCCTAGTACAAGAGCAGAGTGTAGGGGTGGAGATGTGAAGTTTTTATTAATAGGGCCACAGTTAATAATGGAGAAGTAGTGACGAGATCGAAAATTGTATATTACATGCTTAAGAAGCGTTTAGTAGGAAAGAAGGAGAGTGGAGATTTTATTGACCCTAATAATTTAATAACATCAAATATAAACTTGGAAGAAACAGTAAATTCAAATGCAAAATACTCAATGTTGCATAAAGCGAGTTTCATACATGCCGAAAGTGCACAAAAGAAAATAACAAAATGTAAACGTCGCAAAATTCGCATAATACTACGGAAAGTAAAGCAGTGCAGCACGTGACAAATATGGCCTGAGGGCATACATCGTCGGCATAAACGAAAAAATAGCGTAAATAAAGGAGTGCGGTCTAGGGATCAGGAGGGAGACTCACTATGAAATCCTCTATGTCAATGAAGTTGGTGGGTGCGCTTGGTGGGGGGAAGGAGTAGCCATGAGCCCTGAAGAGGTCAACCGCACCCTCGAAGCCCACCTCCAAGTAATGATAAGCTTTAGGACCGTAAATCTCATTGAATTCATCAGACTTGAGGAATTCTTCTCGGGAGGAGGAGGTTTCTGCAGCATGTCGTGCCTTGGCGCCTTTAAGTTCAGCTCGTGAATTCTTTAACTCTTCCTTCAGCTTCTGGACCTCTTTTGCATGATCTTCTGAAAGTCGCTGAAGCTTATCACCTCGAGCTTGGGACTCTGCAAGCTCCTTGGCATGTGTCATTTTCGCTTCATTGATGAATGCATGGAGTTGGTCGCGAAGGGCCTTACCTTCACGTAAATCATGGCCGGCGCTGGACCTGGTGTCATTGGCACGCTCCACCAACTCCCATAAGTACATCTTGCCCTGAATAAGATAGATAAGAGTGAAAAGACGAATAGAAAATCGTGTATATATCGAATATCAGTCTAAAATCTGGAAGGAGAAGCATACCTCAGCGATACTGCTGCATGTCCAGCGGGTAAGATCAGACCATCCCAGTGAACTCATGAACGTTGCATCCACGTGGGAAGGAAGCTGATATAATATCCTATGAGCTAAATGAGAAGGACCTCGACCAACGATGACCGATTCCGGCGTGTATAAGGGGTGTACACTCGGCCCTGTTGGAGGTCCATCATCCGACTCGGACGCTTCTGGAGAGGAGACCGTTGTGACTGTAATGCCCGAATTTTGAAAAAAAATAAAATTGTGGCAATAGTTGTGATGGTTTATGGCTTTACGTTATGGTATGAATGGTAATGAATGCTATAGAATTGAATAGATAATGGATGGGTAGAATCAAAGGTTGAATATGAGCTAAATAGGTAATGGAAGTGCAGAAACAATATGAAAAATGTGGCAGTAGTTGTGGTTTTTAGCATAATGTTTTGTATATTGATCCAATTAATGTGAGGTCACTTTCATTAGAAAGATGAGACATAAGGCTATAACTTTGATGTTTTGAGTTTTGGTCAAATCATTAGGGAAGACAAGAGAAAAGTGGCCCGAAGTGTGTCGTATGTATCGTCGTTCCTGCACTGACACATGTTGGGAGATTGAGCATAAATATTTACTCAGACCTCCAAATGACATGAGGCTAATTGGAGATGCAAGCCAAGACATAGGGCTACAACTTTCTTGTTGACCACTTTTGCAAATTCGTACGTCAAAATGCGTTTTTGGCAGAAACTTTTGGTGTTGGGCAGTATGGGGCATGCGGCTGCGCCAAAACACGCGCCATGGCGCCCAGCACTTGTACAAAAAACGTGTTTTGAGGTTTGGATGGTATATATTAGACTGGGGAATGATTTTTGTATCATTTCTTCTCATCCTCATTTCTCTCTATCGTTTTAGAGCTAAGGTTCCTCATTTCTCCTTCAATCCAATTTCTTCCAAGACATTAATCTTTGATTGAAGCCTTAATCTTTGCTTGGAGATTAGAAGTTCTTCTCCTCAAGAGTTTATAAGCAAGGTAAGAAAGCTTATTTCCTTGGTTTAGTGATTGAAGAGAAAACAATTAGTTGTTTGGTTTGAGTGTTGAGGTAAAGTTGTTAATATAATGATTGATGGAATTATTATTGTTATTGTGTTGTAGGATTATTGTCAAGGTGTTAAGATTATCAAATCTTCAAGTAGTTGTAAGTAGATTCTTCCTTTGAATGCATCTCATGAGATATGCATATGATAAATGAAGATTCAATTGATTTTATCTCCTTTAAATAATTGATTATGTATATTGTATTTATTGATATTTTGAAAAGAAATAGAATAGAAACTAAGGGCAAAGTAAAGAAGCTAACCCTTTAGCACGCATGCCATGTGTTTGATAAAATTATTCCATGAATGTTTTTATGGCATATTATGGTTAAGAAATGATACGGATTCCTTCTTTGCACAATTTTTGGGATTTCAGTTTTCTTGAATATCCAATTTGTGGATCTTGATTCGAACCAGTATTGAATTAATTATGAATTTTGAACAAAAACTACTTTGTTTTGATAGATGATCAAAGTTCTTGAGTTATAGTAGAATTCAGAGGTTCAAGACTTCTCACCTACACATTTCGATCTTCTTTTGGTAATATTTGAAAGGTATGTTACGGTCGGTAACATACGAGGTAAAAGTATCATTTTTATTTTAAATTGAAAATTTGATGGCTTGATGAATTACTTGTGATTTGTTGATGATTGATCTTTTGATATGAGTTTATTATGATATTGACTTGATGAGATTGAAATGCATCATTGCATTGCATATTGAGCCACTTTTCGACTCAAATTTGATATGGCGGAGATCGCCTTGATTTATTGATTTGTTGGATGTATGGGGCTATAGTTGAGTTGGCATAATGTATGCGGAGGTCGCTGCTATTGCCTGAACACTCTCTATAGGCGCACCATAGTCCTGCGATTGTAGAACACAGCACCCCACCTCGAGCGGATGATTCGGTGGATGTTGCTGGGGGATTCTCTTTCCTTGGGTACCCTATGACCAGATGATTCACTTGATCTTGAGATTTATTGATAGCCCACAGCTTCTGATCATGCATTGCATTATATTGCATCTTTATGGATTTATATGAACTATTTTGAACATTAAATTCTCATATGTTATAGATTGTACCATACTAAGTTTATACTCACCGGCACGTCGTCTATCTCTTGTTTTCATGTGCTTGATGGTAGGTGAGGCGAGGCTTGGGATGCCAGAGTCCAGTTCCAGGAGAGGAGATACGAGTTAGAGTGGGATTCTCGGGTCTTAGGAGCTACTTTATGATGTTTGGATTACTTTGGTTCACTACTTTATTTTGGTATGTTAAAATTTATATTTCAAACATTTGTGACCTTTCAATTATTTTGACGATGTTTATGTGGATTTGTGAACCACAAATTATGTATTTTACTCAATCATTTGGTTTGTTACAATTATAATTATTAATATTAGATGTCGGACCCGGGGCCCCACAGTGACCGAGATATCAGAAATCTTGCAGCTTACCCTTCTGTGGAATGGACGGGCCATGATTGGCAGACGTCTTCTTTTGGCCAGAATTAGGAAGGGACTCAACCTGAGGAGGCGGGGAGGAAGCTCGCTTCTGAGTGAAAGCGGATGAGCCTGCTTTCTTCTTCTTGGCGGTGGTGGGTGAGCCAGTAGGTTTCTTCGTAGTTGTAGAGCAATTTCCCTTCATCATTATCTGAACTGTTGGGACGACTGATTTCTGGGGTGCTGAAGATGAACTCCCAGCTTTCTTCTTCACATACTCACAGAACATTACGACATTCATGACTTTATTACTTGCAAGCAAAGATAATGAACCAGATGAGAATATTGTCAAAGAGCATAATAAGCAAAAGGAAAACAAGAAACATGAAAAATGAGAATATCTACCAACATTCTCCTTCAGTTTAATTTTTGCTGGACTTAACCCGGCATGACACAGGAGATCCTCTTATAAGAGTTGGGGAACACTAAAGCATCGATCTCCTAATACTCTCATTATGCGCATATATTTCTTATCTTTCTTGTAACCCTTGGAAAGCTTAGGCTTGGTGAAAGTAGGGTACCAATCCGTGAAACAAGTCAATTCTTTGGGGGGCTGAATAAAGAAGAAATATTTTTTCCAGTCCTTCACATGACTAGGGGCCCCGTCAAAAATTATATGACTAGGCCGAGAGGTCACATAGAAAGGTCCTTCTTTCGACTTGGATAAGACCAGGAAATTGGAGAACGTGATGCAATTTAGAGGAAGGTCTAAAGCCCACAACGGCGAAGCGGCATATTGAGCGGAAAGCATTGGGAGTGAGTAAACCTAAATGCACCTGATAGTACTTGCTCAACTCTTGGAGGAAATCGCATAGAGGGAAGTGAAGACCTGCATCGAAATGATGCTGAAAGAAAGTATAACAGCCCTTAGGGGCTAGATAGGGCCGGTCCTCTGGGCTAGGAATGATGATCTGATAAGAGGAAGGAATATGCCACAAAGTCCTAAGTTTTGATTCGCTAGTAGGACGGATATGGGATGACAAGTGACCGTACCATAAGTTATCGACGTTCAATATGTTCATCTGTTGGGTCACATGGAGAACTTCTTTGCCAAGACGGCTATGGATGGTGACTTTCTTCTCATGAGAATCAAGGGTAAATTCAAGATCTGCTATGGAAGTCCTACTACTCTCATCAGACTCTCTAGACTCGCTAGACCTCTCTGAGTCACTCGAAAAATTAAACTCGAAATTGGAAGAAGACATAAGTGTTAAGGATAATAAAACAGAAAAGGAGAGAACTGACCCGGATGAGAAGGGTAAAAATACTCAAGGAATAGGATCGCGAGAGCGAGCTAATGATGAGCACGAGGGCTTGCCTGCCGAGGGCTCGAGCACGGGCTGGCGTGCTGGCGTGGGCGAGCTGCGCACGGGCGAGCGTGGGAAGGGGCGAGGGGTGAGCTAGCAGTGTGGCGAGCGTGAGGCGCTCGGGTGGGCGAGGGACGAGCATGAGACGCTCGAGCGGAACGAGGGGAGATATGCGCTCGGGCGAGCGTGAGGCGAGGCGAGGGGCGAGCTGCACGTTGGGGCGAGCGCTCGTGCGGGGCGATGGCGCGCTGGGCGATCGTGAGGCGAGCAGGGGCGAGCGTGCGGCAGGCGTGCTGGGTGAGCATTCGGCAGGCGAGCGTGCGCTTGGTGAGGCGCGTAGGGCAAGAGATGTGACTGGGCGAGGCGAGCGTGCGAACTGGGCGGGGAGACGGTGAGGCGGTGGCTTGGGCGCGGCGAGGGCAGGAGGGCGAGACTAGAGCAAGGTGAGGGCGAGGGCGAGGGATAGGGCAACGGTGATGGCGGGGCTGGGCAAGCGTGCACATGGAAGTAGGGCGAGGCGAATAGGCGCGCAGGGCAAGGGCTCGGCTGGGCGGGAGATGCGGCTGGCGAGGAGGGATGTGCAAGGCGAAGACTCGGCTAGCGAGGGGCGCAGAGTGAGCAGGCGGGCTGGTGGGGAGACAGCTCGGCTAGGCGGGAGACTTGGCTGGAGCGCTCGTGGCGTTCCGGCTAGGCAAGGGGCAGGGGGTGAGTGTAGCGGTGGCGTACGTGAGTGACGGCGGGGTGATGATGAAGCGGTGTTGGGGTAACGCGCAGGTGAGGCTTAGGCGGGGAAGAGCTGGTGAATGAATAGCAGAGGAAATTCTGTGTGAGAGAAGTGAGAATGCAGGGAAGAGGGAACCTATATTTATAGGGCGAGCCCAGACCAAATCTTTCCTTCAGAACTAGATTACGATTTGATTTGATATTTTTTTTCTTCGGAGCAAGATTACGATTTGACGGGTTTCCAAAATTTTGAGATTTGATGTGTTTCCAAAATTTTGAGACTGACGAACGGCAAAAAGAAAATGCACGCCCTCACCCTTGCGATTGATTGTTTATGAAGAGTTTTTGGGCGCGTTGCCCCCAAACCCCACGACCTGATCGGGTAGGTCGATCCCCGTAATATTCGCAACGGTAAACATCGTTCGTTAACGACAAACAAAATAAATTTTTCTAACACGGTATGCCCTTGTCGCCGATAAATCGAGGACAACCCAATTAATCGAACTTTGAACCTACAATTCATTTCGACTCGGAAAGGGGAGACTGATGATACCCCATGGATGGGCCCACTAACCTTGGCACATCCCTAGCCCAAATGGAAGACAAGTCCATCAAGGGCCCAGGTATTCTCCTATAAATACTAGGTATGAGTGTTAAGTTAATACATTCAATATATTATTTTTCAGCAGCACCCTTAACTGTTCCCCCTTACATACCCAGTCTCTGACTTGAGCATCGGAGGGGCTACTCCGAGACACCCTCCTAACCCCTTCTAACAGTCTTATTCGTGATTTTAGGCTTAGGGCAATTTCGAAACCTGCGTCTGGACTAGTGACACTTGCTGGAATCGAACCCTAAATTTTCCGTGAGTATCACTATGGAAGCTAATCTTGCACAACTTTCTCTGTGATTTTTGAAATGAGAAGAGAGAAACCAGAAACAAAGAAGAACACGTCGCTGTGAAAGAGAAGAGAAACATAATTTTAATCAGCAAGAAAGGTCCAAAAAAAGCTTAATTATTTTTTAAAATAATAATTTTAAAAAGGACAAATATGGTATTTACGAGAAAAAAATTATTTTTTTAAATGACAGTTTCTTGATGTCTATGTATCTAAATTTTCCAAACCAAGCATAACGCAAAATTTGAAAATCCAAACTTTAAAACAACCAAACAGTAACCTTGCCCAAAAGATGCCAACAGGAAACGATTCACCAAATTAGAAAACCAAATCAACAGGGAAAATTACCTCAGGCAACCAGAAAGGAGGGGAGGCGGATGCATTGCGCTCCGGACACAATTTTCACTATTAACGAAAGAAACGGGAACCGGGTCTTCATCATTACTAACATTGCTAACAGAAGGATGGAGAGAAGCAGAAGAAGAATAGGGATGAGAGCCGGGAAATGATTTGAATCTGAAAAATCTCTTGGAGGAACGAAATGGGAATTGTACAATTTTACGAGGGAAACGAAAGAAGGAAAGAAGAAGAGAGGTCCGATGGTTTAAGGGTGCGGTAAAACTGACAATTACTCCAATCATAGAACGCTAGTTGCAGAGAATGGTGGTCTCGCAACTGCTGTGAAATACTAGACCCACAAAACATCACTCTTTTCCTTGCGCCTTCGCTTCCCCTTTTTCTTTGATTATTAATAACTAGATAGTTCTCATGGAGAATAAGTGCGTGCAAAACAGGGGAATAGGTGCTAACATACCATAAATTGTACTTTGTACGAGAGAATTCCATCTAATAATTAAATGAGTTGCCCATTGCTGGCCTTTTCAGAGAAAGGTTTACAAATACCATTTCTCAACCAATCAATAAAGGGCCAAAAAAGCATACATACACATACTCAAAGCTACCACAGTCCACGGGTCTTCCCACAAGAGTGGAACAAATATAATCCAGCTATGCATGATATTCCATCAGATGCCGTCAGCTTAAATATAAGATACAGTATCTAGCATAGAAGAATAATAGCTTCAACGCAATGCAACTCAAATTATCCTTGTGCTGTTCCTCCTCCCCCACCATTTCTTCTTCGCCTTTTCGCCGGATGACCCTTCCTCATTCCCGAGCTTGTTGAGAACCACCTTCGTTTCCCTCAGTCTGGCTCCATAATCTTTCTTCCAAGCTTCGAACATCTGTTTTAATCTTCGGAGCTCGCGATCTGGATCCAAACTCGCCTCGACCTGCCCTGATCTTACTTCCACCAAGAACTTGGAATCATCTCCAAACACGTTACTCCTCTTCTCAAACTCCTCAGCAAGTCGATTGATAACACTTAATCCAGCACCTGATGATCTTTTGCCATTGATATCATGACTCCTAAAGTTGCTACCACTCTCCCAGCTAGATTCTCTGTCATCGTTTCCATTCACTGATGCATCCGAGCTTCTGCGGGAATCATCAAAAGCCAGGCTCTTCTTTGCAATTGAAAGGCTAGACTGCAGTGATCTCATCTGTTTCTGCCACACTTCTTCCATGGACCTCATTTTTAGCTCATATTCAGACCATCTATTCTCGTATTGTTGAAGCCTTTGGTGAAGGATATCATTCTCCTCTTCTTTAACTCTAAGAGAAGCTTCAGCCCTAAGAACACGACGCTGCATTTCAGCGAGGAAAGATGACTTCACCAGCACCTCTTCGGGATCATTATCCTGATTTGCAACATAATAATGTGAAGAAAAATAACTCCAAAATTCGCAACACATATAAAGGAGTAAAATATGAGGGCATGTATAGATGTGAAATAACACATTTCCCCATTTGGTCAAGAACAATCTTAATTATCATGTGTTCAATAACATATCTTCCATCCAAAAATATTCTTCACATTTCTGATATCACTGTAGAATTCAAATAGCAACAACCGCGAAGAGGCATCAAGACAAACATATCAGACTCCATATTTGAAGAAAATCCTGGACTATTAAAGTTATGAGTTCAATCATTATCCAAACATGTAAATGATGCATATAAATTATACAAACTGTAGAGAGGGAATTGAATGATACAGTTGGAAGTGAACGGACTTAGATTTATGATATGTTCAGAAAAAAAAGTTATGAAACAGTTGCATTTGAGGTAAAGTCTCCACCGTGATTACAGTGGGTATTCTTTGGGCCAAAATCAAATAGTGATTGGACTTTATTACATTTACAGTGGAACAAACACTGGACGAAGTCAAAAAATTAACTGTTTTGAAATGGATCGTGAAATTTTCAGTACTTGCAATGATGTGTGTCTGTGTGTGTTTTCAAGGATCCCATTTTCCTTCAAAATAAATAAATAACAGGAAAGAAACTGAATCACCAGTGATTCCGTTGCTGCCAACAAAACATATGGGACCACTGTAAGGTATTTCATTGGGAAAACCAAAACAAAGTCGAGAGTACCTTTCTTCCTCCAAACTGCAGTAATGCTATATCTCCTGAGCATCTTCTGACCAGCCAGCCACGAATTACTTGAAAGAAAGATTAAGGGGAGAAAAAAATGTATCAGTACAATCTTAGAGCAATGAATCATGAGGATCAGGATGTATCCTGCTAGTGTCTAGGATTTCAACAAGAAAGGGAGTCATTATCTTTAAAATTCAGTCATGTTGCCTTCAACAGTAATATCGAAGACTTTCCATCAGCATGTGAAATAGAGGAGAAAGCTTGTCCAATTGAACTAAAATTGGAGCAAAAAATATAACATGCCCACGGACTAACTGGCAGTTTCTAGATATTCAGATTCCAAAATATGCAGCATTGCACTAACTTTAGTGGGGTGGGTAGTGAAGTCATCTGTCACCAAGTAAATACAGATTATGGTTACCTGATTGTATTGAAATGGACGCCTCCTTCAAAATGTGGAACCTCTGACTGTAACTCCTTGCTCTTATTCTCTTTTGGATAGATATAGCAGCTCTATGTCTGTTTAATAAGACTCCAAAATTTTTTCTAGATTTTTCACCACGAACAACTGCAGCGAAAGGGTTCATGGTTCATAGAGATATTAAATGGTAAATAATATGATAATCAGCTCTCCATATAGACATACACGACTGAAGTGAGGCAATCCCTCTCTTAAGCTCCTTTAAATGACGACGAGCTTGATGACCTCTAAAACAGCTTTGAACACGCAAGATACCATGGAGAGTGTGATTTCTTGTATCCTCAAGCACCCCAATCTGAAACGACTCGTATTATGTGGCAAAATAATGTTCATAAAGGACAATGATGAGATGGTGCAAGTATCCTAAACAAATTATTTGGATTCAGTATTTCCCCGATCTTGTCTGAATGTGTTATTCTAGTGTTACAAGATAAATGGATAATCATTGATAAACTGTTCCAAAAAAGATTACCAGACTACTACAAGTAAGATTAGTTCTGATTTTATTTTGATTTATTAATTATAAACATGAAATACAACGCTGATTGAAAATTTTTAAAAAATAAATAAACGAACAGAATTCTTAAAACTACTGTGAAACATGTGTTGGCCTGAGAAGAGAAAGCTTCACTCAAAAGCCCCACCAAGCACTGCCGGTGACCTCGTGGTCAAGTGGCGTCCCCTCTTCCCAATGTGGGAGAGGGGAAGGTTCAATACCTAACAATCTCCCACCTGCACATTTCACATGGAGACAAAAAAAAAAGCCCAGCCAAACACTCAAAGATAAAGTGTCACCTGGTCCACATTGCTAGGGATGATTTTCATTTAACTACAGTAATTTCCGATTTTAGAGCAATAATGACCGCAAGATAGCTTCTGAAGAAACTATCGGGGTTAATCACCAGACAATGATTTTTATCCTTTTTAAGCAGAGTATTTCTCAACATTTCTTGAAACCTTTGTTTGGCACAAGAGAGAAATGCACGAATCCAACTAGGACCTATAAGTTTGGTGGCCATAACTTAGCGGTATGACAAATAATTAAAAGGTCCATGCGCACAATCTTATGGATAAAGTGTGAATTTCTTGACCCATGGTATCTTTCTACATTGCCAACTATGAATTTCAAATTTTGGGTGTTGATTAAAATAATTAAGCCAGCATTCTAGTTAGGAAAATCACATACAAGCATACACACAGGAAACTGGCCGGGCCTGTTTATTTCCACATTAATTAACAGAACGTTCTAACATTGTTTCGTCAAACAAACAGCAAGTCATTCAAGAGCGAAGGATAAATAGATAAATGGACTGAGGTTCTCACCTGACCGGTCCGGAAAAATAATTTTGTATAGCCAACTTGATACATCTCAGGTAAAATATTAAACTGCTGGAGAATTGCTACAGAAACGCTAAGTGGATCTTGTGATGCAACATGGTCTAATAGAAGAAAACCATACCTGAGAAAGGTGGGAAGCGAGATTATAAATGGTATAGAGAAAAGAATGTGTGAAGTCAAATAAGTAAAATGATGCTGATTTCATTTTCTTTACCTTCTGGCAAACTTTTGATGCGTCATTCTAGTAGGAAAACCAGATCTTGATATTCTTACCACCTCTAGGACTCCACAACAACGAAGCTGTTGTAGGACCAAACCCTGATTGTAAGTACCAGGAGATTGAAAGTTGTTGGGCTTTACACAACGTATGAAATGAGGAGTAGTGCTCTCAAGGCGTTGCATTAATTGGAACAATTGTCCCTGATGATAGAAAGAAAACACTACTATCACCAACATCTAAAAAACAATAATAGTATTATAAACATTGCCTCAAGCATAACTGTTATTCATAAACCTGTCTTTACCATCCAATGATACGGGTAGAGCGAATATGGGCCTGAATAAACAGGGTCCCAAGATCCAATATGTATACTCTACGAAAAATAGAAACTACACGTTGGGAGAGGGGAGTAGAAAAGAGCGAGAAAGGGGAGAGAGAACATTCATTCTGTTTTGTTCATGCTTTGTTATTAGCTTAGCTAGGGAGTGGAGAGTATATTTGTACAAGGATACTCTGGGTTCTTTTTACTTAGTTTCTGAGTTACTTCAATCAATATAATTTCAATTCCAATCTATTTTACTCTTTGCAATTTATAAATTGTTCAAGGCTCAGGTGTGATCTATCATCCAACCCCCGTCCTCCCACACTCCAAAAAAGAAAAGGATAGGTAACCTGCCAAGTGCACACTTACTAAAGTACAAAGGGCAAGCAAGTTCTAATGTAATCAAACCAAAGAGCAAATTGATACCAGGTTTTCACAATTTTCAACATTGATCCTTGCTCAATCACATTTCAAGCTCAACATGCAAACTTAACATACGTAGCCAAACATGTATGATGATCATGCCCCCACGAGGATCATCCTTGGCAGTATCAAATCTGGGAACCTGTAAGTTCTAGTTAGACCATTGTGATGCTATTAACTAGAATATGGTCCTTACCAACAGCTACGTCATGTTGTTATCCAATTAATCATGGCAAGTAATGTGGGTAAGACAACGAGTTTTGATCAATAAGACCCTGTATAGGATCGCATATACAAAAAAAAGGAAGGTTCATGACCTGAAAAAATGCCACGCTTTAATTAGACTTTTACTTCAAAATCATGATAATACCATTGCTACTTTTGTTAACTTCCTGAATCAGTCACTCCATACTATCTGATGATGTCATAATTTTGACAGCACTTTAAAAGGAGAAATAAATACTCCGTGAAATACAATAGGCACCAACCAATGGCCACACAAAACTGTTTAATAAGTTTGAATGGAGCAGTAGCATCTCTAATTTGCAATTTAGCTCATCCCAACCCCCAATCAACATGATCACCAGACATGCACATAAATTTAATCTCCATAATCCTTTAAGAAGGAGACATCATTGTTACCTTGAACTTCGTCATCACACTTAGTTTTTGTGAATCTGCTCCACCAGATTTATGTAATGCACCAACAACAGGCTTCTCAGATTGAGCAAGCATACTGGACGCAAAAGCCTGAGGAAGGTGGCATGCGCAAGAAGACAAAAGTTGGATGGAATCCAAATGAAGTAAATCTCGATTTTTCTCGAGGAACCCAGTCGTATCGTAAGTAACCTGAGATGAGCAAAGAAGACAGCAAATTCTCACAGATCCAGAGAAAATTAAGCGTAAAGGTTCCAGAAATTATTGTTATGGTCGGTTAAAACATTTTTAGTACTTGTTTGTAGTACATACAAACAGAAATAAAAAATGTAGCCCAATAGGCACAATGTCACCGTTTATGCAGTAAAAGTATAGCAAAAAATTAAATATCAGAACCGGCCTGGCCCCAGCAACTAAGATTTGCAAAGATAGCCACTGGAATTTCATTCTGTACTTATTTCTTTTACCTTTCTGTGTGAGTGAATTAATAAAAGGAAAGGGGGAGGCAATGGAACAGCATTTATTTATCTGTAAAGATTTTATCAGTTATAAAAGTAAATACCTCCCCTGCATAATGACATACAGTAAAAGCTTTGCCTCTTGCTCCTCTAAAACAAGGGTTAGAATTCAGATGCTGCTTGAGCTTATTGGCAAAGGTCAAATCTGTACCATTTGGAAAGGTTGATTCCTCATCTAGCAAGGATTGCAACCCTAAAGGTTTCTGCACAAAAATAGTTAATAGAGGTCCATGAGAAAGAAAAATAAAAGAAACATAAATATCCAAGTCAACTGCATTCAGTTTACTTTCCACCGCAACTCACATTACAGAATTTAAAAATATGAATGATCACTCAGGACCTTGTGAATGGCATGTATTTAACATTAAAATTGGGGGAGACACCGTAATATTTGTCCAAATGGAGATTCTGAGGGGTAGCACCTACGATGGCCCCAGCATATCTTTTCCTTATTTAACATCAAATGTTTTGTTGTCCCAGGCTTACCATTATTTCATTGCGTTCTATTGATGGGTTTCTATTCCTAAAGAACAGTTATATGGAGCTACGTTGCCTGATTGACAAAACGATCTTGCACATACCATGTATTTAATGAAATATTAAAATTAGGGGACATACCATAATTTTTGTCCAAATGGAGATTCTGAGTGGTAGCACATTATATGTCCGTATCAAATTTTTAAGTTATTTAACAACGAACATGTGATGGACGTGCCTTCAACATTCACCATATTTCCATGTACAATGAACGTAAAATAGAATCTTCTTGCACATTACAAGTATCCTAAGTAAGGTTATGAAAAAGAGATTTAAAGATAAAACATTAAGCAGTTTAGATAGCAAGCATCAAAAAATACAAGTTGTCTAAAATTTTGGAAAGTTGGCTTTCATACCTTCTCAAAAAGATTAAGACAATCTTGATTGTCTTCAAAATCAACTTTCTCCCAGTCAATGCCGTCTTGAATGTATTCCTGGAGAAGGATTTTTAGATTTTAAAATATTGAAAAAGTGATAACCATTCAATTTCATCCATTTCCCTGGAATTTGCTTCGCGGACTAAAATTTTTCCTCTAGCTATATATTATAACATGGTCCAAGGAAGCTCGAGTATAAAAATAATTTAATAAAAATTGAGATCAGCTTCGTATCCTAAATATTCAGAAAAATTGATAAGAATAGTACCGTTTAACGACAGTTGACGTGATTCCATCTTTGAAACAAAATTTAAAAAAAAATAAAAGCACCATCTAATTGATGTAATTCATTCACAAGTTAACGATTACAATTATTAACATCCCTAGTGTATACATGGGCTTAACTCCATAGCCATCTTTTTTATCAGGAATAATTGGACTTGTACCCATTTTCAAGTATGAAAGAATTGGGCTTAACCTCATAAGGAAACTTTCTAATCCATGAAACCACTTTAATTTGTATCTTTATGTGAGAAAGCAGCCAAAATAGCGCTACTTTCAATAAATTGATTAATTGAAGCAAAATGCCCAATAAATCAAGTGACACAAAATAATAATTCTTCCTTTGCAAACTGGCTCTAATAATATGATTAATCTAATTCAATCGCATGGGACTACCTTCCAGATCCCTGGCCAATCTCATAGTAATCATTTTACACTAGCATTTTGCAATATTTTACATTTTCATTCTTAAGCATTTTTTTTTTTTGATAGGAAACGATTATTTATTAATAATAATAAAGTTAAAAGGAGTACATCAATGGACTAGTAGTCCACTGTCTTAATGTGACACAACCCATTAACATCACAGTAGAAAATAATCTAGCAATACACAAGTTCCCAATGTCTCAACAAATGGACATTGCCATGTTGATCTTGATTTTTTCCCAACATTCGTCTGAATTTTTCTCAGTGTCTTCAAAGATTCTTCGGTTTCTTTCTAACCATACCGTCCAACAAATGCACTGAACCACTGTTTGCCAAAAAAATTCTTCCCCTATTCCCTTTTGGTTGTCCCAAATCCATAATGAATAGCTCTTGTGTTGACTTTGGAGTGACCCAAACCAATAGCAGCTCTTGCAATGCTCTAGCCCACAGAAATGCGGAAAATGGACAATGAATGAGCAAATGATCTTGAGTCTCTGATTCGTTTCTGCATAGAACACACCAGCTAGGATTCAAAGTGATACCAGGACATTTTTTTTGAATCTTCTCCGAAGTCGGTAGCTTACCCAGAACGGCTGTCCAAGAGAAGATTTTGATTTTGCTAGGGACTGGATTTTTCCAGATAGGATGGAATAGACGGAAAGGCGGAAAGAGATCATCTGGAAAGAAAGATGCATAGAAAGAACTGACTGAAAAACAACCTGAAGAATCCCCACTCTACTTAATGAAATCGTCTACCCCTTCAACTAATCTGACCAAGTCTAAAGCAACCAAAATTCTTAAGCATATGTTTTAGTGGGACGTGAACATAGACCAGCACTATGAGATTACCTACACTATGGAATTGTTACTCAACCTAATTTGGGAGATCTTTTATTTGAAAAGTCAAAATTCGACAAAAAGGCAATCATAGATGAATAAAGACAATACTCTGGTAGATAAAGATTTCTGGACGTTTGAAAGTAGTGTACAAGTAAGGTTTTCAAATGTCTCGAAAAACAATAATTAAAGCATGATATCTATCATATTGTTTTTATTGCCTCCATTGCTTTGATGATTAAAATATATTGATGATCTCATAGAAATTAGTAATTAATGAAAACCATCTAGACTAAGTGGCTGCCTCCTTCAACTAAGAAAGAAGAAACAAGAATTGGTTTTTGCTGGAATGGTGGTTCAGATTCTTTGAGTGCGATTCTGCTTCCATTAGCAGGCTTGAATTAGAGTGTGGTAATAAAATATTAAGAAAGTGTCGTTAAATAACATGTGTTAAAACAACCAGTTCTCTTGATAATAGACCCTCCAAGACCCATCGAAAAATGGAGATCACATTCACTCTGGAACCGTAGTAGGTAAACTTGAAGGAGAAAGAAAGATCACTTTTGGGCTTTGTTGATTGTTGATTTACTGCGAGATGATTATATATATATATATATATATATATATATATATGATTCAATAGTACATTTTCAAGTTAATAATTCAACTATCTAAATTATATTATAAAAAGTCACGTCTTCAAAAACCCTTAAAAGGTACATGATTATGTCACTGGTGTGGGATTTGTAAAGATTGCTTCTGATCGAGGACATTGGAGCAAGAGAAAAGCTAAGCGATGTCTCATGCTAGAGTTGCAGGGAGTAGGCCCGCATTGTTTAACCTCATCTCTCAAAGTGGGTAGTAAATTCCCTACCATTCTAACTGCAAGCAATAAAATTAGTCATGCAACGCTCGCTGAAACTAGTGCCAAGGTGGTTTGGATAATCTGGGGAAGGAAGGGTTTTTAACCAAATTCTAGTGATTGAGTATAGCGTATACAAAAGAATATATTGCTAACTGTTCACGTAAGCGAGATTGACACATTTTGAAAGGATATTATACAGGATTATGCACATCTTGTGAGGCTGTGACTGGCATCGAAACGACCGTGTACCAACTCATACTTCACTGATCGATTTTTTCAAGCATGTGCATAAACAGGTTTCGATAAATTTGTCAACACATGAAACAAATATTAGTTCAAACTTCTTTTTCCTCATGTATTAAGATAGTAATCATATTTACTTAGTTCAGAGATTGATATTTTTTAGCAAATGATTCGCTTAAAATAGAGGAACCATCGCTATCTTTTACAAATAAAAATAACCTGCATATATCATTAAAAAGAGAAGATTGACACGAATGGGGGGCTACTATAAATAAGCAATAGTTCTCAGCTTAAAAACAAGCATTAAACCTGACAAATGAATATATAATTTACAAGCACCGGGAAAGACATTCAAAGAAAAAAAAATTGTTTACCTCTTGCTCCAATTTGAACAGGTGGCGGTTGAAGTGTTGTTGTAACCTTTCATTGGCATAATTAATGCAGAACTGCTCAAAGCTATTCCTCTAAAGAAAAAAATAGTAAATACAGTCATAGAAGAAAAAGACAAATAACATGAAAAGTAAATTAAGTACCAGGAAAGGCACACACCTCAAATGATTCAAAACCATAAATATCCAGAATACTGATGGACCTTCCGGTGCGTCTTTTACCTACTAATAGGGATTTATTGATTTGTTCAACCAGCCAGTCAAACAAACAAGAATAGATTGATTTAGCCAGTGCATCTCTTGTATCAATTGCCTGAAAAATTCAATTAACCACATAACAGAAAGTAAGTGCATGCATAACAAATCCTCAATGCCCTTGCGCTTATGTAACAAACCTGAGCGAGGGTAAGTTTTTGAACAATTGTATCGTTTCCAACTCTCATTTTTCGAGTTGACAATGCTAGCTTTAGCTCCTCAAGATCACATTTAGTCAATGTTGCAACATTTATTAGACCTGAGGGTTGCACAAACAGCATGGAGAAAATCCATGAAGCTCACTTGAGTTATGAAACAGTCTTTTGTATCACATATTCTTAATAAAACTGATACACAGATGAAAAAAATAAAACTTAAGACAATGAAACGACAAGTCTGTTTATAGAACATCTCAACATATTTTGATAAAGGACAACCAAACAAAAATTCCAGGGAAACAGAATCAATTCAATCAAGGAGAAAGTAATAGATGATCACGAATTTAACACAACATTTTTTTGTGTCCCGCCTAGTTCATGTGTACAATCATCAGAGATACCAGAAATGCAAACGTCCCACAACTGGGAATTTAGATACGGGCCACGGCAGTATTCTTGAGGATTACAAAAATTCCACCATGATCATTACGGTATTACCGTAAGATGGATCTCATTCAAATGTGAAATTTACAAGTCTGAAATCGTAACTCTCTTTTCTTAAAACGACATAGGATTTGTTTTGGCAAACTAAGCACATGAAACTTGATTTACTTTACCATGCATTCAAGCAGTATCATTTCAAAAGTGAATTCCGAAAATTCATCACCTTCATCCACAACTGGTTCAACATGGTGATCGCTGTCAATGTCTGTGAAGGAGACTTCCCCCAGCCATAGAACTGCAGATAGCATAGCAAATACTCTATCTTGGTCGTCTTTTTTAACATGAACAATATCCAAAGCATCCTGGGCGAGGAATAATATTTATTAATAAGTTTCCTACTGTAAGATATGAGGATATGAAAAGGTAACAGCTTGAGAAAGACTAGATTTAGTCCATAACGATAGATACCATTACAACTTGAAACTGTTCTGTATCATCGATGCCAGGAATTGTAAAACAACCGCTTTGCTTCAAATACCTGAACTCGTCCGCATTCTTCAATTTTAATTTTTCTGCATGACAAGACATTAAAACAAAGAAAATCTCAATGGATAATTTTTCAAGAGGTGTGAAATGTGAAAGGGTACCAGAAAATGAATCAATATTTAATCTGGCAATCGTGAAAGCACAACCAGCCTAACCCCATATAGAATTCAGGACATCAAATCAAAGTAACCTTACTCCGTTCGTTCATAATACTTAGTTTGCAGTACTGTTAATCGTTATTAAAAAAACACATGAATTGAAAATAATGCTATACCTCTCAGGATATGTGAAGCCCCAGCACAAAGCTGATAAAAAATGTGATATGACCTTTCTCCTTCTGAACATTGAACAACTCTGGACTGGACATTAAAACAGCCAGCCTGAGTCTCTTGTATCAAAAATTCCATTATTTAAATCAAACCTCTAGGGTATTGGAAATTACCTTCTCGAGTAAAACTGCGGGGAACAACAAATGCATCAGACCATGAAACAAAAACAAAATGAATTAGATCAGTATTTGTAATGGCACAAGGGTACACAGTAATTTGGATTCTTGTGCTGTACATGATCTTACAAGTTTGAATCCTGGCTCCCGATATCTTTCCAGTTTCACTAAAGTGAATTTCAATCAGCTTTCCCTGCAGACGGGAAAGACTAGTTACTCAAGTTTACAACCAGAAAAACTTAAGAAGTCACTTCCACAAAAAGAGTGCAGAAGCTTCATGTATGTCAACTATGAGGATAAAGATTTTCATGCTTCTCAACTACGAAGATAAAAGGATGTAAGTATGTAACTCAAGCAACTCACAAATCGACTTGAATTGTCATTTCTCAACGTTTTGGCATTACCAAAGGCCTCCAAAATTGGATTAGTCTTCAGTATCTCATACTCAATACCACTACCACCTCCCAGAGTAGCCAAATACTGCATTGCTATCTTAGCAGTCTCAGTTTTCCCAGCTCCGCTTTCACCGCTGGATAAATAGAGATTACCAGAATCACACATTATTGTGTGGATCAAAATAATAAATTTATTAGTTAAGCAGAAATTAAATTCCAAAAGGAAAGATTAACGTTTAGAATCATAGAATAGCCAAGATAACTACACCCGTCCCAACAGAATAACAAATGCAGCAAAGAAGTCACAGAATCATAAGAAAATTATGAAAATTTGACTTGGGTGAGAAGAATTGAAAAGAAAAAGGTAAATTATATCCAGCAAATGGATATTTATGCTGAGAGCAATGCATTACAAGATTCAGGCCACAGATTGCTCGAATTAGAATTTTCGATTCTAACTTAAGCAACCTCGGTTAGACAGCTACTTAAAGATGTGTTAGTACAAGTGAAGTGTTAAGGTTTGGTAGATAACAGCAGTCTCTTATTACTTGATGAGTGCATCAAGGAGAGGAGTTGTATCAAGATATTTTATTAAAATACAATGGCGGCCAATTCACAGAAAATCTGGCTTATGCATCACCTAAAACAATGAATTGCATATATGCTGAACGAGGACCATCAAAAAGAACAACCATGAACCCACTAGAGATAATGCCTATTTTACAGGAGGATGTTCCATTGCATCCTGAAAACTATAAAGTAAAAGCAATAGCTCAAAATTTCCATAGTAGTGATTGCCGCTACTAAGTTCTAAGCATTAGCCAATCAGACAACAAAAATGCCAAAACAAGAAATTAAAAAGGATTGTTTTGGTTCTGGAAGCATAAACCTGACACTGAATCTGCAGTTTGTCAAAAATAATTTCATACAAAACAACCAAGTTAAAACAAAAACAGATGGCACATTTTCAGGACCTAGCATTTCTTCAGTTGAAATCAACATTACCTTGGGCTTGGTCTAGTAGGCCAAGTTAATTCAAAGGTGTGAATCAAGTGCATGTTTTTAACAGTATGTTAGGATGAACAAAAAAATGGGATTTGGCTTTGGATTTGGATTTGGAATTAGAATTAGAATTGGATTTGGGATTTTGATCCATAGATTTCTGTATGGCAGAAAAACAAAAAAAGTGATTTAAGAATTGGATTTCAGAGTTAAAATAATATCCTTTGACATTAATAAAATTATATATACTTATTTTTTTAAATATCTTGTTTATTAACAATATTATGTAAATATCCATATATTGTCTGTCATGATATAGAAGTAAAAATTATTTTTTAAAAAATAACAAGAAAAAAACCATATTGTTATTATATAAATTTTAAGAATTAAAAAAAATAAAGTTCACCATGAGGTTTTGACCAAAACTAAATTAAAATTTTAAAATTAAAATAAGGTTTTTTATAACTTATAAAAATTTTAAGTATAAAAATATTTTATATGAATTATAAATAAATTAATAATAATAATAAAAAAAAAGTCTGAATTTAACGTACATGATTTCAGGAATACCATATGTTACTAAGTTTGAAAATTGGATATAAAATTTATGAGGTAAATATAAAAAAATAATATTAAAATAATTTTTATTTATTCCATGCCTCAAATCCCATTAAATCTGATTAAATCTCTTCAATTTGTAAAGATTTCATTTACTTAAACCAAATACCATCAAATCCCATCGAATATCAGTCCTGTTTTGAAATCTCATCATCCCAAACACTGAAAATGGTATTTCCAAATCCAAATCCCCTTTTTTTCTTCACTCCAAACACTGTAAATGTTGTCACATTTAGCCAAGATCAAAAGGTCAAACTCAAATGAAAACATTTTGCAAGTAAAATGTAGTCGTTCTGGTCCTACAATGTGATACTCAAGTATGACCAAAGGAGACGCATGCAAGATATGTACATGAAGTCACGGCTGCTGCCATGATCAAGCATCTCAAACCTTGCTGATACTTTTTGTATCTAATTTCATAATGTCGGGCTCCTTTTCTATCTAGTATAACATACCTGTTCCAAAAATTATTTTTAACGAAATTTTAAAACAGTTATATAAAATCTAAAGATCGGAATGAGTTAGGCATAAACCACCTTGAGTCCTCCTAGCTACGAAGTTTTTCATTAAAAAAACAAAAAAAAATGAAAATTTGGATCTTAAAATGTCTAATACGGTCAGCAGCTGTCTTATGATCCAAGTTCGGGGATTTAAGTATTACAAACTCATGATATAACAACAAAAAACTTATTCAGCAAATCAAAAAGGTAGAGATGGCAAACAGGAAAAACAATTAATGATTAACTGACCTTATAATGATAGATTGATTAACTTCATCTGCAGGAGAAAAAAATAATTTGCTCAGCTAAAAAATTTCCAGCCAACCTTTAGTTGCTATTTAGAGTAATATAATAGTTCACACAACAAGAATTACCTCGGATCATTTCCCGCATAGCGGTATCAGTAATGGCATACACATGCGGGCTCTCCAAAGATTTGTTCTTATATGCATCAATGTAATTGTTTCCATACAATGATACTTTCTTAAAGGGATTAATAGCAACAAGAACTGGACCAGCTTTGGTCTGATATGAAAAGAGAAAAACAAAATCTCTGGCAATAAGTAAAATGGGAAATTTAAGATAAATTTTCAACATGAATGTGTACGCTTACATAAATCATGTCCCGGTTATATCTATATTCCAGATTGTACAATACTGATGGTTCATTTAAATAACTTAGCTGCATCAGATCATCTACACCATCAAGTATATCTGGATTTGCTGGTACCAAATTTTCTACATTTACTTTCAACACCTACATAGGAATACTAGTTAAATTAAAGATGGATAAATTTAACTGATATAAACTTAATCCAAATAAAATAAATTGCGCTCACTTTTCCCTGAGGCAATGATATTAATGACTCACTTCCAGAGTTCTGAATAATTGTTCCCAGCTCCCAACTACCATCAGGAAGTTGAAACCACAACCGAAGCTTCTGAATATACAAACTTAAAAAACTTGGTTATAAGATCCATGATAACTAGGATTATCATCAAAGAGGACTTCCCAAGTTTACTTCAAACTAAAACATGATAGAGAAATTTATCCCAAGTCCTTCATAAATCAATTGACAAGAACTCATACACACGGTAGCAGTCTCCAACATTACAGCATTCATCGAGGATCTCAAGTTTGAACAACCTTTTTTATCTACAGGGTGCAAAAATCTACTATGCAGATCTACAGCCGACTAAATGTTTTTGGTTTCTCCCTTGTCTTCGCTCTCTACCACTAAAATCTAATTACAAGTTCTTGAGTTTCTTCATGCAAACGTTTTGGAAAGAATTTTCTATCATCTCAATATAAAACACAATTGCAGTTCATGGGAGAATGCTTTGGTCTCTAATCTAGGTTCTGGATTGGATTTATCGTTGTTTTGTTGTTGAAAATTTACTTTGAATATGTCGTTAGCACCCCACGCAAATAAATAGAAATAATCTCATAAAAGATATTTTCATGCACAAATAAAATCCTCTATTGAAACACTTTGATACAGAGTTACTTTTGTGATACAAAGACCCTGCACATTAAGCCATCTCCAATCTAAATAATGTCTACTTGCCTATGATTCTAACTTCTAACATAATAGATATCTTTATAAGCCACACAAAATGTAATGCTGGTGCAATTTTCCATAAACCAAAGTTTTACTTATATCGACATCATACCCTAAATTGCTAGCATGAATGGAGTGAGTCGACTAATACAGATTCATAACGTGAAAACATTGGAAATGCAAGTATACTAAGTTCCAGATCTGATTCATCAATCAGAAGCAAAAAGCTTACATCAAAAGATAATTTCTGGAAGAAAATGGTATGTGCACCAAATGATGCTGGATGGTGCCATAAATGAAAAATTTTCCAAGCATGTCAACATAAGATATATAAGCAGAGAGCAGACAGTTGGGCATACAAAGTATGGCATATTAAGAGACAGCGCCAATCGAGCTGTGCGAGAGTACATATAAGGTGACTACCATACAAAAAAAAATTGACAATAGTAATTCTTATTAGTCAGATACTTCTTGGTGGAGAAAAATGATTTCTACCTCTCAGAAGTATTTCATTGATTCAATATGTGCGATAATTACAGATGGCAAAAAGAATTAAATGATCCAATCATGTCAGCAAGTGATTATCCTAACTCCAAAAATAAGTGGACTGGTTTTTTGTTTTTCCACAGCCAGAGTTGCAAAAATTCCAGGTCCTTAACCTAGAAATTTCATTTATACTCTGCATTATTAAAACTGATGTATTCTCCACAAACAAAGCATGTCTGAGACCACCCTCCAAAACAATTCATTGGCTCCAAGGAACTCGAAAGAACACTCAAAGACGAAGCTTTGACGCAACTCCATTACAACATGACGTTCTTCCTAAATTTCATCTAATTTCCTATTCATGATTCAATCCCAACGACTAGTCATATAAATAGGGATTCATCAGATCCGATTATATCTCCTTGCTGCCACCATCAGCCAAAAAAGCGTGAAAGGCAGGGCATCAATGCTTTAAAAAAACGTAGAAACAATAAATAATATGCAGCTCCAGCAGCGCAAGAAGTGCATTTCAATTCTGAGAAAACTCCAGTGTATACCTTCTTTGATGCATATGGGGTGGTGTCATTCCACCTAGACTGGACATACAACTGTTTGGGTGATCTGATAGGCGTATTTGAAGCCTCAAAATTACCACCCAACGAAGAGCCATCTTTTGTTGACACATCCAAGCTACCATAGGGTGATTCATCATCATCCGAACGGACATCACCACTGCCATTACCATGGCCCTGCTTACTGTCAATCGACAGCTCAACATTTTTCGATGCAATACCAGGTACCATCATCTTGTCACTTCCCGGAGGATCGACGTACCTAAAATCTCCAGGCAAAGATTTAATTGCCTGAAAGGCAGGCGGTCGCCTAACTTTCTCATGTGACATTTTTTACTCAAGAACAGTCCTTTTCCTTCCCCAGCCCAATGAATCGCACTCACGAAGCTATAACTGGATCCAGAGCAAATCGGTGAATCAAAGTTCAAATTTTGCGGTCCCACACTCCAAACTGCCCAACTGAATGGCTACGGAGGGGACCATTCATCCTAAAAATACAACGACAGTAATGAAACTCTTCACTGGCCGCTCGTACTACCAATCCATCCCAACACCAAATCTCAAACCCCAAACCTAAACCCCGAAAATATTGGAGAAAAATAACGAAAACTCTCAGAGCAAAAGAAACGCATACAAGAAACCACTGAAACCCAAAGACTTCGAATCATAACACACTTGATTCATCCTCATCCAAAGAAACCCCACATCTAGCACACCTCCACCAATTCCCACAAGCCCAATTGACCAATTCTTCAAATTTTTTATCTTTTCGTATAAAAAAACGAAACCCAATGTGGGAAAAGAGCTAATTGTTCAAAGTAACAGTACAGATTAAATGAAAGCCGAAATCATGGGCACCAAAGAATGGGAGAGAGAATCTAGGCAGGCAGAAAGGAGGAGCGAGAAAATTCAAGGCCAAGAAGAAGAGAGAACAGCAAAAAGCTTTTTCTCTGTTTCTTTATTTGTTGGGGAGTTGACGTTAATGGACGCTTTCAAAGGCAAACATTGTGGGTGGTTGCCATTGCCTCTC
Organism: Primulina eburnea; assembly: GCF_022965805.1. NCBI lineage: Eukaryota > Viridiplantae > Streptophyta > Magnoliopsida > Lamiales > Gesneriaceae > Primulina > Primulina eburnea. Next base: position 26,412,557 of record NC_133109.1, on the reverse strand, counting down.
TCCCATTTTCTTTTTAAAATTTAAGGTACCAAACAAATTTTTCTTCGTTTTCTTGATTTTATTGTTGCTGTTATTATTAATAATTACAATTTATAATTTACACATATAAATATTATTATATGTGGTTGAAAAAATGAGTTTCACAATTATCAACTAGCAAATGAATTGAACTTTTTGAACACAAAAAAAAAAAAAAAAAAGATTCCATTTCAATTTTTAACAATTATTTTGTTGATTAAGTTTCGTGTGACAGTCTCACAAAATTAACATGTGAAATGATCTCATATGAGATTTTATATATCTCTTACTATTTATTAAGGCTGAGTAGGTTAGAGTAACTTCCTTGGTCTGTTTTTTAAAATACCTAAAATACCCTTCACCCCCACTCTCTACATTACTAATTATATATATTAATAAAGTGTTAAAAAATAAAAGCAAGTTACATGTAGTTTAGTGGATAAAGCCTATGTTTCTTAATCATGAGGTTGTAGGTTCAATTTTTGCTTGGGTCTTTTTTATTCTTTTTTAATTTATTTTTTAGTTCATATATCAAAATTATAATGTAGCCACTCATTATTTCTTATAAATATATTTTGATCCTCATTTAAATATAAATCAAATAAATTATAAAAACATATCGTACAAGCACGCAACGCGTGCGTCGTTGTACTAGTTTTGTTATTATGTGTCAAATTCTTTTTGTTGCCATTTGGATCAGTTTTGGAAATTTCTCCAAAAAAATTAAATATTCATAAGGTTTCGGATATTAGTTTGATATTATAAATCATATATAAGTGTTGGCTTTACATATAGGCAAAAACTTGTGTGAGACGATCTTATGGATCGTATTTTGTGAGACATGTCTCGTATTTGGGTTATCCATGAAAAAATATTACTTTTTATGCTAAGAATATTAATTTTTATTGTGAATATCGGTAGAATTGATCTGTCTCACAGATAAAAATTCGTGAGACCGTCTCAAAAAAATCTACTATTACATGTAAGTTTGAAATATGTTAAAAATCCTTAGAAATTGAACTTTGGAGAACTTCATATTGAGTATTATATTGAGTATTAAATATTAATATTAAAATAATAAATGTTCGTTCTGTCAAGAGAATGTTTCATATTATTTTAATATTATTTTTTTAGATCTAAAACCGTACAAGTTCTTATAAAACAGTTGATCTATTTAACCATGTTTTAAAATTAAGCTTTAATTTAGAAACAATTGCTAAAGAAGAGAAATTATTCAAAATCAAATTTAACAAGAGACCCGTAGGAGAGGTTTAGAGTACTAAGAAAAATATTAATTTATTGACAAAAACTTGTATGAGACGGTCTCACGGGTCGTATTTGTGATATGGATCTCTTATTTGGGTCATCCATGAAAAATTAATATTTTTTAAGAGTATTACTTTTTACTGTGAATATGGGTAGGGTTGACCCGTCTCACAGCTTAGGATCCGTGAGACGGTCTCACATAAGACTCATTCTTATTTATTTTGTTGACACTTGGAGTTTTGTTTTTTTTTTTTGGTTAAACGTGTATGAATGAAAGTAGTATTAGGACGAGTGACCTCTTGGGAAGTTCTCGTACGTCAAGCTGCTAACATTGCGCCGCTTGATCTGATTGACTAGGTGGATCGTAAAAGAGTGAGATCAGATCTTAACAGATACTATTATTTATGTTAGAGACATGGATGACGGTAAGGAAAGAGTAAGACTGATGTCTAATATATATGGGAAAGCATCAGCAGATAAACATACATTTCCCCCAACTCATGGGCCTAACAGTCCGACCCATTAGCACTCAAGAAGGTGCATTCTGCAATACCACAATTATAAAGAAATAAATTTGCATCTTGGCTAACAGCTATAGTTTTTAGCTTAGAGGTAAGAGTTCGATTCTAACAGTTGGTATCGAATTGAGTTTGTAACGTCAAAAAAAAAAAAAACCAAACATACGTAAACCACATGCATGCAAAATTATTTTAATTGCTTAATTGTTTTATTTAATTGATTTTAAATGCTTACATGATATTTATTAAATGATTAAATATATGATTGCATGATTAAATGATTATATGAAATGATTTCATGAAATTGAAGGATGTTACCCGAATATTCGATAATAAGCAGGGAAAAAGAGAACAGGGATGACCAAGACAAGAATATTTATTTTCATTAAATAATTGCAAGGCTTCTTGATATGATTAAAAATGATTTAATTTTTCTAAAATGATTAAGTTCGAATTATTTTACGAGTCGAGCTCGATTTTTCCCAGGAAGCCAGTTTTGGGCAAATAAAGAATTTTAAAAGATCAATAATATTATATTTAAGAAACTAATTTTATAAATTTTATGTTTTAATTAAATAAGAGTTATTGGACACAATTTAATTATTTAAAATATGTCTAATTACCCTTAAGCTTGCAAACCCAAAATCCAAGCCCTTTAGCATGTTGATTAAAATTATAAATAGGACTCCTAAGCTTTCAAAACCTCACAAATCACTTTCAACCCGCCGAAACATACACCACATACACATAGAATTTTCGAAATAAAGGAAGGAAGAAAAGGCTAGGAGTCTTCGTCGTTCGGTCATCCAATGTCGCACTCTCGCCAACGATCGTCTATTCAAGCGTTATAAAACGCAAAGACACGTTTTCTAAACCTTTTTTAAACATCATAAAAATCATATTATGCATATTTTAATTATTTATTCATGAAAAAAATAGATGTTTGAATATTTTTACGGTAGAATCTTTATTTTCAAAAATTTGATATTTTTACGCAAATATGAAACACATTATGATTTCCAACGAGCACGCTTCCAATACACGATGAAATATGGTTAAAACACGATTGAATTAAAAGGAAAACAAGGTTGGAATCATCGCATGGCAAGGGAAGCGAGAAGCCAAGAGTTCTAGGTGCAATTCTCGTGCATAAGCATTCAAGGGGCTCGATGGTTTGCATGGGGGCTCCCGGCTTGTCCAGGGCTTGGGTTTGGGCCTGGGCTGGATGTGGGTCAGGGTTAGAAAGAGTCCTAGCATGGCTAGGACTCCTTGGTTGCAGCCTAGGAGGATCCGCTTAGAGCAAGGACTCCTCGCGTGGCTGTGGAGTGCAGCAGCGGCCAAGGGTGCTCGCTGCTAGGGCTGAGGCGGCTCAGGGTAGGTTTTTCAGGGTCCAAGGGAGATGGGCAGGGTTCGGTCCAGGGGTTGGTCCAGGTTGGTGCGCTGTTGGCTCGTGGGAAACGTGAGGAAGCGTTGAGGCGTGCGGGTGCTGATGGCAATTGCAGGAGGCTCGACTATTGGCTCAGTTAGGGTCAGGTGGACTCGGTGGTGGCTCGTCTGGAAGAGTCCTAGGTTCACTACAAGAAAAACGCCCAACGACAACGCACCTACGACAACGATTTTCACAAAAACCGTTGTCGTATAGTTTTTAACAACGGTTTTAGTGAAAATCGTTGTCGTAGGTGCGTTCTGACAACAGTTTTTTAAAAACCGTTGTCTTTTAGGGTGTCAACGACAACGGTTTTCTAAAAACCGTTGTCTTTCAGCGTTTTTTTGGCAAAAGATGAACTAATGTCTTTTGGCGTGTTTTTTTTGACAATCGACAACCGTTGTCGATTAGCGTGTTTTTTGGACAAACGACAACGGTTTTTTTAAACTGTTTCTATTAGCGACGAGTTTAGTAAAACCGTTTTTAATTAAAACCATCGTGAAAGTTAGCGACGGTTTCTACTCCGTCGCTATATTGTAAAACTGTCGCATGTTATAATTAGTAAAACCGTCGTTAATTATAGCGACTGTGGTAATCAAAATGATCGCTAATTTTAAATTAGCGACGGTTAATAAAAACCGTCGCTAAAATGAGCGCAGGTTTTTAAATTTTGCGACGGTTAAATGAAATTATCGTCGCTCCATAAACCGTCACTAAATTGTCTATAAATATCAGCATACTCAATCTATTTTCTCCACACCACTTCACAACACTTAAAATTTTATCTCTTAAACGATTTTAGTTTCGATTTAGGATAAATATTTTTCGCTTTAATTTTTTTTAAAATTTTTAGTGTTACTTAAGATCATGAATATTGTTAGCATAGTCAGATTATAAGTATTTTTTTAAGATTTATTAAATTATTAAAAGTAATTTTTTTATTTTAATAAAAATATTAGCGAAGAACATCATTATTTTAGCGACGGACTTGATGGGCAACTGTCGCTAATTAGCGACGGTTTAGCGAGGATTTGGGTTGATTTTCGTCGCTAACTTTAATGACGGATTATGAAAAACTGTCGCTAATGAATTAGCGAAGGTTTTTTTAAAATCGTCGCAAATTGAGCTACCACAACGGTTTTTAACCGTTGTCGCTGAACGAACTTTCAACAACACCCTCAGTTACAACAATTTTTAAATGGCTACGACAACGGATAAAATCTGTTGTCGTTTAGTGTTTTTCTTGTAGTGGTTGGCTAGGAGTCCTTGGGCGAGAAAGCTTCAAGAGTGCAGTTCGGGTCCTTGTTCCAGGAGGCTTGTGCATGGGTTAGGGTCAGTGTTGGTCAGTAGGTTGGCTCGGTGGGTTGGCTCGGGTTTGGCTCGAGGTGGCTTGACTGTGGCTCGAGTAAATTATGAGATGGCTCAGTGTGTTCCTATAAGGGTCATATTTCAAATTAATAAGAATAAAATTAGAACCATGGGTCAATGGGTATGGTTAATGGCTCACAAGGGTATTTTAAGTAATTAAAAAGTCTATGTTTAAAATTTGGGGAAAAAATATTATGTTTTGAATTTGTTCGGGAATTAAACACCTCACGAATCATTAATTAAAAAATTAATTATAAAGTCTAGATTTAGGCATTATAAAATTATGAAAAATTAATTTAAGCTTAAATAATTATTTGGGTCAGGCCCGTGTCATTAAAAGTAAGAAAAATATAAAATCGAGAAATTTTACGTCTAGTGAAAAACAGTTATTTTATACTTGGGAAAATACATAAAAGCTTGGAAGCGTTTCGAAGGATCATAATGTATGTTAAATGATATTTTATGATTTAAAATGATGATTTTGATGAAAATATGATATTTTATTATTTATGATAAAGCTGTGCAATTACTATTTAAAATGCTATTTTTGGAAAGCCGTGATATTTTAGGATTTCAAAAGAAAAAGAAAAATATTTTGAGGGATGTGAATTGACTGTGACGAATGATATAATATTTTGTGGGGATGTCGTGAGAGAAAAAGCCCCAGAGGGAGCTTATTTACGGGAAAAGACCCCAGAGAGAGCTCATTTCGGAAAAAGGCCTTAGAAGGAGCCTGTCTATGGGCGAAGGCCCCCGAGGGAGCCCGACGATCGTATTTTCACGGTGGAGCCTAGTTCCCACCCCAATGGACCACGTGGAGCTGAATACTGATCAATCGACCAAATGATAAATGCTAGTCACTTTCAAGGATCAAACTTCACCTAAAATGATAAAGGATTGAAAGCTTTACAATTAAAATGATTTTACGATATATGATTTATGCTTAAAGCTTTTATTTAAATGACTTATGTATGCTTAAATGATTCTAAATGGTTTAGTTATGCTCAAAAACTATTTTAAATAACAGTATGATTTTTACATGCTTGTGAGTGTATATGTGTTATTTGTTATCCATGTTTAGAACGTGCTGAGTCATTAGACTCACTAGGTTTGTATGATACAGGATTGGATGATATTATGGGAGGCGCTGACGATTAAGTGGATCAAGTGCAGCAGTACTCTCCCGAGGAACCTTTATGTTTCTACACTAGTTTATTAGATAAAGGATTTAAAGATTTATGTTAATGGTTTTATTAGAGATATTGTTATGCTTTAATTTTATGTTAGTAGATCTTTTATAGGTCGACGTAGGATTTTTGGTTAATTGATGATTTAGAGATATTTTGATTCATTCGAGATTCAAATGCTAAATTATTATGATTTATGAAAATGTGAAGTAGTTTTATTGTTTAATTTCCGAGTTTATTAGTTAGAAAAAAAAAATTCAGAGTTCATGTGTTCATGTCTCCAAAGAAGCATATTCAAAACCTCCTACGTTAATCATTCTTCCTCACAGAAGATTTGCACAAAAGACTTTGGTAATTATAAGTAATGTGAAATCACCTACTTCAATAGGACTTAACATTGTCTGACTGAAACTCTTATTAAAACTTCAATCTAAATACTATGAGTAGTAAGACTTCTTATTCTCAATTACACAGATTTCATAAAGAAATTCTAAGCACAAATTTAATCTTGAAAATGATCAAATAAAGATATATCATCGTGTGCTTGCTATTTCAGTTTGACTCTCATAAAGCTTTTACAAATAAGATCAGTTTGCTTTTACAATCCAAAGATAGATGGTGTAACTAACTTAGAGCTAGTTCAACTGATCTATTTATAATTTTAATCTGCAACGGTAATATTTTCAAAATATATTCGTTTCCAAATGCAGATGTCGTTTTTGTCATGTCATCATCCTTTCTGACATGTTCTATTAGTGCGTCGAAATCTGACATTTTGTTTAAAGTTTAGTGACTGTTAGTGCGGAAAGCTTTATCTAATATTTTAGCTGGACTATAATCCTTAATCACTGATCATACTGATTGCTCAAGAAATATATGGATTTGGTCTAATTGATCAACTAGATAGATTATCAGTTGAGCTTCATTAGTCGGCTTAGAATCGACAATATCCTTCTTATGTTTTATTTGTCCGAATTTTTAATCAATTAGGCTTCTTATTTCAGTTTTTCTCCTTGAATCAGTTCGGTGTTATGTAATTATCTTTTGGATCAGAAACCTTATTCAATCACCAGAACTTAAAATATTCCAACAATTTCTCCCTTTTTAGTGTTTTAGAAAATTATGTCAATAACTACTTTTTTTTTCCTCAAACAGTATATACAACTGAATTATCTAATTGATTGAATAAGCATCGTTCTTCATGTATCATCTTCTTAACTGACCATAGTGTATGTCAGTAGGTTTCTTCTGTACGTCAGTAAATGTAGGCTGATTGGAACTAGTCGACTTCTTCTCTTCCCCCTTAGGTTGACTGGGCTAGTTGACTTCTTCACTTCCCTTTTTTGCCAATATCAAATGGTTACTTTAGGTAGGCAAGAATATAGGTTGACTGAGAACTGATGTCGTCAATATTGGAATTAAAGTTTGCTTGAACTTCCTCTATCTTTGTGTAAATTTGAAATTTATTGGCTTGGATTTGACTACCAAGATGAGTATCAGTGGCTGCTTGGGCTTTTTGATCTGCTCTAGTCGATTAAATACTAGATAGATCTAACACTTCATTGAGCATTTTATATTTATGAGATTCTAAGGCCTCCTCGGTATTCAGATTGTTTCTTTTTAGAAATGTTATAGAAAAAAAGATAGAAGTGAGACTTGAGCTGATATGATCCATAGTTGTTTCATCAGTTAAGTCAAATCAGGGGAGGATGATTGTAACATCCCGAAAATTTGAAGGTCCACGTGAACCACATGCAAGCAAGTTATCAAATTTCTTATTTATTTTAATTATTTTGTTTTAATTGCATTTATTAAATATGGTAGGCTTTTTTATATATTTAAAATATGATTTTCTACTAGAATGCATAAAACTTATTTTTAAAGTTATTCGAGACGCGACCGAGGAACGGAAACCGGGGACCATACGAGGGAATATATTTTATTGAATGATTATTTTAAATGGTTCAACGTGTGGTGTATTTTAAATGGAATTTTTTTCGAAAATGGGTTGTTTTGAGGTGATTTTATACGTCGAGTCGTATTTTTAAACGGTATTCGATTTTCGACAAAAATATGAAATTTTCGAGAACTTGACTAATATTTTGACCAACTTTACTAAACAAAATATTTTAAATATTTACATATGAGCTTAATGTGCATATTATACTAGACTAATGATCCCTAGCTTGCACACATGTTTAATTAACAAATAAATAACCCCAACACCCTAACCTAAAGCCATAAAACACACGCCCCACACACCATACACACACTAGAACTCTCCTAGCAGCTACAACACAGACACCACACGCACATATTGAGAAGGCCTTTGAGAGATAAGCAAACAAGGTTTCCGTTCGTCGTCGTTCTTCGCATCTCAACTTAATTGTCGTGCGTAAAATACGCAAAAGCCGGCCTTAAATTTTTTTCAAACATCTTTCACACCATATTATGTATATTTGATTAACCTTGCATGAAAAATATGTTGCACAAGATTTATTTTCGTTTTATGGGCATATAACTCATGTTTTGATGATATAAAACTCATGTTAAGGATGCGTGAAGGGGCTGCCATTTTAGGATAACTTGAAGGGATGTTTTTCCACATGTTTAATGACACTTAGGAGTATGATCAAAGGCTGGACAGTAGGGGAAACATGCTGAACATGATTGGGAATCCTAGAGTCCTATGATTTCGGCCTTTTGTTGAAAACTAAGTTTCGGCGTTTGACAAATTACGAATTACGAACCAACTGTTTATGCAAATAACTGAACACGAGAAAACTGAACTACACAACTGAATGCGTACCATCTAAATATTATCCACATCATCAGTTGAAGCAGAAATTTAACTGACTGATCCGTCGAAACAATCGGTTATGAGTTTTCCAGCAAAGTATCTTTCAGCTGATCACTTAGCTGTACAACATCAGTTGAAAACGAAAACCGACAAATAGTACAACAGCCTGCAACTAGTAGTGGAACGCCGCATTTCAGAGATTGCAGTGTACGATTGTCAGAGAATATCGACGTGACAATCAATGGATATAAAGTTTCGAATGGTATTTAATATCACCGTTGAGAGGGAAGCCTATAAACAGGTGAAGAGAGCAGCTAAGAACATAACGTAAACTACTATTCTATTCAAGCTTGATGTTACTCTGCTAAAATCACAACTCGTATTTGAATATCAAGAGCTCACTCTTATCAGATTTATCAGTAGCAATCAAGGCTACATTTACGAGCATGCTAGCACCTTGAAATCTTTGTTAGATTTATATTCAGTTGTGTTATATTCAGTCACACTGTAAAAGTTATTGTGAACTAAGAGTTTCAGTTTGGCAGTGTTAAGTCCAAACTGAAGTGGGTCAGTACAACATGTGTATTTGATCAAAGTCTTTTAGTGAAAATCCTATCTTCGTGATAGAAGGGGTGACGTAGGAGTTATTCTATTCTCCGAACATCCATAAACAAATCGTGTGTTTTTCATTTCAGTTATTCTATCTTTCAGTCAGTTTACTTCCGCAACTGTTTTTCAGTTAAACTGATTGTTATCGACTGACGAGATATCGAGTGTCAATTTGTAACTAAACTGAACCCATTATTCGAAAAGAATATATAATCACTGAGTGTTTATTCAAACCCCCTTCTAAACACTTATCACCTACAAACCGATTCTTTCACCTTCCTTCCTAGGAGAGCATGGTGGCTTGCTGCTATTAGGGTCACGTCTAGGAGACATAAAGGGATGATACAAAGGGTCATAGAGTGGTCGTGCAAAGGCTGGGAAGAGTGCACGCAAGCTGCATGCTGTTTTGGGGCTAGGCCATGCGGTCCTTAAGAAAACGAAGGAGTGGCCGCGAAGGGGGACTATCCGGGCAAGGGCTGGGATTGTGAGGGTCTAAGCCAGAAGTCAAGACGGTCCAAACGTGGTTTGATAGGCTGGGAAGGGGTAGGCGCACGACTAAGGCCCATTCTAGCCATGCGCGAGTGTGGTAGGATCGAAGCACGCACATCCTTGTGCCTGGCTCGCTAGGTCTGGTTCAGTAGTGTGTTGAGGGCTTGGTCTAGGTTCTAAAATGGCTGGTGAGCGACTAGTCTTGTTGGTTTGGGGCTGGAGCCAAGGTAATAGGAGTTAGAATCCCACTCGGACTAGGATTCCATGGGCAGAAATTCAGTAGTTGGTAGGGGCATGTTCAAGGGGCTTAGTGGACTTGAATTGGGGTCAATATGGTTTAGTTACGAATCAGGAAACCTATCGAAAAGATAAATTTTAAGCCTAAGAAAATTTATGGGAGTGTTTTAAGGTATTAGGATAAGTTTGTGACGATTTGGGATGTCGTTCCGATGTCTAAAGATAAATATGAAAAATTATGCTTCTAGGGGTCAAACGATCATTTTACACAAAAAATTGTTAGACATCCTGGCAGTGCCATGAATGCTGTAATATATGTTAAAATGTTTATGGAATTTTATGATGAAATATTAACGCTAAAAGACGTGTTGCATGCTTGGTTTAAAAGAAAACTGATTTATATATATATGCATGAATTTTATAAGTGATGAAAATATGAAACGTTGGAGGATGTGAAGTAATTGTAATCAATATGATGATATGATTGGAGATATCGTGAGGAAAAAGGCCCCAGAGGGAGCCCGTTTACAGGAGAAAGCCCCTAGAGAGAGCCCGACGACCGTATTTCCATCGACATGATATAATGATATGTAAGACCAAGGCTCACTTGACGAGTGAGAGTGTCGCTGATGCCCCGGCCAACCCGAGGACAGTCAGTAGTTTTCCACAAATAAAATAAATCAAGTTAATGATTTACGTTTATGACTTATGCTAATGATTTACGAACTTTTAAGATTTTATGATTTATGATGATTTGTGAGGTTTTTGAGGGGGTGTTAGATTTAAGTTAGTTTTGAAATTGTTGAAGTTCGATTGGTTGACGATTTACGATTTGATTCTTTGAATTTCTTTCTTTTGGATTTTTAAATAATAGTTGGCGGATTTATTCGGCCGAATGGATAGAACAGAAGAGAAAAAAATAGTATATTTTAAAGAAAAACGAGTATGGACGTTTCAATGACTATTTTTTTAGTTCTTTGGATGTAGTAACTGTTAGTCCAAGAGCATGACTGCTAAAAGACCTTGCTTGTTCAATCATTAAGATTCTTGATTCAACATGTTCCTCTTCAGTCTGACTAATTTGTTCTTCATGTTCTGGGTTCTCTTGTTCAGTCATTGTTATCTCAACTACTTCATGTAAAATTCCTCAAACAAAAGCAGCTTCACCAGATTCAATTATAAGCACGTCCTCAGATACGATGAATTCTACATTAGAAATCACTACATCAATTTTCTAGGTCAAATGAGGTGTAGAAAGTAATTCGCTCAAAAACACTTCATCTTCATCATCATCTTGTTGTTTTTGTGCAATGGATACACAATTTCCTCAATGTTGGCTAGAGTGATCTTCCTTAGCGGTAGAGAGGTGACATGATTTGAGTGGGTGGGTAGTTTGGATTTTTGGAATCAATATCAGTCAACTTCTCATATAGAGACTGGACTGAAGATTCACCCACTTTATGCTTCTTGGCATCCATTAGCTCAAACAATTTGTGATCATTCTCCTAGAATTAAACTTTCATCTGCAAGAAGATCAGGTCCATTCTAATTGATTTATCACATCTATATCACGGTTGCACAAGAAGAGTCATATTTGGATTTTTGTTCGGCACGAACTGTATCAGCTTTTGAATCTTTTGAAGATCGAGGAGATAATCTCGTCGTTGAAGAGCTTCTTTTATGGCCACAGTTTAGACTTGTTTTATAACAACTTTTTCTAAGGCTACATACCTCTCCAGCACATCTTTTTTCTTCAATTTTGATGCAAGGATAACTGTCCTGAATTCCATCCATTCATAAAAAAAAATTGATCTTTTCTTCAGTGAATTCATTCATTTCATCCATCAATAGGTCTATTTGAGTCTAGACAGCTGATATTTTTTTCCGAGACACGAACTTTAAATACCTTAGTTTTTTCCTTTCCCCGTGGCTATGTAGAAGCTAGAGATCAGTCCTAACCTCGTGGATTGAATGACATCTCAAATGATTACTCCCTTTGTTGGTCTTGGAGGACGGAGAGCCTTTGGCATAATGATTTTTATAGATGAAGCTGCCACTGCTATCAGTTTTAGTTTTTCGGCTGGCTGATCAGCATCCTCGGTCACTTGTACTCGAAAGATAGGTACTTCCTTGATTGATGTAGACATTGGTCTGGTTGTTTTTTGTTCTGGCCTTTTTTGGAAAAATAGAAAGAGTTGTTACCTCAGAGTCACTGGATTGTAGAATCAGTTTCCTCTTTGGCTTGGGTTCAATTACATTGCTTTCCTTCTTGATGACTATCATCCCAATAGAAGGGATATGTAGTGCTTGACCTTTAGGACTGATACAAAAAATGTTTGGTACAGTGAGAGCTTTGAACTTCTTGTTGCATTATCTTGTTAACTGCAAGTACACAGTGTCCAATTTAGTACTAGGTTAAGTACAGATATCGTTCTCTGTTGCGCGTTTTCTTAACTGCTCGCAAGCGCACGATGTCAAGTTATAGTAAAATGTACTTTTGAGTACAAGTGTCGATCCCACGAGGAGTGTGTATAAAAATGTATATCAATTCTTGTAATTAAAATAGCCAAGACTTTATCTAGAAAAAATCAATAATCAGTTTTGTTTGTTTAAACGAATTAATTGAAAGCAATGAATAAATTAAATCACCGGATTGAGAGATAATAATGAGAGAAAGTATCTAGAGAAATGATTTCACAAAGTTTCCACGATAATTATTCACAGTTTAATTTATATTCCTGAATTCCAATCGATTAATGGCCAAGAACACTTAGATTGTTTTATTCCCCCTTTCCCAAGTGACGAATAAAGTGTATCTATCAACTTCGATTCAATTATTCCTAATTAGAATCTACGTTTCATAGATAAGCGCATACAATGTTCTTACTAAGCCTCGCTAAAGTTATACGCCTTCTGAACGCTATAAACATTCAACGATGTGTCTCTAATGATCTATAATCCTAGTCCCTCTCCCGAGTTATAAGATTAATCAAACAACAAACAATTTATGGCCAGTAAATTGCAGTGCAGTAAACGCAGAGAACACAATTAAACGAAAGCGGAATTCAATCACATAAACAACGGTGTCAAATCATCGTATCAACAGAGTTACGTCATTCTCTAGAATGGGAATTTAGTTCATCACGAAATCCAAATAAACACAATGCATGCTTGAAGATTCAGACATTGAGTTACACGAAAATATAAAAACGAAAGATAAAAGACAAATCCGAAGTGTCGTCTCTGTGTCCAGATCCGTCGTTCTTCGTATCTGCGATCGATCTTCGCGTTCCGGATCTTCGTCTCTTGATTTCTCCAGCCCTCCGAGGTGTTTTCTCTACCAAAACGGCTGCCCCCTTTTATGACCTAGCTCGCGTGTATTTATAGATTTTGTGAACGCCGCCGCGCGCGCGGTGGCGCGTGATGTCGCGCGGCTGCGCGCACGCTTCTGGTCGCTGGCTCTTTTCTGCGTGCGCGGCTGCGCGAAATGTGGCGCGGAGGCGCGCAAGCATCTGCCATCTGCTGTGTGTTGGCTCGCGCGCGGTTGCACATGAAGTCGCGCGACGGCGTGCTCCTCTCGGGTGTGTGCGCGCGGTAGCGCAAGAACTCGCGCGGACGCGCGCAAGCTTCTGCTCGTGTGTTTCTCCTTTGTGCGCGCGGGTGCACGTGAAGTGGCGATGCCGCGCGCGCACTACTGTCGATCATATCGCAAATCATCGCGCGCAGCTGCGCGTGAACTTGCGCGGGCGCGCACAAGGTTCTGTCCGAGGATTTCATGGCACCATGTTTTCTTGACTCTACTTGGCTTTGTGTCCGCTATTTTCTCCATTCCTGAAAAGACAATCAAAACAAACCAAAAATGCATAATTCTGTTCGAAACAAGCATAATTCAAAATGGATTTAAATATAAATTAAGTGCAAATCTTGCACTTATCAAACCCCCCAAACTTGAACTTTTGCTAGTCCCGAGCAAAATAAAATAAAAACAAGAAGTCAATTAATAAATAATGAAACTCTTAACAGTCATGGATTCGCAAGAAGTGATATTGGCCTCAGATTTTATCTATTTAATGTAATTCACAATTTCCCAAGAGTCACGTGTGTGTGTGATATGTCCATGTTCGTTTACCCCATCGAATGCTCACATAGAGTTGTTATACCCATTCGACTTACAGACTCAAGAGATCATCAGCTCGGTGCAACTCACAATTCATTAAAATACAATTTCACATTCATAGATCACAAATGACTTTATCGGTGATTAATTGGCTCAATAGATATTCAGCAAAACGTAAACCAAAGAAGAATTCACACATTGAGATGCTCGCATGCAAGTGACTAAAGTTTAACTTGATGACAATGTTTTTCAGGTATCCATAGGCTTGACTTGAACAGCTTTTCTCCACTAGTATATTGGATAAATGTGACAAGGTTAATAGGTCTTGTAGGCTTGTAATGTTAGGCCACGGCTCACGGCTACAATAAAAGGTATGGAATTCAAAATTTGAGAGAAATAATCAAATCTTCATCAGTTTCACTCTTTTACATTCTCTTTTCATCCATCATCCACTTATTGTTTTCTTTTCATTCACATCCTTCATTTCCCATTTATTTTCTTTTTCACCACTTTTGATTCACATTTTTTTTTTTGATTGAGCTTTTTCTCCTTCTTTTTGTCTATTTTCAACTCCCTCTTTGCACACTTCAATATATTTATTTTTTTTTTCAAGGAACTTTTGAATCACTACACCACCAATGAATTTATTTCTCTCAAAATCAGGTAGGAAAATAAGTGTATCGGCTTCATTAGGTAGTTGTTGTGGGATGTAGAATAGATACAAGTGGGGGCTAATTGTATGTCATTGACACACACCACTTGATTTTTAGTAAGCTCAAATTGGGACACTAGGGATATTCCATGTTCATTTGGTAGGCTCGAAGGCTCAACGGTTTCAAAGATCGCCTAAATCATTCCTATGTCACATATTATCCGTATTTCGCCTCAAAAAGTGCTCAAACAAGTTCTAGATTACCGTCAATCTATTAATCATCCCATACAAACTAGTCACATGCAATTTTCAATCAAAATGATATATGAAATAGGTGCACGAAGAAAAAGTGAGCATCTCAATTAACTTTTAAGCTCAAAGGGCTACAATTGACAGTAAACAAAGAACACAGGCCCAAGGATGTTATGAAAGACTGCCTAGATCATTTCTAAGTCTGCAAAAGTGTCAATCAATATCATGCAAGTTTTACCAAGAATCGGGTCTCCCTCATCTATTTAGCATCATAGGCATGCAACTTGTCTCTAAGCAACAATAGTATCAACAAACACAACAGTGCAAAATATCTGTGACTCCTAGGTTATCATAAACACATATAAACTTCAGGACCACAATTCAATTTTCATCATCGGCCACACATTTTTCTTATCCATGACTCTACCTATCAAATCTAGCATGCAATAAATAAAAAAATCAAACTAACTACTGATCGATAAAACAAAAAAATTAAAAAAAAAATTGCAGAAAAATTCTAAAACTTCTAACAAGCAACGAGCAACGCAATTTTACCCTCCCCCAAACTTAAAGTATGCATTGTCCTCGATGTATAGAAATAAAGAACACGACAACACATACCTCGCGCACGAGTGTCAAAACTCGGGCGCTCGAGTTGTTGTCCGCAGCATCTGAGTCATCCATTTCCATGGGCTGCGGCGGTGATAGATCTGGTGGTGGGTAAAATTAACAACTAAGGACGTAAAATAAAATAAAATAATAAAAACAAAATGAATGCTAAAGAAAATAAATTGTGGATTGCCTCCCACACAACGCTTGGTTTAACGTCATCAGCCCGACTATACCAATCTTGTTCATGGTGGATCGTATGATATCTTGGATGCCTTTATTTCCACCATTTGACCTTCAACTTCCATGGTCATCTTTCCTCGTTTCACGTCAATAATAGCTCCAACAGCAGCCAATAATGGTCGTCCTAGAATGACATGAACGTTCTGACTGTTCTCACTATCAAGTACCACAAAATCTGCTAGAAGCCTTATTTTATCAATCTTAAGTTCAACATCTTCCACAACACCCAGCGGTGTCCTGACCGATTTATCTGCCATTTGCAAGCTTAGTCCTGTGGGCTTTATCCTGCTCAATCCAAGTTTCTCGTAAAGGAAACTTGGCATTATATTCACGCTCGCTCCTGAATCACAGATAGCATTTTCCTCTGATTGACTTCCAATTTCACATGGTACAACAAATTCCCCGGGGTCTTGTAGCTTCTGAGGAAGATTTCCTTTCCTGCCCTTATCATCTCCTCCAGTAAATGCCACCTCTTCCTGCTCTGCAAATTGAATGTTAGAGTGTAGGTTCTTGAGATCTTCAAGACCTTTTTTCTTTTGAAACTCAGCCTTCAATTGTAAAAATCTTTGGAGGTAGGGAAGTAAAGAAATATCAACGCATTGATCAAAATCATAACTCTTACCTTTCTTACCTCGGCTCCTTTTGCTTGGAGGCGGCTGATCAACTTTCTTTTCTTTGCCTACCACTCCAATCTCCTCATGCTGCATAAAAATAGCATTCACCTCTCTCAGATTTGGGTCTGCATTCTTTTGCACTGCACCTGATGGTTGAGATGTGAGTTGCTTCGTTATTTGCCCAACTTGCGACTCCAGGATTTTCAAAGTAGCACCAATACTCGCCATATGTGTCTCAAGGTTGTCGAGTCTAGACTCAGTTCTAGACATCATCTTACCAGATTCAACAACAAATGTCCCCACTAGATCCTCAAATGATGGCTTCCCTTCCCCATTTGATGTATTGAACCCCGGTGGAGGGTTCAACACATTTTTATTGTTTGCATAAGAAAAATTTTCATGGTTTCTCAACCCAGGATGATAAGTATTAGGGGGAGGGTTACCTCGATATCCGCCAAAGCCTCCAAAGTTCTTGTTGTTGATGTATTGGACTTCTTCAGGAAACTGTGATTCTTCAACAACAACCGGTGGTCCTTCGGTGTTTGATGTACCCACCTTATTCATCGCGGCTATTTGAGTGGTCAATGCAGATACCTGCGCAGTGAGTGACGTAATAGGATCCACCGCATAAACTCCAGCTGTCCTTTTTACTCCTGCCCTTTCCGACGGCCACTGGTAGCTGTTTATCGTCATCTGTTCGAGCAAGTCATAAGCTTGCTCAGGAGATTTGGCAAAGATCGTGCCACCAGCTGCAGCATCCACTGTTCCTCTTGTTTGCCCATTTAGACCGTTGTAGAATAACTCAATCTGCACCCAGTCTTCGAAGCCATGGTTTGGGCACTTTCTTAACAGCTCCTTGTATCTTTCCCATGCTTCATACAATTGCTCGAATTCAGTCTGCCTAAACGTGCTGATCTCAATATTGAACTGGGCAGATTTTGCAGGGGGAAAGTATTTCGCTAAAAATTTCGTGGCTAGCTCATGCCATGTCGTGATGCTTCCCAAGGGAAGCGATTGTAGCCATCCTCGTGCTTGATCCCTGAGAGAAAACGGAAACAAACGCAGTCTAATAATATCATCAGAAACATTATTAATCTTTACCGTGTCCGTTATCTCCAAGAAAGTTCTCAGGTGAACATGAAGATCAGATGTGGCTGTTCCAGCAAACTGGTTTTGCTGAACCATATTGATTAGAGCGGGCTTCAATTCGAAATTATTGGCGTTGATTGTTCCTCTTGCAATCCCAGAGTAATGATTGCCGATCACTGGTCGGAAGTGATCTCTTATAGGAATCGCCTCTGGTTGGTCGCGTCTGTCATTTTCTCTGTTCTCAGCCATTGCTTGAATCTCCTCTCTTCTTGCTTTTCTTAATCTTCTCGCAGTCTTTTCGATCTCCGGATAAAAAATAAGCAAGTCTGAGTTTTGCGATCTTAGCATACACTGTCAAACAGGAAGAAAAAATAAAACGCTTAATCAATAAAAGATAAAAGAAAGATAAAAGCTCTAAATTAAAATCTAGACTAATTGGTAACAATACTGATATAAATTCAAATTTGACACTCCCCGGCAACGGCGCCAAAAACTTGTTGCGCGTTTTCTTAACTGCTCGCAAGCGCACGATGTCAAGTTATGGTAAAATGTACTTTTGAGTACAAGTGTCGATCCCACGAGGAGTGTGTATAAAAATGTATATCAATTCTTGTAATTAAAATAGCCAAGACTTTATCTAGAAAAAATCAATAATCAGTTTTGTTTGTTTAAACGAATTAATTGAAAGCAATGAATAAATTAAATCACCGGATTGAGAGATAATAATGAGAGAAAGTATCTAGAGAAATGATTTCACAAAGTTTCCACGATAATTATTCACAGTTTAATTTATATTCCTGAATTCCAATCGATTAATGGCCAAGAACACTTAGATTGTTTTATTCCCTCTTTCCCAAGTGACGAATAAAGTGTATCTATCAACTTCGATTCAATTATTCCTAATTAGAATCTACGTTTCATAGATAAGCGCATACAATGTTCTTACTAAGCCTCGCTAAAGTTATACGCCTTCTGAACGCTATAAACATTCAACGATGTGTCTCTAATGATCTATAATCCTAGTCCCTCTCCCGAGTTATAAGATTAATCAAACAACAAACAATTTATGGCCAGTAAATTGCAGTGCATTAAACGCAGAGAACACAATTAAACGAAAGCGGAATTCAATCACATAAACAACGGTGTCAAATCATCGTATCAACAGAGTTACGTCATTCTCTAGAATGGGAATTTAGTTCATCACGAAATCCAAATAAACACAATGCATGCTTGAAGATTCATACATTGAGTTACACGAAAATATAAAAACGAAAGATAAAAGACAAATCCGAAGTGTCGTCTCTGTGTCCAGATCCGTCGTTCTTCGTATCTGCGATCGATCTTCGCGTTCCGGATCTTCGTCTCTTGATTTCTCCAGCCCTCCGAGGTGTTTTCTCTACCAAAACGGCTGCCCCCTTTTATGACCTAGCTCGCGTGTATTTATAGATTTTGTGAACGCCGCCGCGCGCGCGGTGGCGCGTGATGTCGCGCGGCTGCGCACACGCTTCTGGTCGCTGGCTCTTTTCTGCGCGCGCGGCTGCGCGAAATGTGGCGCGAAGGCGCGCAAGCATCTGCCATCTGCTGTGTGTTGGCTCGCGCACGGTTGCGCATGAAGTCGCGCGACGGCGTGCTCCTCTCGGGTGTGTGCGCGCGGCAGCGCAAGAACTCGTGCGGACGCGCGCAAGCTTCTGCTCGTGTGTTTCTCCTTTGCGCCCGCGGGTGCGCGTGAAGTGGCGATGCCGCGCGCGCACTACTGTCGATCATATCGCAAATCATCGCGCGCAGCTGCGCGTGAACTTGCGCGGGCGCGCACAAGGTTCTGTCCGAGGATTTCATGGCACCATGTTTTCTTGACTCTACTTGGCTTTGTGTCCGCTATTTTCTCCATTCCTGAAAAGACAATCAAAACAAACCAAAAACGCATAATTCTGTTCGAAACAAGCATAATTCAAAATGGATTTAAATATAAATTAAGTGCAAATCTTGCACTTATCATTCTCATAGAAAGTTTAATATAATAATATATTAATTACTATAATTAGAATAATCATACTTTGTTTAGAAAAGTCACTCGTGAGTTTTTGTGATTAATTATAATAGAAAGTAATTCAAGCACACAAATGTTTTAAAATCAATAAGAACATAAATCTAGAGGTACGATTTCACCTTTTCTTCACTATATTTAATTATCATTGATATTTATAAATTCAACTCGTTTACTGCACATGAATTCTCAAATATTCTTACTCCTTTTCCCAAGTGAAACGTAAAAATTAATTATCTAACATCGATTTCAATATCAATATTAAAAATCAAACATTAAATAATTTCAATATCACAATAATTTTTTATTGGGTTCGATTCATAACTCTATAAACACCATCGATATATTTTCCTATAGTCATATTTGAATACCCTCTCCCGAGTGATAGATCTCAAATAAATGTGTTAGTCCAATTATTGATCAAGTAATGAAAGCAATAAAATCTGAAAAATACAATTAAACCAAGAATAAATTTGCATATATAAATCAACCATTCATAAATATATATTCAACCAAGCTACGTCTTCTTATATATTAAATAAGTTAATTCATGACAGAAAAATGACAAAAATAATTCAAGTTTTTTCAACGTCGCTAAATAATTAAGTGACAGTGAATGGAAAAGAAAGGAACACTCGAATTCAAATACGCGATTCCGTCTCCGAATGATACGGTCTTCGTCTTCGATTTTTGTCACATTCCTTGATTCAGGCCTCAAGCTCTCCTATTCACTCAAACTTTTCATGTGTGTCCTTCGTTTTATTGTTCTACCAGATTTCCTAGGGTTTCCGTCCTTTTATAAGTGTTATGTGCGATGAAATTATTTTTCCATGAGACACTGTACCACGTCTTTATCACTTTAACTAGTGGATCAGTCTCAGAGTCAGCTTTGTTGTCTTCAACAACAAGCATCTTTTGATTTCTTTTCTTTCTGAACGACCTTCTGTCGTCATCCTTGGACTTTTTCTTCTTTTCTTGAAGTCGGCCTTCTTCAGTTGGTCTCGTCTCATCCTTCTTTGGTTTGGAATAATCGGCTATGAAATGCCCGACTTTCCCACAGTCAGTAATACATTTAACGAGATCAAAATGTATCTCACTGCCAAAGATATTTGAGATAAACTAATACAATTATGAGAGAGAAATTATCAAAAAAAGAAAATTAATTGTCTGTGGCAATCCAAAAATTTGATAGTATCAAGATGAAAGATAGAAAATCCATGTCAAACTTCGATGAAAGAGTGTGCAGTATTATTATTGAAATGGCTGCTCTTGGGAATGATTATGTAAATAGAGAAATAGCTTTGAAAATCATGAGGGCACTCCCAATAGAATGAGATATGAAAACAATGGCTACATGAAAATCAAATGACCTTAAAAAATTTGAACACCATGGTTTGTTTGCAGAACTCAAAGTTTATGAATTTGAATTAGAAGCAAGAACTGCTGATGAATCTTCGATCAAACTAACAAAGGTTATGACTGCCACAACTACTGAACAAAGTGCCTCAAAAGAGAGGTCAGCTGAGAAATTGAGCAGTGATGCAATGTCAGTGTTTTAAAGAATTTTTGGAGGTTCTTAAGAAAGAATCAAGTTAACTTTCAAAGCCCAAGCAGAGTCGAAGTCATCATAATAAAGAGTTCATCGGTTAGGATAACACGGTTTTGTATAATATGTCATTGGCTATATTATCTAGATTTACCTTCTTTTTGTTCTCACTAATCCATTTCGTCCTTGGTTTTCGATCATATGAGGAGCACCGTCAGAAATTGTAATACGAATATTCGATTTCATGATTCTCATTGGTCTGTTTGTGATTACGTACCAAATATCATCTTCTTGAGCACTTAGATGAGCCTGCATCATGATCTTACAATATCTCTAGATTTATTTACTCATTGAAATTCGATTGCGTGCTAAAATTACAAGAATTGTTATTTTCTCTGAATTGATTACACACCAACTCTTTGATTTTTGAACTATGTCAATTATGGTACTTAGTATACAATTTTAAATAATTACTCTTCAAAATCTTCTTTAGAGAACACCGAGATCTTACTGAATGATATCATTTAGAATATTTTGTTCAGAGACAAGAATAAACCGATCAAAAATAAATTTATAGGGGGTGAATAAATTTATCAATAAAAATTATGGTATTGTTAGCGACATTGAAATTTTGTTCTTGTCAGTTGAGTTCTCAGCAAGTCAATAAGTGAATTGTCGGAAGTAGGCATACTGAAATTAGTTGAACAAATGGCATAACAAGAAGGTCAATAAGTGAGGTAGATGGTGAAGTAAATAAATACAAAGATGTTACTGAAAATTCGGAGATTTCAAAACTCCTACGTCACATCTTTTTCCTCACAGAAGGTTTGCACTAAAAGATTTTGGTAACTACAAGTAATTTGAAATCACCCAATTCAGTAGCATTTAACACTGTTTAACTGAAACTCTTAGTAAAATTCAATCTAAATACTTTGAACGGTAAGAATTTTTACTCTCAATTACACAGATTTCATAGAGAAATTCTAAGTACAAATTTGATCCTCAAAATGATTAGATAATGTTATATCACCGTATGCTTGCTATTTCCTTTTGACTCTCAGAAAGCTTTTACAAAGAAGATCGTTTCGCTTTTATAATCCAAAGATAGATGGTATATATAACTTAGAGCTTGTTTAATTGATCTATTTATAATTTTAATTTGCAACGGTAATCTTTTCAAAATATATCTGTTTCTAAATGCAGATGTTGCTGTTGTCATGTCATTGTTCTTTCTGAAATGTTCTGGTAGTGCGCCGAAATCTGACATTCTATTAAAGGTTCAGTGATAGTACGGAAAGCTTTATCCGATATTTCAGCTGGCTCGGATCCTTAATTGCTGATCAAAATGATTCCTCAGGAAATATATGGATTTGGTCTGATTGATCAACTAGATAGGCTATCTGTTAAGCTTCATCAGTCGGCCTAGAATAGGTATTATCTTTTTTATGTTTCATCAGTCTGACTTTGTAATCATTTAGGCTTCTTAGTTCAGTTTTTCTCCTTATATAAGTTCAGTTGGGTTCTGTAATTATCTTTTTGACCAGTAACCTTATTCAATCACCAACACTTAAAATGTCTCAATACGACAAACTCTCGGTCCTATAAATAATCCTTTTAGATAGGTTGAATATCAACTTTATGTTTGATGCAAAAATGGGTAACTTACAAGTTATAAGGTCTTGTTTTTTAAAAATAATAATAACAAGTTATCGGAGTACTTATATAAATTTATTTTCAACTGCTTCTATATTTGTCATTTGAAAATTTTGGTAAGAGCCAAGATTGAAAAAGGCTTTCGAAGAAACCATATGATAATTAGATTTCTTCTTCGTTCGCTTTCTCTTCAATTTAACAAACTGAAGGGTTTTTTTTAAAAAATTAATATTTTTTTTTAAAATAAGATACATGGTGGGTTTTGCAAAATTAAGTCAAAATGCCACATATATGGTGGACGCTGCATTATATTTTGCATTTTCCGCTACTAATGCAAAATATCTGCCACTAATTGCATGCAGTGTCCATCAGCTGCACAACGGACTCTGCTTTTTTTTTTTTCATTATTATTATTATTATTTTATTGAATGCATACATATCTTATTAGTAAAATAGAAAAGCTACATGAAAAAAATGATAGTTCAAACTCAAGTTCAATAATTTTAATAATAGATCACTTTAAATGGGGAGTCAGCCAACCAATTTTTTTAAAGAAAACACTATTTGTAAAATAATAATTAATTTATCTTTAAAAAAATTGAATTTTTTGTTTTTAAAAAAATTATTTATTTAAATATGTGTTGGTTTTGTTTTCGACAAAAATATAAATGCCTATCCATTAGCTTATTTTTTATTTTATTATTACTAGACTAACGTACCGTACTTTTACTACTTGAAATTTGCGGAAAAATTAAAAATTTTATTAAATAAAAACATCCATACGGTCGTCACCTAACATTCATAAAAATATTTTTAAAATAATCCATCACCAATTAAAAAGTTGCTAAAAGAACGCTGTCTCAAAACATCTCACATTCAAATCATAAAAATTCAGAGTATTTAAAACTGTGCTTAAAAACATAAACTTGCGGTCCTCGGGTTTAGCCTGCCGCTCAGCCCAAGCCTGCCCCTTGGTCGCCACCTCCTGTCTCCTGTTCATCGTACTCACCTGCATCGATCAAGTCTAGTGAGTCTAAAGACTCAACATATATAAACTGGAAATAACGAGTACTACATAATAAAATCGCATGCATCTTTAATATAGGACATACATTAACTTTAAATTGAACTTGCATAAACTTCAACTTGAAATAAACTTGAACTTGAACATACCTACTACGACGTGCCATGATCATAAACTTTTCTTAAACATGCTATCATACTTCACATACTTGGCTGCATAATTTTACGTAGAGGATGTTTCAAAGCAGGTGACCCTTAACATGATAAACGCCTGATCAGACACACCACAGTACTGGGCTGACAGGGACGTATCCACTGCCGCATACATAAGATCCCTGTTCATAATTTAACAGGCCAGTTGATCCACGTTCATAATTTAACGCTTCACAACCACGATCTAACCCGTTCATAATTTAACGGGCGGATTGGTCCCCGTTCATGATTTAACGCTTTCCAATCCTAACTTTCTTTGGTCACAAGACAATTAGCATACCTCGAAACTTAAAACATTTCCTTTGCACGTCATTCATACTTACTTGGCGTTGAGGGATTCGTTGGACTTCGACTGGGGCCGTTGCTGCGACATACTAACATGAATTTCATACTTAACTTGCATAGCTTAGACGTAGAAAAATTATACTTACTCTCAAGCTCGATCATATCTTAGGACCTTCTATAACTTCCCATGACATGACCTTACTAATCCTTGCTCTAAACTATGGCATCAAACCTTGAAACCAAAAATAATATTTTTCCCAAACAGTGTGTACACGGACCCCTAACCCGGGTCGTGTACAGGTCCGTCTACCTACGGTGAAGGATGTACTCGGAAAGAAAAATGGGCACAGACCCCGTGCCTGCCTCCGTGTAAGGGTCCGTGTCCACTCGCAACTTTGACACTTGTGAGAAAGTGAAGGCACGGACCCCGTGCCAGGGTCCGGGTAAAGGTCCGTGTATCTGCGCAAATTTGACACTCACGAGAAAACAAATGCACGGACCCCGTGTCAGGGTCCGTGGCAAGGTCCGTGTGGCTACTGTCGGTCGAAACTTACGAGATTCTGAACATGTTTTTGCTTAGTCTTCTAGACTCGATTCCTCGGACTATGAACGTCACCACGAGACACTTCTTAGAACACTAAGGTATTATACCAAACCCAAGTGCATAAACATCACCCCGAGGGTAACAATTCACAACCAACGACACAACAACGAATTGGACATCAATGATTGTTCCTACGACTCTAGAACCATCTTAGTGCCTATCGACACGAAACAAAACATCGATGACCATTCCAACATCATAACCGAAGTACCTATGTGCAGCGGCGATCACCCGTCGAGCCCCAACGAAGCCTGCAACGTAAAACTTCAAGAAACACATCAATAACACATTTTCTGAAAATTACAGTTTGAGCAGTCTCACGAAAAACATCATAACTCACTCATTTTTCGTCCAAAAATCTCGAGTTTTATGTCAAATCGAAGGCATCGAAAAGTTCTACATTTTTCTAGTTGAAAGTTTTCTCAAAATATGAACAGAAAAATCGCAGTATTTGAAAAGATAGCAAAAACCAGTTTTAGATCTAAAACTTTTCCTTCGAAATTGATCCGATCTATGATCCGCTCAAACTACTAACATCATACATAACTTTTACGCATAAAAACAACGCAATACAATATATGACTTGATCGACACAGCAAGAACAGAATATACGTGCCTTTTTGATATTAAACGTTACCGAACCGGCGATATCGAAGCGGGGATGAAAGCGAGGTTGATCCGGGACGATCGTGGCGCTAAAACTTGCGATAAAAACTCACGAAACTTGCTGGGATCGTGAAGGGGATGGGGCGGCTGCTGTATGGAAGGAGAATCCCTAGGTTTTCTTCTCTCAAAATAATAAAAACTGAATGATAGAGTGTGTGTGTGTTTAGGCGTTACAGGTGTGTGTAAAAGCGTGTAATGTGTGTGTGAGACGTGTGTTTTAGTGTAATTAGGAGACTGAATTTTAGTTTACTAAAATAATTGTCTACTAATTAAAACACTAACTCACGATTAACTTTTAAATAAAATTCTTTAATTAAAATATAACACACACCATGCTAGATTTTAAAGGTTTTAAACTCTTAAAATTGATAAATACATGATTTAGACTTGAAATGCTAAAATTCAATAAATTAATTGAAAATGCCCTCAAACTCAACTAAAATAAGATACCATCTTTAAATTGCCAAAAATCGTCCCCGGGTCTTTTCCTCAATCCCGCCTCGAATGATCGCCTGAAACATGAAACTCGAAAGACATTTTAACGTGCATCACATAAACGTAGATACTTTAAAATAATGCATTTAAATGAATTATGCATGACTAAACTCCTTTAAAATAAATTAAATGCTTTACTAATTTAAATAAATGCATGGGTTTTACGTGTACGAAATTGGGCTCTACACATATGATTAATAAAAAATAATAATAATAGTTGGAATATAAATATTCTTGAATTTCCGTACGCAAAACTATTGAATTTTTACTTTTTTTGTACAAAATCTTTTATTTATTTAAATATACATTGATTTAGTTTTTTTTTAAAAAAAGTTGTGTATGTATGTCGATTCATTTAATTTTTATTTTTAAAATTAATGAATTTGAGTTTCAATTTCTATTTTATATGTGAACTAATTTGAAAGATAAGTCACTTTTTAATTTTTTTTTCACAGGAAAATTTTTGAATCTGTGTAAAATTTTCGAAAATTAAATTTCTTAATATTTTTAAAATAAATATTTTTCTAGATCGTTGATCGGCTCAAATTCATTGATTTTAAAAAAATAAAGATAAGTAGATCGGCAAATATACACAACTTCTTTTATTTTAAAACTAAATCAACATATATTAAAATAAATTTTGTTTAAGAAAAATAAAAAGAGCACAAATGAAACAAAATTTGTGTACAAAAATTCACGAATTTTAGTATTCCAACTATTATTATTAATATTATTTAATCATATTACTAGTAATAATAAAATAAAAAACAAGTGAATGAATATGCATATATATATTTTTTCGAAAATTAAACCAACATATCTTAAATAAATAAATATTTTTTAAAAACATAAAACTTCAATTTTTAAAAGATAAGTTAATTAATATTTTAAAAATAAAGAATTTTTTTAAAAAAAAATTGTTGCCTTACCATTTATAGTGATTTATTTTTGAAGTTATTGAAGTTGAGTTTCAACTCTCATTTTTTTGGTTTATTTCATCCTACCTATGTTGGCATTACCCTCATGATAAGATGGATGGTCAAGATTTGCCCATGCATATATAGGACCCACTTTTTTTTTGAAATTGTATGTGTGACAAGATCTTACCCGTTGAAATGAAGTGAAGGTAGTGACCGCATAGGTAGGATCTCATCTACTCATTTTTTTCATATAGTCTTTCTATTTATTAATAAGATATATGTTTAAATTCGATTAATAATAATAATAATAATAATAATAATTCGATTAATAATAATAATAATAATAATAATAATAATAATAATAATGATGATGAAAAAATTTAAAAATTAAAAAAACTGCAACTTTTTTTTTTTTTTTTTTTTGGCAGCGTCCACTGCTATTCTACCATTGATGGAGCATTTTGCCTTAATTTTGCAAAACCCCATTATGTACTTTATTTTTGAAATTGATTATTTTTAAATTAAATTTTGAAAAAACCCCAAATTGAAACTCTCAACCTATCCCATTTTGGTGTGTCTATACTTAAATAAAAGATAAAACCCATGAATTTCCTAAAGATGATATGGCCACGGCCATTAATAGCTTTATGTCCGATTCAAATAAAACTTTGGGCAGCTGATAAGGAGTGAGTCTCATGTGAGACCGTTTCACGGATCTTAATCTGTGAGATGGTCAACTCTACTCATATTCACAATAAGAAGTAATAATCTTAGCATAAAAAATAATAATTTTTCATGGATGACCCAAATAAGAGATTCGTCTCACAAATATGACCCGTTAGACCGTCTCATACAAGTTTTTGCCGCTGATAAGATGATCGAGCGATAGAATCGGAATTTCCGAATGCTTTTTGACAAGCATAGCCTTCGGTACTTTTATGAAAATCGGCATCCTTAGTAAAATATTGCATGAATAATAATGACGGGATGAGATGTTCCAAAATATGCTGATTTTAGCCTAAAATGGGAATTGAGAATTAATCAAGGTTCTAAAAAGCGTGAAGCGCCCCGAAGCACGTATATCGAGCTCCAAGCTTTTCAAGCTTAAGCCAGATTAGCACTGACTTAAGCGTGGAAAAGCGTTTTTTAACTTTAGTGTAATTGTAATTATCTCAAATCAATAAATAGATAAAATAATACATAAATATGATAAATTTAAGTCTGATGCATTAATTCTCATATTTATAAAAGCATAAAAATCTCAAAATTACAATCTTTATTTGTTCTTGCAACTAAACCACATTAAAAAATGCTAAATATTTGTTAAATCATTATAATATATGCTTAATCATAATTAAAATTTAAAAATAAATATCTAAATTATAAACATAATTTATTGTTATAAAATAAAAAGACATACCTTCAAAATAAAAAATTTTAAAAATAAATAGATACGATTAATTGTGCTTAAGCACATTTAATTAAATGCTTTAATTACACTTAATTCGGTCAAATTACAGTTTAACCGTTTCTTTCCTCTTTTCTCCGAAACGGAGCGTTTTTGTCGAGCTTCAAGCTTAAACGATCTTTTTAAAACACTAGGATTAATATGCTTATCAACAGTGGCTGAGCCACATGGATAGACGCCCGCCCCGGATGGCCCAATTCTATGAACGAAAAATATTCTTGAAGAGTCAGCACTTCGGAATTGATGCATATTGTTATACGTAATTCGAACTCTATTTGCTGTGTACGAGTGTACAGTTCATTTGTTTCAGGATAAGATGGTGCATGGCAACGACTAAGGAACCGGTTCAAGTTGGTTTAGCAATGGCAAGGATCAAGGAACCGGTTCAAGTTGGTTTAGCAAGCACATCTCATATTTATTATGCTACGTAAACCTAACATTAATTACGATATGTGCATGCATTCATACATAATATTGAAGTGGATCGAATACGTATAAAATCAATCTAGAATTTTTTGTTAACTCGATCCCGGTTAATTATATGGGAGAATTGGGGAAAAATTCCTATTCAGAAAGTGGAACTTGAGTTCAGTCCCTAGCTCAGAAATATTTTAGCTGCACTCCCTGACACATAGAAAAATTTATTTTGCATTCGCTGATCGTAAAAAAAAATAGTATTTAGCGACGGTTTAAGAAACACCGTCGCTATTTAAAGTGACGGTTAAACCGTCGCTAAATATAGCAACAGAAAAGTAAACCCTTCGCTAAGTTTAAAATGCGACGGTTTTTGCTTTCCGTCACTAATAGCGACGGTTTAATCAAAAACCGTCGCAAATGTATCCATTTTTTAAAATTTTTCTCTTACACTTGGGTACATATATTCTGAGAGGAACTACTAACAAAAAAATTGAAAATTTGAGCATATATTCTGAGAGGAACTACTGACAAAAAAATGCAAAATAATGTCTCGATTTAATGAAGTAAGAGTTGGGAAATCAACTCTTTACCATGATTTTAATCCACCTAACACAAGTCAATAGCATAATAATTTCCAGCACAAAATAGGTTAATTGAAGCATACTATCACAATAATTTCAGTATATTTCATACAATATTGAGCACATAAATTGGGAATTTGAGCATATATTCCAAGAAGAACTACTAGCATAAAAATTCAAACTCATATCTCAATTTATTGAGTAAGAGTTAGGAAATCAACTACTTACCTTGATTTTAATATACTTAACAAAAGTTGATATCATAATAATACTCAGCACAAAATAGGTTAATTTAATCACACAAACACAACAATTTTAGTATATTTTGTACTCTATTAGATACATAAATTGAGAATTTGAGCACATATTCCGATTGGAACCACTAGCATAAAAAAGTAAACTCATATATCAATTTATTGAGTAAGAGTTGGGAAAGCAACTCCTTACCATGATTTTAATCTATATAACAAAAGTCAATATCATAATAATATTCAGCACAAAATAGGATAATTTCACCATACAACCAAAACAATTTCAGTATATTTCATATTATATTAGGTACACAAATTGAGAATTTGAGCATAAATTTCGAGGGAAACCACTAACATAAAAACGCAAACTCGTGTCTCAATTTAATGAGTAAGAGTTGAGAAACAACTCATTACCATGATTTTAAGCTATTTAACAAAAGTAAATATCATAATAATATTCTGAACAAAATAAGTTTATTTAAGTATACAACCACAACAATTTCAGTATATTTCGTACTCTATTGGGTATATAAATTGAAAATTTGAGCATATATTACAAGGAGAACCAGTATCATAAAAAAGCAAACTCGTGTCTCGGTCTATTGATTAAGATTTGGGAAGCCAACTCATTACCATGATTTTAATCTACCGAACAAAAGTCAATATCATAATAATATTTAGCACAAAATAGGATAATTCCACCATACAACCACAACAATTTCAATATTTTTTTATGTATTATATTGGGTACATGAATTGAGAATTTAAACATATATTTTTAGAGAAACCACTAGCATAAAAATGCAAATTCATGCCTCAATTTTAATGGGTAAGAGTTGAGAAATCAACTTTTTACCATGATAAAAATTCACCTAACACAACAATTTCAGTATACAACCACTACAATTTAAGTATATTCCGTACTCTATTGTGTACATAAATTGAGAATTTGAGCATATATTCTTAGATGAACTACTAACAAAAAAATGCAAAATCATGTCTCGATTTAATGAGGTAATAGTTGGGAAATCAACTCTTTACCATGATTTTAATCCACCTAACACAAGTCAGTAGCATAATAATTTCCAGCACAAAATAGGTTAATTCAAGCATACAATCACAATAATTTCAGTATATTTCATACACTATTGAGCACATAAATTGAGAATTTGAGCATATATTCCAAGAAGAACTACTAGCATAAAAATTCAAACTCATATATCAATTTATTGAGTAAGAGTTAGGAAATCAACTACTTACCTTGATTTTAATATACCTAACAAAAGTTGATATCATAATAATACTCAGCACAAAATAGGTTAATTTCATCACACAAACACAACAATTTTAGTATATTTCGTACTCTATTAGATACATAAATTGAGAATTTGAGCACATATTCCGATTGGGACCACTAGCATAAAAAAGTAAACTCATATATCAATTTATTGAGTAAGAGTTGGGAAAGCAACTCCTTACCATGATTTTAATCTATATAACAAAAGTCAATATCATAATAATATTCAGCACAAAATAGGATAATTTCACCATACAACCAAAACAATTTCAGTATATTTCATATTATATTAGGTACACAAATTGAGAATTTGAGCATAAATTTCGAGGGAAACCACTAACATAAAAACGCAAACTCGTGTCTCAATTTAATGAGTAAGAGTTGAGAAACAACTCATTACCATGATTTTAAGCTATTTAACAAAAGTAAATATCATAATAATATTCAGAACAAAATAAGTTTATTTAAGTATACAACCACAACAATTTCAGTATATTTCGTACTCTATTGGGTATATAAATTGAAAATTTGAGCATATATTACAAGAACCAGTATCATAAAAAAGCAAACTCGTGTCTCGGTCTATTGATTAAGATTTGGGAAGCCAACTCATTACCATGATTTTAATCTACCGAACAAAAGTCAATATCATAATAATATTTAGCACAAAATAGGATAATTCCACCATACAACCACAACAATTTCAATATTTTTTTATGTATTATATTGGGTACATGAATTGAGAATTTAAACATATATTTTTAGAGAAACCACTAGCATAAAAATGCAAATTCATGCCTCAATTTTAATGGGTAAGAGTTGAGAAATCAACTTTTTACCATGATAAAAGTCCACCTAACACAACAATTTCAGTATACAACCACTACAATTTAAGTATATTCCGTACTCTATTGTGTACATAAATTGAGAATTTGAGCATATATTCTTAGATGAACTACTAACAAAAAAATGCAAAATCATGTCTCGATTTAATGAGGTAATAGTTGGGAAATCAACTCTTTACCATGGTTTTAATCCACCTAACACAAGTCAGTAGCATAATAATTTCCAGCACAAAATAGGTTAATTCAAGCATACAATCACAATAATTTCAGTATATTTCATACACTATTGAGCACATAAATTGGGAATTTGAGCATATATTCCAAGAAGAACTACTAGCATAAAAATTCAAACTCATATATCAATTTATTGAGTAAGAGTTAGGAAACCAACTACTTACCATGATTTTAATATACCTAACAAAAGTTGATATCATAATAATACCTAGCACAAAATAGGTTAATTTCATCACACAAACACAACAATTTTAGTATATTTCGTACTCTATTAGATACATAAATTGAGAATTTGAGCACATATTCCGAGGGGGACCACTAGCATAAAAAAGTAAACTCATATCTCAATTTATTGAGTAAGAGTTGGGAAAGCAACTCATATCTCAATTTATTGAGTAAGAGTTGGGTCATCCATGAAAAAATATTATTTTTTATGCTAAAGCATAGTTTAGTACACATGATAGGATAAACATATGATATATAATATAAGGATAAGTTAAGGATAAATAATATGTAAGATATCATATTTATTGTTTGGTATGATTTTAATAAGAGTGATTAAATTTATATATTATATTGTAATGACAAAACTAACCTTATCATAATAAATTTTATAATTTCAAAGTTGTTGCTTAACTTCATATTTTTTATTTGTTCATGCGTCGATAGTGCTTGTTTGATTTATTTATTTTTACCTAATTTTATATATTATACAATATGATAATTGAGCCTTTGATTTTGTAAGTCAAGTCAAATATCAATTTTTAAGGTTAATCGGGTGATATTAATAATTTTATTGAGATTTATAATAACTATTTATATAATTATCATTTTATATAATATATAAAAATAAATAAAAATATTTATTTGATTTTAATTTCTACCTACTAGCATAGATTTATAAAAATCATTTATATATTGAGGGTAATTAAGTCATGTAGTATATTTTATCCTTAAATTAAAACTATCACACCAAATAGAAGGGATATTTTATCATTCAAAAAAATTATTTATCAAGGGCCCATGATATTATCATGAGTTTTTTAAAAATGTACCAAACATAGTGTTTGTCACGAAAATTTGCGGGCGTGCCAGGCACGTGTTCGTGCCAAATTTGTGAAATAATCTGACTTCTAATCAAACGTTGCAAATCTTGATTCGATCGTTTGTTATAATTCTCTCGAAATGGCTCCAAAAAAATAAGAACGTGAAATTAAGAATATAATGAATTAAAGGAGGAATTCATAAGCAACATCAACATTAGTTATGTTTTTATAAATTCGAAAGAAGTTTTTACAATAAACTTGAATGAACATGCTGAAATATATGGAAATTGATTACTGGAAATAAAAATAGCGACAAAGGAAATGTGAGGAATTTTCTGCAGAGAGATTGCTGTAGCTTTTTTGTGTGTAGTTGTTGAGAGCTTTTCTCTGATTCCCTTCCCTCCCTTTTGTCACATTTCGCACATCAGTTTTCCCTTTCCCCATCACTCCACGTTCTTCCACGTTCTTCCACATTGGGTACTGGCCGTAGGTGGCAGCAATATTCTTCCGCTGGGCCAACTGCAACTATATTGGGCTTCATCTGTTGGGCTTCTTCTGTTGGGCTTCCTAACTATTTTTCAGGCATAACAATTGCCCCCCTAGCCAATTTGGGCCAATGGTCAATTTGGCCCATTTTGGCTATTTGACTAATTTTATCAATTCGGTCCAACGGGCTAAGTTGACTATTTATTTGTTTTATTCTTTATCCTACCTATTCAAATCTCAACGTAGACTCATATTCTATAGACTTGAAGAAGAATTGAGAGATGAAACGCATGTTCTTTCTCCAATAAAGTGTGCATTCCCTGAACCTTATCCTAATCTCTTTTTTCCTCATTTTCTTCCCCCAAATCTCCATCGGAGCCCACCGATCTTCCCATGAAAACCGCCAATTACATCGACTTTGTGATGCCATCCAAGTTTCTGAAAATTGCCATCATCAATCCCCCTTACATCGAGCCACACCTTCTCAAGGTAGGTATGTTTCACCATTTTTCCAATCCCCCATCACAAAAACATTGTAGAATTTGCCACATTTCATACTGCACTCAAGGTGTTTGTGTCTATGTTTGAATGAGTTTTTTGATGAGCAACACCTTGCAACACTTGTGGCAAGGGATTCCCATAGATGTGTCAGAACTCCTTGTAGTGCTTCCTCACAAATTCCTTCAATTTTGAGACATCTTGCCTTCTAAAAATATCTCAGAGAGCATCACCATCAATGTCTTCAATATTTTCCAACATGTTTCTTGAAATCGGCATTTCGTAATTTGCACATTCTTCCTCTTGGGACTTTTCCACTATTTCAGAAGCTTCCAACAATTTCTCCGGACCATCATTAATTATTTCACTCGAGCTCACTGCTTGCACCTCAACAGAGCAACTTCCTTGTTGTGCATATTCAGAGCTTGGTCTATAGCTTGTGCAACTTATATAATCTTCCATGTACTTACAAGAAATGCACCGACACAAGGAATTGTGATGTTCCACCAAATTCACAGAGGATGAGATCCCATTTTTTTGGATTTTTGGCAAGCCATAAACTCAAAAATGGCAAGATTCATTCAATCTCACAAAGAAATGACAAGTGCCACATCAATGACAACATATAGTGCACACAAAGCATAGTTTTGTTGATCAACACTCCATTATATCTCATGTGGTTCTCATTTATTCTTCAGGAAACATGGTTGGAGGAATCGAATATTTGAGCAAGGAAGTACCTTAAAGATCAATGGAGATGAAAAATACTCATGGTAATGCCGCTGGCCAATCCAAAAGAAAATTGCCAAGCTTTGATGAATATCTCTGTCAGTGGTTGAACATATATGTATAGAGTGTCAAACATATTGAAAGGAAAAAAAATGTAGGCTAGGGACAGTAGGTGTACTTTTTGCACTTGTTTGCCATTGTTTGGCAAGTGTCTTTTGTGATATGTAGAGTTGAGAAAATGGCTTGAAAGCCAAACTTTGTTGTTGGCAACATGTTGTTTACCTTATACATGCTGCTTGGGATTTGTTTTCATGTATTTGTATTTCTGGGATGTCACGTTTACAGGGGAAACTCTGCCCGGATTTCTGTAAAATAAATTAAGAACAACGGCTAAATAGCTTGTTTTCTTCAATATTATCATAATATGCGATCACCATTGCTCACTATCACCCATACTTTCCAAACAACATCAAAGTATCGGAATACGTAATAAACGTGCTCTACACGTCATCAATTCGACTATCAAGACAACACATAATTCCTCTCAAAAATCACATCAGCTGCAAAGGATTCCATGAGCAATGATTTTATTTATTCACAGATGTTTCATCACTATTTGCAAACAAATTCAGCGGAGAATGGCTTAAAAGCCTATTCCTCGCATATTACAGAAACTTCCTACGAGTCAATATCTAAAAATTAGCCAAAGTGGCTATCCAGCCTACTTTGTACAACACTTCTCATCTATTTCATCTTTATAAAATATCCGTCTCTGGCTGTCGATATTTAATCTGAGCCGGAGCTGAGATTAAATCCTCCATTTGTAACTCTTCTTCCTTGCTACCTCCATATTCATCCTCAAATATTTTCTTTTCTTTGAATGACTCCTCCATTCTATACCTGCGCTCAGCAGCCTTTTCTCTCAATAAACGTCGTTTTTGGGTCCTGGAAATAGGCTTTGGGAACTTTGGATGCTCCATCCGTTACCATACACCATTGGGGATTGCTCTGGGAGTTATAACAAAAAGAGATTTTTTCATATATATTATCGGTGTCTAGAGGTGGTGGCCTCTGTATTAGCTTCTGGAATGACTGTCGGTCACTTCTTCCCTCGCCATTCATTGACCCATGAAACGAAACCTTTCCGAGGTGCTGGTTCTCCGGCCTTTTGGCCATGGATCCCCTACTGTACCTCATATTCCTCACACTATAATACATATCATCTCCACTGTGACAGCGGCCTTTTCCATGAAAAGTTTCTGTCTTGTTCTCCTTTACCTCAAACATCATTTTCCGAGGCAGTGTGGCATACCAAATAAAAGTAGTACTAGTCAATGAATTGGGAAACAAACGTAACTTGTAGTTGGAAAAATTATCCAAATTTGCTAGTTCCCCACACTGTATTGTAAACCTCTCCACATGTTCCACGTTAGATTGACGGTCTTCCCCCGAGTATAAAGTAAAGTCTGAAATGTGATATCCTCGTGGGTAAGGATTTTCACCATCAACAACATCGGGGTATGGCTTATGAAAATCTGGTCGGTTGAATGGCCTCGCTCCCGGGCCATACAATTCTTGAATAACATCATGTACAGTCTCGGAGTCCAACACTGGAGTTTTTCGCAATGGGTGCGGGGAATAATTTCCCCCCCGAGTGTTATTCCCCGAACCTGGCACTGAATATCCACGCATTCCCTCATCACCATACATTTCTGGATGTAAGTTAGGAGCCGTCACAGAGAACATATTACCATCCATTTGTTTACTTTTACTGCAATTTTGGAATTTTAACCCCAATTCCTCATCCTTTTTGTGCGGAGGAGTGTACCTTCCTTCCCTGGCAGATTCAGGAATCAGTGCTTCTCCCAAGCGGCGATTTTCACCTGCTTGAGGAATTCCCGATCCTTGGCCTTGATCTTTAAATAGTTTAGTGTATACTTCTTGAAGTTTATCATTTTCTGATGTAACAACCTCTCCTTTTGCAGACTTCCTCCATTCTTTCATCTCTGCCACAAATTCCATCATAACAGTAGCGAAAGATTGGGTCATTTCTCTGAGATCACTGGGTATATTCTTTTCCATAGTCACCATGAAGTTTGTTGAAGGTCCATCACCACCAGAAACGACAACTCCTTCCTTCATAGTCTCCTCTTCGAACTGGTGAACAAGTCTTTCAACAGTTCTTCCATCAACATCGTTCTCTTCCTCCTGTGAACGATGATCTTTCCCCTGTGATGGAGGAATTCCTTCATTCTTCTCAGTACGCTTTGGAGGCATTTGAGTCCCACTGGGCGTGCCAACTTGTTTGTTACGAAAATTTGCGGGCGTGCCAGGCACGTGTTCGTGCCAAATTTGTGAAATAATCTGACTTCTAATCAAACGTTGCGAATCTCGATTCGATCGTTTGTTATAATTCCCTCGAAATGGCTCCAAAAAAATAAGAACGTGAAATTAAGAATATAATGAATTAAAGGAGTAATTCATAAGCAACATCAACATTAGTTATGTTTTTATAAATTCGAACGAAGTTTTTACAATAAACTTGAATGAACATGCTGAAATCTATGGAAATTGATTACTGGAAATAAAAATAGCGACAAAGGAAATGTGAGGAATTTTCTGCAGAGAGATTGCTGTAGCTTTTTTTGTGTGTAGTTGTTGAGAGCTTTTCTCTGATTCCCTTCCCTCCCTTTTGTCACATTCCGCACATCAGTTTTCCCTTTCCCCATCACTACACGTTCTTCCACGTTCTTCCACATTGGGTACTGGCCGTAGGTGGCAGCAATATTCTTCCGCTGGGCCAACTGCAACTATATTGGGCTTCATCTGTTGGGCTTCTTCTGTTGGGCTTCCTAACTATTTTTTAGGCATAACACATAGGATAAGGAGGATTATTTATCAATCCCTCCCTTATCCCATGTACCAAACTATGCCTAAGAGTATTACTTTTTATTGTAAATATCGGTATGGTTGACTCATCTCACAGATAAAGATTCGTGAGACCGTCTCACAAAATACTTACTCCTTAGTCTTATAAACTTGGAGTAGGCTGTCATTTTATTTTATATTAAAAATATATGACGATGTTTTAAAAAGGATTGTGAGATCTTTCATAAAAACTAAGAGTTCTGCTAAGTTTATTTTGTGGTGTTGGACGAAACAATCTAAACTTAACTTAAATAATTTGTAAGATTAATATATTATAAGTTGTATTAGGTGCACAAGATATTTAAATAAATTAAAGGATTTAAATAAATAAAAGATTTCAGCTATATTTATGTATTTAATATTCTCACAAATTCAATTCTCTGACGCAAACACAACCTTATATTTTTTTTTTTTTGAAAAAACAATTGTTTTGAAATCGGGTCAGGTGCAATTCATTTCAGTCGGGCTAATATTTTACTATAGCTGGCCGAATTCATTTACCCTTAACGTGGACGTGATTAATAAATTACAGTTGCAAGATTTTGAACGATAATCCAATTAATTTTACAAATATTGTTGGTATTCTTTATTGTTTTTTTTTAATTATAAGCATGATAGTAGCTGTGGGTTGAGTATATTTATTATTATTGATGTTATCAAAAAATGTACCTTGAATTCGATACGAAGAGTCAAACTCACGACGATAGATAACTTGATAAGGTTTGACCCGAACCACATTTAGACCCGAGCCCATTAAAAAGATTGGGCTTGGGTCATATATAGTACAATTGAGTGAAGCCAAAGATTGGGCTTGGGTCATATATAGACAGTCCTTAGAAATCCTTCATTTTATGGCATCAAGACTCATAATCGAATGATAATGGCATGAATTTTACTTCACAACTTTATACGTGGTGAGATAACCATGGATCCACTAGAGGATGAATTTGAAGAAACAATGAAAAATGATGAAACAGGACTTGAGGAAACGATTGATAATGTGGAAACTTCTACATATTACGATATTTGGAAGGGAAGATTTAGCAATGACATTGTACAACCAATCATTAGAATTTCCTTGAATTTTCTTGCTTTCATAATATTTGAATATGATGAGTTGTCTATTAACTTCGACGTGTTGTGTTGTGTTAGATAAAGTGATTAAGCTTTAATTATATTTATTTTATTATCTTTATGTTATTTGAATTATTTTTCTATTCATAATTTTTTTTTAATCATAAACTAATGTTTATAATATTAGTATTACAGAAATTGTAGGTTATTTTCCAATAAAAAAATTAAACTTGCTATTGAATCCATACTCAAAAAATCAGAGATTTTGTGGTGTTCACGGATGAATGGAAACTAAACTGCATCCGTTAAAAAAAGATTGGGCCCTGAGTGGACAGCTGTTAGACCCTTAAAGTTGGCTCAATTTCATGGCATGAATGCGGAGTGCCATGAAGCAAAGTGTTGATGCCTAACACTTAGTTATTGTCTACATAACTTAGGCATATTGAGTTGGCTAAGTGTATGAACA
Source organism: Primulina eburnea (assembly GCF_022965805.1). Classification (NCBI taxonomy): domain Eukaryota; kingdom Viridiplantae; phylum Streptophyta; class Magnoliopsida; order Lamiales; family Gesneriaceae; genus Primulina; species Primulina eburnea. The sequence goes on along the minus strand of NC_133109.1, from coordinate 26,373,294 downwards.
AGTTGGCACATTGTGGGGATGTGTTTGGTGCAGAAAAATGTGTTGGCAATATTGAGCTTAGTTGCCATTTCGAGTTGGCTGATTTGGGGACACATGGAAGTCATTTCTGATGGTTTGAAGCAGTTGTTGGGAATTAGAGACACTTGGAAACATTCAGAAACAAGTGGCATGCAGACAGGGCAGTTGTGCATGGCAGTTACACTTGGCTCCATGCAGATTTGACAGGTGTCCTAGACAGTTTATTTCGGTTTTCTGCATTGTATTGTGTTTATATGCTTTGGCCTTGAGTTGCACAAGGCATTCACGAGTGTAAGCCTTCAATGTGTGCAAACCTAGGCTTCCTTTTGTAATTCTGAATGAGGATGAATGCAAAGATTGGGCATTGCCCGTAATTTGTTGTGTGCTTTACATTCTGCATGTTTTGACTTGGTTTGCTTGGCTCTGTGCGTTGGATATTCCACTAAATAATCAAACACGAGTGTTGAAAGGTTGGCTGATTGAATCAGTGCATGATTCAAGCCGCACAAGGGTTAGAAACTCGAAAAAAGTTGCTGCGTGAATAACCCCTGTGACAACAGCCCACGTGTATGTGGATTTGTTTTGCAGACCTTGATTTCTGTGCACCAAAGAGCAGCTGGGCTGTTGACCGCTTTGTACATGTTATCCATATAAATACTAGCATTAATCATGATCACTACTTCATATATTATGGATGAACGAGTGATGAGTACATGTTTTATATAAAGAGTAGATAAAGACAATTCCATGTTTAAGACGTTTATAAGTTACTAGTTTATTTGTGCTTCTCTAGTTTATAACTTGAAATTGTATCTTTATACTTGTTGGATAGTTTGTCACCGTAATTGTTATGCTTATCTTATAGTTATGTTATCAAATTTTAATCTTTGATACTTGCTGGATGATTATATTCTTGTATATATTTTACCAAAGTTTTCTTTGAAAAGAAGAGATGACCAAACTCAAAAGAGAAGTAAAAAAGAGGTCACAGTTGTGTGATTGCCATGGCTGAACCAGATTTGGAACTGGATTAATCATCATTTATCATGCCATAGCTAGTTTTGTTAAGACCTGGGATTACAACCGGTGTGTCATTTCTTCTTGCTTCTTACTTCTTACTTCGTAGAAATTGAACATCCAAATTGATCAATTAAGTACATTATTGTGTCCCTAACTTTGAGTGATGGTGATTCGTCTTTAATAGAAAATTTGTCTTTATTTTATTTATATGTTGGTAAATTCAAGTGTCGTGAATGTATGATGTCAAGAAAATTTGATCATATAGACGTTGTGAATCTCTTGTTGCTGAAATTTGCCAGAGTGTCCATATATTTGCAGTGCATTTGTGCCATAGTATTTAATTCATTTGCACATGTCATTTGATATTTTTTAAAACTGAACGAAACACATCCTAGAGACATGCATATATACTTTGTAACTTGTAGTGTTAAGTTTTGATATTTACATTTCTTCCCGAGAGTTAAATGTGATATTTCTCTTTGATTATTACTAATGTGATGAACAATTATGAAACCGACAAGCATCATATGTGACAGTGTGAAAAGTAACAAAACAGACAAGACATAACAAATATTGTCGATTAAAGAAGAAGAAGAAGAAGAAGCATTGATCGACGCATTGAAAGTTGTTAGAACTTGATGGAAATAAGAAAACGGGTTTCGTAGTGGTTATTTAACTATTCTTGAAAACGAAATGCAGAAATCATTTCCAGAAACATATATACGTGGAATTCTTAATATCAACTCAAAAGTCCATGTATGGAAAAAAAACTATGGATCATTGGTTACTATGCTTACTCGAAGTGGAATAGGGTAAAATGATACCGACAAAATGATTGATGTAAAATATGTTGATTGGAATGAATACGTGAAAGTAAATTTTTATATTGTATATATTATTTTTGTGTTATTTTAACTTCTTTAAATGTTATAAGTGTACATATCTCTTCTTTTATTTTTTGTTTTCGGTTTTATAGGCTGATCGAAATGCAAGCTGATGAGACACAAGTCTTGGGCATTTTATCAGGATTGGTATTAAATTTTTGGAAATGATAGAGCTATTGGTGAGCATGCACGAGGATTTTCTAACACTGTGGAGGATTTAAATGATAAGGAAAAGAAAAATGAAAATGATGTTGATATTGGTATCGACAAATTATGACATGATTCGTATGATGAAACAACATCGATGTCTAGAAATAGCGTGGGTCGTAATGAGAATGAGAAAAAGAAAGGTTCTAAAAAGCGTAAATATTTTGATATCGATCTTGAGATTATTACCGAGATGATGAATAAGTTTACAGTTAAGACTGATGCTAGATTGGAGCATATTGCACAAAAGACTGGTTATGCACATGATGCGACAAATGCAAGAAAAATGATTTTTGAAGCTTTGGAGAACATTCCAGGATTTCCTTTGGAGGAAAGAGTTGATAAAACAAAGATATTGGTGAAAAATACACATGAATTGGAGTTTTTCTTTAGCTTTTATGATGAGGAACGCTATGTACTTTTGAAGAAACTATTGGATTGATTTCATATTTTGAAAAAAACTATTGTCGCATATTTCAGGTTTTCAATTTCATTTTCTTTGAGATTTTGAAGAAACCATTAAACTTTTCTTTAGCTTGCATGATGAGGTATGATATTGTTCTTAATATTTTATTTTGATGACACATTTGGTTGGATTACAATATGTTTCTATTTTAGATATTTTATGTTGCAAGTATTTTTTGTTATATTTTTTTTCTGAATATGTCCAACTTTTTTCATGAATATATGACAAAATATTGTCAAAATAATTTTTAAAATTTGGAATACATTTATATTAATATTAAATATTAAAAATTTCGAACACATACAAACACATACATGTGTGTAATATTAAAAATTAGTTATAATATCTTATTTAATTAATAAGTAAACTTAGCAAGAGTATAATAATAAATTCAATAATATTTTGAAGTTAATCATATATTCAAAATATTGAACCAAACAATCTTTATAATATTACATAACGTTTGATTAATAATATATGGACCTTATTATCTATAACATAATCAATCATTTATTTATTCCGACAGTTTTACCAAACACATCCCAAAAGTAAAATCGTCTTAATTTAAGAAAGTCACAAGTCGATTGGTTATCGGCCATGGCTTGCATAAACGACCGCATGGGTGACGATGAACTACGGGCGGTGCTGTCCAAGCTTCTACTGGACAAGTACAAAGATATCTTCGGCCTCGCCTGTAAGAGGTGGCTCCACCTACAGAACACAGAGAGGAGGAAACTATGTGCTCGTACCGGCCCCCACATACTCAACTGGATCGTCGTCTGATTCATGTGCCTCCGTGAGCTAGATCTCTGAGTCTTTCTCACGCTCCTTATCTCCAGGTGTCATCGACTCAGATATCTCCGTCATCTCCACTGCCGTTTCCGTATTGAGCGTTCTAAACCTACATAATTGCAAAGGTTTAGCAAACCTACAGGTCATTTGAAAATTTGAGCTCCAGACAAAAAAATATTAAGGTCAAATGCTTTAGAATATTTTTTTTTGGTCAATAGACCTTATTATAATTAATATTTAATCTAAATATTAAGTAATATAGTTTAGAGATAATTGAGAAAACCCAACTTCTCCTCCTCTTTCTTTCACGCTCACAACTTTGATCTCTTCTTCTTTTGCATCAATGCATTGCCCATTTATTCCCATTTTTCTCATTCTCAATCTTCATTTCATCTCAATCTATTTTTTTTCTTTTCTCCTAGAAAATAGAAATTAGAATCAAAGCTTAATGACATTTTCATTCTCATATAATATGTTTTTCACATGATAATTGGAAGATCAATATAAGGTATTTTATTTGGTCATTTATATTTTCATGTGTGTGGATTATCCTCTACTCAAGTAATTTCATTTGTCATTCTGTTTGTTAAAACATTTATTTGAGTCGGATAAGCTATATATTTCAGTCGGTTAAGTTTTAGTAGGTTAAAACATATATTGAAGTACTCTAATAGCATTCGACCAGCCAGTTAATTTTCTGTAGGTTAAATAATATATTGCAGTCAGTTATTCTTCACATGTATTTTCAGGGAAGATTTATGGAAAGATTAGAGATCGGTATTTTGTTTCTTTTAGTGGGTTGTCCATGTCATAAAAGTAAATTATTTTTGGTCACATATTACATGTATTTCCATAATTTAATACATGAATTTAAATATGACAATTTGTGTATTTCCAACACCCTTACATCCATTATTTATACATATTTTTTTACAGAAGGTGTGGACAGAGTTATGATTCAAATCTTAATTAATTTTGATGGTGAATGGAAGACTAACGGTGAACATAAATATTCATGGTGTGATGGAAGTAATTCGGGTTGGCATGCTATATCTATTGATGAGAGTGATGTAAGTATTGAATATGTTGAAGATGCAATATTTGAGACACTTCATTTGCATAGGCATGATATGTTATTAAAGCTAAGTTACTTGCCAAAATTTGATGTATGTAATCCAAGATTAATATATATATAAAGCTCACGAGCATTGACAACATATCTGTCTTTTGGCGTTCCAAATGTTGGACCTTTGCTTTATGTTGAAATTATCAAAACAAGTGGCTTCAGAACCAGTTATCAAAAAAATGACAATGCTAGAGATGTTGAAATTTGCATAGATCTAAATGATGAAAAGGTTGACAACTGTGAAACTGAAATATATGGTGGTAATGAGAGAACATATGATGAATATTTTGATGGGGTATTTTTTGAGAATAACTTAGATGATAAACTGAATGAGCATGAAGATATGGTGGATGAAATTGCAAAGATTGATAATGTGGTAACTGAAATAGTTGATGATGAATTTGTTGTAAATGAAGAGAATTATGTTGATGAGCTTACATTATGTACAACACAGAATACACAAGTTGAATTTTCTTATCTTGAACAAGATGTACAAGATTCTATATTATTAGCTGCGGTAGAAGATGTTGAAGGGAATGTGACATATTCTTTTCATGATTTGTCTAACTTTTTTGTCGTTCAAGAGTTTGGGAGCAAGGATGAATTTCAAACAGAGTTGTTTAAGATTTTTTTATAGGCATGATATGTTATTAAAAAGCTCACGAGCATTGACAACATATCTGTCTTTTGGCGTTTCAAATGTTAGACCTTTGCTTCATGTTGAAATTATCAAAACAAGTGGCTTCAGAACCAGTTATCAAAAAAATGACAATGCTAGATATGTTGAAATTTGCATAGATCTAAATGATGAAAAGGTTGACAACTGTGAAACTGAAATATATGGTGGTAATGAGAGAACATATGATGAATATTTTGATGGGGTATTTTTTTAGAATAACTTAGACGATAAACTGAATAAGCATGAAGATGTGGTGGATGAAATTGCAAAGATTGATAATGTGGTAACTGAAATAGTTGATGATGAATTTGTTGTGAATGAAGAGAATCATGTTGATGAGCTTACATTATGTACAACACAGAATACACAAGTTGAATATTCTTATCTTGAACAAGATGTACAAGATTCTATATTATTAGCTGCGGTAGAAGATGTTGAAAGGAATGTGACATATTCTTTTCATGATTTGTATAACTTTTTTGTCGTTCAAGAGTTTGGGAGCAAGGATGAATTTCAAACAGATTTGTTTAAGATTTTTTTAAATGCTTCCTTTGAAATAGATGTTCGGAAATCCAACAAAAAAATTATGATGTTAGATGTGTGACACCGAGTTGCAGCTGGAAAATACGTGCATCACAAATAAAGAATTCATCACAATTTTCTATACGTGTTTATAGGCATGATATGTTATTAAAAAGCTCACGATCATTGACAACATATATGTCTTTTGGCGTTTCAAATGTTAGACCTTTGCTTCATGTTGAAATTATCAAAACAAATGGCTTCAGAACCAGTTATCAAAAAAATGACAATGCTAGAGATGTTGAAATTTGCATAGATCTAAATGATGAAAAGGTTGACAACTGTGAAACTGAAATATATGGTGGTAATGAGAGAACATATGATGAATATTTTGATGGGGTATTTTTTTAGAATAACTTAGACGATAAACTGAATGAGCATGGAAATGTGGTGGATGAAATTGCAAAGATTGATAATGTGGTAACTGAAATAGTTGATGATGCATTTGTTGTGAATGAAGAGAATCATGTTGATGAGCTTACATTATGTACAACACAGAATACACAAGTTGAATTTTCTTATCCTGAACAAGATGTACAAGATTCTATATTATTAGTTGCGGTAGAAGATGTTGAAGGGAATGTGACATATTCTTTTCATGATTTGTCTAACTTTTTTTTCGTTCAAGAGTTTGGGAGCAAGGATGAATTTCAAACAGATTTGTTTAAGATTTTTTTAAATGCTTCCTTTGAAATAGATGTTCGGAAATCCAACAAAAAATTTATGATGTTAGATGTGTGACACCGAGTTGCAGCTGGAAAATACGTGCATCACAAATAAAGAATTCATCACAATTTTCTATACGTGTTTATAGGCATGATATGTTTTTAAAAAGCTCACGAGCATTGACAACATATCTGTCTTTTGGCGTTTCAAATGTTAGACCTTTGCTTCATGTTGAAAGTATCAAAACAAGTGGCTTCAGAACCAGTTATCAAAAAAATGACAATGCTAGAGATGTTGAAATTTGCATAGATCTAAATGATGAAAAGGTTGACAACTGTGAAATTAAAATATATGGTGGTAATGAGAGAACATATGATGAATATTTTGATGGGGTATTTTTTGAGAATAACTTACACGATAAACTGAATGAGCATGAAGATGTGGTGAATGAAATATCAAAGATTGATAATGTGGTAACTGAAATAGTTGATGATGAATTTGTTGTGAATGAAGAGAATCATGTTGATGAGCTTACATTGTGTACAACACAGCATACACAAGTTGAATTTCTTATCCTGAACAAGATGTACAAGATTCTATATTATTAGCTGCGGTAGAAGATGTTGAAGGGAATGTGACATATTCTTTTAATGATTTGTCTAACTTTTTTGTCGTTCAAGAGTTTGGAAGCGAGGATGAATTTCTAACAGAGTTGTTTAAGATTTGTTTATAAGAATGATATGTTATTAAAAAGCTCACGAGCATTGACAACATATCTGTCTTTTGGCGTTTCAAATGTTAGACCTTTGCTTCATGTTGAAATTATCAAAACAAGTGGCTTCAGAACAAGTTATCAAAAAAATGACAATGCTAGAGATGTTGAAATTTGCATAGATCTAAATGATGAAAAATTTGACAACTGTGAAACTGAAATATATGGTGGTAATGAGAGAACATATGATAAATATTTTGATGGGGTATTTTTTGCGAATAACTTACACGATAAAATGAATGAGCATGAAGATGTGGTGGATGAAATAGCAAAGATTAATAATGTGGTAACTGAAATAGTTGATGATGAATTTGTTGTGAATGAAGAGAATCATGTTGATGAGCTTACATTGTGTACAACACAGAATACACAAGTTGAATTTTCTTATCCTGTACAAGATGTACAAGATTCTATATTATTAGCTGCGGTAGAAGATGTTGAAGGGAATGTGACATATTTTTTTTAATGTTTTGTCTAACTTTTTGTCGTTCAAGAGTTTGGGAGCAAGGATGAATTTCAAACAGAGTTGTTTAAATGCTTCCTTTGAAATAGATATTTGGAAATCCAACAAAAAATTTATGATGTTAGATGTGTGACACCGAGTTGCAGCTGGAAAATACGTGCATCACAAATAAAGAATTCATCACAATTTTCTATACGTTTTTATCATAACACACATACTTGTGACCTTTCATATTGGAGGAAAATGCATCGACAAAAAACTTCAGACTTTGTAGCAAAGATTTTGGTTGAAAATTTTAAAGGACAACTTAGCTTGCCTGAACCAAAAACCATAATTACAATGATGCAAAATAAAGGTGTTGAAATTAGTTACTTCAAAGCATGGAGGGGAAGAAAAGTTGCTTTGGATAAATTACTTGGAAGTCCCGAAGAGGGTTATAGAATTATGCCTTCATATTTGCACATGATTAAACAGGTGAATAAAGGCTTGAAAACTGATTTGGTTACAAATTCAACAGGTAGATTTAAATATATGTTTCTTGCATATGGGGCATGCATTGATAGATTTCATAGAATGAGAAAAGTTATATATGTTGATGGAACATTTTTAAAATGTAAATATAGAGGTTGTTTAGTTGTTTCTATGGCCCAAGATGACGACTTTCATCAATATCCTATAGCATGAGCCATTGTTGATTCTAATAATGATGATTCATGGGCATGGTTTTTGCAGAAGTTGAAGGAGTTTATTCATGATGATCCTAACTTGGTAATCTGATACGAAACCTCGTACGAATGAGAAACAAACACGATTATCGAAATCGCACCCTCAACTCAATAACAAACAAGGATCGATTATGTTGTCCCGATCTTTTGAAACAAGTAACGATTTGTGATATTCACCTCTAAGCGATTAAAACTTAGCAACAAATATCAACGATAAAAAAATTGAATTTCAAACAAACCTTCAAAGATCTTGTTTTGACAATCCGAGCGAAAAAAAATCGACAAACGCCACAAAGATGCAATCCTTGATAAGTTTGATTTGTGTTGAAGATCAAAGCAAAATGCCTTGAATATTGAGAGAAATCTCCAATAATATGTTTAAAGTCTGAATTATCTCGTTTATGGTCTGATACATTGTATATATAATCAATAAAGCATGAAAAAGTAGTGTAAAAAGGCTTAATTAAGATAACTAGCAAATTTGACACGAAAGTGACCAAAAGACCGCGGGTGCGCGGATAATTCTACTGTGGGTGCGGTGCAGCTTCGGCAAAAGACCGTGGGTGCGCTGATGATCCTACCGCGGGTGCAGTGCAGCTTCGGGAAATTTTCTTAAATTCTATTATCATTGACCCCGGGTGCGGTCCCTGTTTTAGCGCGGTTGTGCTGGACCTTCGGCAATTACACTTGAATAACATTCCAAAGACCTCCAATATTATTCACATGATTCCCAACCTCCTCTAATTTAGTCACCCAATTTGTAGATCCTCCTTGGTAGTTCATCATGAGTCCTTGAAGTGCTTCTTTAAACTTCTTGCTACGTCCCCTCGATATAGGTCCTTCGGGCAACTCCAACGACTCACATGCTTTCTTTGGTGCTTGATCAACCACGTTTGCATCATTCTCCCCTTCTTGAAAAGGATTTTTCCTCAAATCTTGATCATCTCCTACATCAAACAACGAAAGATCACTAACATTAGAAGTAGAACTAACATTGTACTCACCTGGTAGGTCTAATTTGTAGGCATTGTCGTTGATCTTTTCAAGCACTTGAAATGGTCCATCACCCCTAGGTAAGAGCTTCGAATATCGTTTTTCTGGAAATCTTTCCTTCCTTAAGTGCAACCATACCCAATCTCCCTTTTCAAAAACCATCTTTTTCCTCCCCTTGTTGGCTTGCTTCGTATATTGTAAATTCTTCTTCTCGATGTTATTCTTGACCTTCTCATGCAAACTTCTAATGAATTCAGCTTTCTTCTTGCCATACATGTTCAACCTTTCACTCACAGGCAAAGACATCAAATCCAAAGGAGTTAAAGGATTAAAACCATAAACAATCTCAAATGGTGAATAATTCGTAGTAGAATGCACGCTACGGTTATAAGCAAACTCAACAAATGACAAACATTCTTCCCAATTTTTCAAGTTCTTTTGAGTATAGCATGCAAAAGTGTTCCTAGAGTTCTATTAACAACTTCAGTTTGTCCATCCGTTTGAGGATGACATGTATTAGAAAACAACAGTTTAGTGCCAAGCTTAGCCCACAAAGTTTTCCAAAAGTAACTCAAAAATTTAACATCACAGTCAGATACAATAGTTCTAGGCATACCATGCAACGTAACGACTTCCTTAAAAAACAAATCTGCAATGTTGGATGCATCATCGATTTTATGACAAGCAATAAAATGTGCCATTTTAGAGAATCTATCAACAACAACAAATATTGTATCCCTCCCCTTCTTATTCCTTGGCAAACCTAAAATAAAATCCATAGAAATATCAATCCAAGGTTTACTAGGAACAGGAAGTGGTGTATACATCTATGTGGTTGTGTTCTAGACTTAGCTTGTCTACAAGTAATGCACTTTTCACAAACATGCTCAACATCATGTTTCATATGTGGCCAATAAAAATGCTCATGCAAATAACTCAAAGTTTTAGCCACACCAAAGTGTCCCATCAAACCACCACCATGTGCCTCCCTCACAAGTAATTCACGAATTGATGACTTAGGAATGCACAATCTATCTTTTCTAAATAAAAACCCATTATGCAAATAAAATTTATCATGTGGACCATGCATACGTGTTTCAAATACTTCCTTAAAATCCTCATCCATCGCATACAATTCTTTCACATATTCAAATCCCAAGATTTTTGAATCCAAGGTAGAAATTAGTACGTACCTCCGTGATAGTGCGTCGGCCACTACATTATCCTTACCTTGTTTGTATTTGATTATTTAGGGAAATGTTCCTATGAATGCCACCCATTTGGCATGCCGCTTGTTCAGTTTCTGTTGTCCCCTAAGGTACTTTATAGACTCATGATCGGTATGGATCACAAACTCCTTAGGCCTCAATTAGTGTTGCCACATCTCCAAAGTCCTCACAAGCGCGTACAACTCCTTGTCATACGTTGGATAGTTCAGTGCTGCTCCATTGAGTTTCTCACTAAAGTACGCTACTGGTCGTCCTCCTTGCATCAAAACACCTCCAATACCTACACCTGAAGCATCATATTCAATTTCAAAAGTATTAGAAAAATCAGGCAAAACAAGTAAAGGCACATTAATTAATTTTTGTTTAACAATATTAAAAGACTTCTCTTTCTCCTCGCCCCAATGGAATGGAACGTTCTTCTTAATCACCGCCGTCATCGGTGCCGCCAGTGTGCTAAAATCTTTTACAAACCTCCTATAGAAGCTTGCAAGACCATGAAAGCTTCGAACTTGACTAACATTAGCAGGCATTGGCCAATCTCGAATAACACTTACCTTGTCCTCATCCACTTGTATCCCCTGTGAACTTACCATAAAACCTAGAAAGACAAGCTTGCTTGTACAAAAATTACATTTCTTAAGATTAGCATATAAATGTTCATCCCTAAGTGTTATCAGTACAAGTCTTAAATGCTCAACATGCTCTTCTAAGTCTTTGCTATACACAAGAATATCATCAAAATAAACCACAACAAATTTCCCTATGTAAGCACGCAAGACATGATTCATCAACCTCATAAAGGTACTAGGAGCATTAGTTAAGCCAAAAGGCATGACCATTCACTCATATAACCCATTCTTGGTTTTAAATGTCGTTTTCCACTCATCACCTTCCCTCATTCTAATTTGGTGATAACCACTTTTCAAAGCAATCTTACTAAAAATGCATGCACCATGCAACTCATCTAGTCTAGGTATAGGATGCCTATACTTGATGGTTATATTATTGATTGCCTACAATCTACACACATTCGCCATGATCTATCCTTCTTAGGAACTAATAAAACAGGTACATCACAAGGAGACATGGACTCACGCACAAAACCCCTTTCTAACAACTCACTTACCTGCCGCTGAAGCTCCTTAGTCTCCTCCGGATTGCTTCTATAAGCTGGACGGTTTGGAAATGCACTTTCGGGTACAAAATCAATTTGGTGTTCAATCCCCCTCAATGGTGGTATTCCTTGAGGTAGATCCTCCGGAAATATATCATCAAACTCCTGCAAAAGGGAAACAACAGTGCTCGGAAGGGTTCCGGATATATCACTTGTGTGAAGGAGAATCTCCTTGTAAAGAATCAACACAAGTGGTTCATGTGTGTACATTAATTGCTTCAATTCACTCTTTTGGGCCATATACATTTTTTTCTTGGCCTATTTCCTTTCATTTTCTTTTTCTTTTTTTTTTTATCTCTATGGTCTTTTCATCATTTTTTTATCGCTTATTTTTTAGACCATATCTTTTTCTTGTTTGTTTAAGGCCACCTCACTTTTCTTTTCACTCTTTCTTTCGATCTCATCTCTTTTTTTCTTTTCTCGTTGGTCCTCCATTATTTGTTTTGGAGACAAAGGAAGTAAAACAATGGGTTCTTTCTTGAGTACAAAAGAATATCTATTTCTAAACCCATCATGTTTCACTTGCCTATCATATTGCCATGGTCTCCCTAACAAAATATGACAAGCATACATTGGCACCACATTACATAACACTTCATCAATATACTTCCCAATCAAAAACGCAACCAAGACTTGTTTGTTCACTTTCACTTCAGCACAATCATTCAACCACTGTAGTCTATATGGTTGAGGATGTTTTAAAGTAGGCAAGCTCAATTTTTCAACCATCTCAATACTAGCAACATTGGTACAACTTCCTCCATCTATAATAAGATTGCAAACCTTGGCATTGACAAAACACCTAGTATGGAATAAGTTTCCCTTTGGTTAGTTTCTTCTTCCTTGATTTGGGTACTCATTATACGCCTAGTCACTAACGCTTCACCCACAACTGTCTCATATCCCTCATCAGGATCCTCTAATGCAGGCATCTAATCTTCATCCCTTCCATCATCTCCCTCACTATGAGATTCATACTCCCCATAATTATTCAATACCATCACCCTTTTATTGGGATATTGGCTAGCAATATGTCCAACTCCTTGACACCTAAAACATTTAATATCTCTAGAACGATTAATAGGAGTTTCAGGTTTACCTTGCATTCCCTGCTTAGGCACCTCCTGTTTAATGTCAACTTTGGGCTTGACCACTACCTTGCTTTCTTCACGTTTAACAACGTTGGAACGCCAAGGTGTTGATGTATTCCCAGGTTGAGTGGTACGACCAACTCCTCTCCTCTTGAGTTGTTGCTTCACTTTTATCGCCATCTGCACCATTTCATCTAGATCCAAGTAATGTCTAAGCTCCACTTGATCTTGAATTTCCCTGTTCAAACCACACAGAAAACGAGCCATAGTAGCCTCACTATCCTCATCTATGTTTGCTCTAATCATGACTACTTCCAACTCTTTATAGTAGTCCTCAACACTCTTCACACCCTGTCTCAAAGTTTGTAACTTCTTAAACATTTCTCTATAGTAGTGATTTGGTACAAACCTCTTCCTCATTACGCTCTTCATCTCTGCCCAAGTTTCTATAGGCCTCTCATTGCATCTTCTCTTAGTGTCACTAATTGATCCCACCAAATAAGTGCATAATCAACAAATTTAACCACGGCCAACCTAACCTTCTTTTGTCGGAATAATGGTGACAATCAAACACAAATTCAACTCGCTTTTCCCATTCTAAATAAGCCTCTGGGTCTGACTTACCATGGAACGATGGAATTTTCATCTTAATGCTACCTATGTTACTATCTTCCTTATTCCCATCATCGTACCTACCCCGTAAGGCTTCTCTTCTTCCCCTACCAAATCCTCTACCTCTTCCGCTCCTACCCCAGTTCTCGTTTTGACTCTCCTCTTCTACTCCCAATTCATAATCATCCTCTTCTTCTTCGACTGTGCCCAAACCTTTAGACTTAAATTTATTTTCACTAGTGCTAACTTCAAGCCTATCCAACCTCTCATATAAAGGATCCAACTCGGCCCTCATCATTCTACTAAAATGCCCAAATAACGCCTCCATTTGAACTTTAGACAACCCCTGATTCGAACTCTCTCCTATTTCCCTCTCCATTTTAATTTCAGCTTTTGTACCTGCAATAAAATTTTAGTAGAAATAAAAGATTTTCCTCACCCAAATTCTCACGATCAACCCAAAGAAATAACACTCGCACTCATAACACAGATCTTAAGATAGAACAAAGGATAACACAAAACTGAAACAAAACGAATTTTTATTTTTTTGTTTTTGATAGATATGACAATAGAAACAAAAGTATAACACAGATCTGACGAATTTTTAAACAGATCTGAAAATAGCAACGATAACATGCTTGAATCAAACAGAACCAGAAGCTCTGATACCAAATGATACGAAACCTCGTACGAATGAGAAGCAAATACGATTATCGAAATCACACCCTCAACTCAATAACAAACCAGGATCGATTATGTTGTCCCGATCTTTTGAAACAAATAACGATTTGTGATATTCACCTCTACGCGATTAAAACTTAGCAACAAATATCAACGATAAAACAATTGAATTTCAAACGAACCTTCAAAGATCTTGTTTTGACAATCCGAGCGAAAAACAATCGACAAACGTCACAAAGATGCAATCTTTGATAAGTTTGATTTGTATTGAAGATCAAAGCAAAATGCCTTGAATATTGAGAGAAATCTCCAATAATATGTTTAAAGTCTAAATTATCTCGTTTATGGTCTGATACATTGCATATATAATCAATAAAGCATGAAAACGTAGTGTAAAAAGGCTTAATTAAGATAACTAGAAAATTTGACACGGAAGTGACCAAAAGACCGCGGGTGCGCGGATAATTCTACCGCGGGTGCGGTGCAGCTTCGGCAAAAGACCGCAGGTGCGCTGATGATCCTACCGCGAGTGCGGTGCAGCTTCGGGAAATTTTCTTAAATTCGATTATCATTGACCGCGGGTGCGGTCCCTGTTTTAGCGCGGGTGCGCTGGACCTTCGGCAATTGTACTTGAATAACATTCCAAAGACCTCCAATATTATTCCCATGATTCCCAACCTCCTCTAATTTAGTCACCCAATTTGTAGATCCTCCTTGGTAGTTCATCATGAGTCCTTGAAGTGCTTCTTTAAACTTCTTGCTACGTCCCATCGTTATAGTCCTTCGGGCAACTCCAACGACTCTCATGCTTTCTTTGGTGCTTGATCAACCACGTTTGCATCATAATCATTTCTGGCATATATATCTATACTATGTATTAAGGCTGAGCACCTTATAAAAACTGCCAAGGAGGACACCATCTTTTTTTTCCAGTTTTACCCTTAAAGTTATAGTAATATTACACTTTTGTTTTTTTGTTTTTTATTTCAACACACACTTTTATTTTTATTTCAATCATTCGAATATCAATTTAGCTCCCTCCATAATTTGTCAATTTTCACTTTAGTCTATCGATAATGATAAAAAAGATTGTACACACGCAACGCGTGTGCAGAGTAACTAGTATATTATATATATATATATATATATATATATATATATATATATATATATATATATATATATCTGTATATCCTATTATTAATATTGGTCGTACTGTATATAAGCATGCATCACATGTACATTGCTCGTGGCATCTTTCACAAAACCTTAAAAGAGTGTCTGGCGGAAAAGGTGGGATTGATTTGTTTATGAAAACAACGTATGCATACAAAGTGTTTGGATTTGATGAGTTGTACTGATGTTTGAAAGAAATGTGTCCTAAAATTGCATCGTATCTTGAAATGCATTCATCTCCTGGAAAATGGTCCAGAGCTTATTCCCCCAGTGATATATACAATATAATGACGACAAATGGGGAGATTCAATCAATGCAATACTTAGACTGAAAGAGAGGTGCCAATTGTAGCATTGTTGGATGCATTTCATAAATTAACATCAAAGTGGCTTTTTCGAAGCGTTGTAGATTCAGCTACGACGACACTTATTCTATCGATAGAGGCTATCTTGAGAGCTAATTTTACATTGGCACAATGGTTAAAAGCATCTCAACTTAATGCATTTGAGTATCAAGTATATGGTGATGGGAATATGAAGTTGTTAATTTATCTGATAAATCATGTAGTTGTCGAATATTTCAACTTGATAAAATTCCATGTGCGCATGCAATTGCAGCAATTTATGGGGCAAAATTAGATTTGTATGAATTCTGTTCGCCCTACTACTCATCTGAAATGTGGGCCCTCGCTTATGCTAGTACCATATATCCGGTGCCCATTGCAAATTAATGGAACATTCCAGCTAATTTTAAACACGATGTACTTCCCCCTGATGTCAAGAGGAAATGTGGCAGAGCACAAAAGGAAAGAATTCCATCTATTGGAGAGTTTGGCCGGAAGCGAAATAAAAAATGTGGTGTGTCATGAATCTGGCCATTGCACGAAAAAATTCCCTAAGAGATAGACTGAAGTGTAAACATGTTTTATAGTTTCTTGTTTGATGTTGTATTTGCACGTTATTAGTTTTTCAAGTTTGTTGTATGAACATGTTGTGTATGCAGGTAGAATTTGGTTTGACATTCAGTAGTTTACTGCATATATATTCAATTTGTTAAATGTGTTTAATCAGTCGGTTAATGCAATATATCGGTTGATTCAATGTTTTAAATCAGTCCGTAAATGCTTATATTTTTGTCAGTTCATTATGTTTAATCAGCCAGTTAATGGAAATATATCGGTCAGTTAAATATAATATCAGTCGGTTAATGAATATATTTCAGTCGCTTAATTGTAAAAATATTAAAAATATATAATAATATGAAATTTAGCAACTATAGATATATGATTAACTTATTATGCCCTATCGATGATAATGATATACGATTATCATGAATATATGATTATTTTTTAATTTTATAAATTTTGGTATTTTACAAATGTATAATATTTCATTCGGTTCAGTAAGTGAAATCAAATGTTTCAGTTGGCTCAATGTTGTGGGAACTTGAGGATTTCTTGTTCTTTTCTATTTTATACTTTCGGTAATTAATTATACACTTTGTTCGTCAAATCAAAGCTTGAATAAATAAATTTGAATTACATAGATTTTAGTTAAAAAATTCTAGAATTTTTCTTTAGTATTATTTATTTTAAAATTCATCCGATAAAAAAATAAAGAAAAAATACATAAAAAGTTTCAAAACAAGAAGAAAAATGTTGTCGCTCTCTTTTAGTTTTGTGTAGATATATTTAACTGTGTATAATCTAAGTTTTATTTTCGTCACATGAACGACGTAGGAGAGTATCAGCGTCGAATAAATGGTATTCGATGAATTTACTGATTTCAGGCAAAAAAAAAAGATCAAGTTACTGGATGAAAACCAAATTTTGACAAGTTACAAGACTAAAACTCAAAAATAATAACTTACATGTCTAAAATTACAATTTTTATTTAATGTTTCATACAAACAATGAAAAGGACAAATATATAACATATTGCTCCATAGACAACTCCGCTAATTAATAAATGTCGTTAATGAATTCATATGTTTTACATTACTTAAGACTTATATTAGCATAATGGATAATTAATATAAGGAAATCAGAAACAATTAAAGTTCGACAAAAGATTGTATGACATCTGATATGAGATTGATATATATTATCGATATTTTAATTATTTTGTGAACCATGAATTTTCTTTTAAACTTTGTCACATATTAAAGAGATATATTCAAATCGTGATCAATGATGAGAAACAAATGAGAAATTATGAAGACAAATGATTTAAGATGTATAAAAATCACAAAATTTAATACTTAAAAGAGTATAATACAATTAAAAAAGACTATTTCCTTTATATTTGCGTAGAACCAAGTAGGCAGCCAATAATGGAGAAGTTGGATTTGAGTTGTATCAATCAATTATATTTGCGTAGAACCAAGTAATTTTTCTTTGCAATTTTCGGTTTTAGTTTTTCTTTGCAGCCAATAATTTTTCTTTGCAATTTTCGGTTTTAGTTCGCTTTTTTTCTTTGCAATTTCTGGTTCATTAAAAACATCAAAATTATCAATCAAGTTAAGAACATTTGTATCAACTTGAGGATTCTTCATTAGCGTTATAGGCCACAGTAGACCACAGGCGATATACAAACAAGCCATCTTCACTCTCTTTATACTCAACAACTCATCCATACTTTTCAAATCCTTCAACTTCATTTTAACTTCGTTCACAGATACTTTATTACTGCCTTGAAAATGTCTACCAAAAAAATCTGAAACTTCTGGTTCTTCTTCATGAAAAATATCAGAACAATCCAACCATGTTATCAATGTATACTTCAGTCTAGAAAACCTAATTGGTCTATCATTCACAACAAACCACATTTCATCATCATCCGTTACATACACTTATCTCTTCACCATAAACCATAAAATTTGACTAGATAAATTGTAATCTGTAGCATACTTAATCAGATTGCCAAATTGTGTTTTTTCAACCCTAAAGTCCATGTCTTGCTCATTCAAGCAATCTAATATAATTTCACTTATTTTCTGATATTTGGAATGTACACTAAACTGGCAACTAAAATATTTTTCCTCTGATATGTGAGATTGAAGATTAACTCGAAAAAAAAATCAAGTCAACTAGTAATATCAATTAATTAAATACTCAACTATGTTGAAATTCTTGAAATTTATAGAGCAAAATGAAAAATAAATATTTTTTATAAAATAAATGAACATAACCAAATATTTTGTGTAACCATATCTGATATTCTTTCCTCTATCAACAAGTTTCAAAAAGAAGAGATCTTGAAGAAAAAAAATCAACTTCAAAATTGGTGGAGGAAATGAAATATTTGATATAAAAGATCAAGTTGAAGGGTTAGGAAATTCATCTCCTGCGAAATTCCATTAAGTTGAAGGGATAGGAAATTCATCTCCTGCGAGATTCCATTTCATCCATAAACAAGTAGAATGAAAAAACCGAATAACCATCTATTACCTATCAAGTGTTTCAAAGTAGAAGCTTCTATCTATCACCACTAATTAATGCATTTAACTCCAAACATTTTGTGAAGCATTATGATGGTGAGGTAGGGAAAAAAATCCGTAAATTTAGCTATTTTAAATTCTCAACTATTTAAAAAAGTAGGAAAGCAAATCCATAAAACTAGAGTTTTCAATTCTCAAACAATTCCAACTTTAACTCACTAGCCCAATAGATGTTTTAAAATTATTTTACGCAAACATTCATAGCCAAAACGACAAACAGTAGCTCAACTATTTTTCTTCTTTTTCAAGTGATGATATTTTTTTAGGATAAATGAGGAAGATATTAGAATAATAATTTTAAACAGATTTCTAACACAAAAAGATC
Source organism: Primulina eburnea (assembly GCF_022965805.1). Lineage (NCBI taxonomy): Eukaryota > Viridiplantae > Streptophyta > Magnoliopsida > Lamiales > Gesneriaceae > Primulina > Primulina eburnea. The sequence continues at coordinate 26,354,114 of NC_133109.1, read as the reverse complement.
ACAACTATACAACAAAAATGAAAGTGTGACCTAGGGTTTATGATTCAAATATATGGTTTATGACTGAAAAATTCGCACGCAATCGAGAAATCAATCTGCCCAATCCATCGGCTTTTGCGCTTTTGAGAAGGAAGGAGAGTCTAAGAAAAAATTGAGAAAACTGGAACGTCTGTTGGAGGGAGAGTGGCCTGTTGAAGGAAGGGGAGATAAATCTTCTGCTTAAGCGTTTAAGTATAGATATATTCAAATCGTGATCAATGATGAGAAACAAATGAGAAATTATGAAGACAAATGATTTAAGATGTATAAAAATCACAAAATTTTATATTTAAAAGAGTATAGTACAATTAAAAAAAGACTATTTACTTTATATTTGCGTAGAACCAAGTAGGCAGCCAATAATGGAGAAGTTGGATTTGAGTTGTATCAATCAATTGTATTTGCGTAGAACCAAGTAATTTTTCTTTGCAATTTTCGGTTTTAGTTTTTCTTTGCAGCCAATAATTTTTCTTGGCAATTTTCGGTTTTAGTTCGCTTTTTTTCTTTGCAATTTCTGGTTCATTAAAAACATCAAAATTATCAATCAAGTTAAGAACATTTTTATCAACTTGAGGATTCTTCATTAGCGTTATAGGCCACAGTACACCACAGACGATATACAAACAAGCCATCTTCACTCTCTCTATACTCAACAACTCATCCACACTTTTCAAATCCTTCAACTTTCATTTCAACTTCGTTCACAGATACTTTATTACTGCCTTGAAAATGTCTACCAAAAAAATCTGAAACTTCTGGTTCTTCTTTATGAAAAATATCAGAACAATCCAACCATGTTATCAATGTACACTTCAGTCTAGAAAACCTAATTGGTCTATCATTCACAACAAACCACATTTCATCATCATCCGTTACATACACTTATCTCTTCACCATAAACCATAAAATTTGACTATATAAATTATAATCTGTAGCATACTTAATCAGATTGCCAAATTGTGTTTTTTCAACCCTGAATTCCATGTCTTGCTCATTCAAGCAATCTAATATAATTTCACTTATTTTCTGATATTTGGAATGTAGACTAAACTTGCAACTAAAATATTTCTCCTCTGATATGTGAGATTGAAGATTAACTGTTCTGTTCCCACAGTGTGAGTGTAATGAGGGTGATTGTTGTGTGTATCAGAAAGTAGGTGTTGTACGTAGGTGTTGTAACACCCACGACAACATGCAGCGGAAGTTACAGTTTAACAAATTAACACACAACTTGAATTATACTAACACGATGAGACGAGATGTAAATTATGCACAAGTATCAAATACTTGTGCGGTGCCTCAGGGCAAAATAATTCACTAGAAAAACTTGTAAGTTTACAAAAACCAATACTAGTGAAAGAATCAAACAACTCCTTATAAAGACGAGTAACAAACTGCATCCTAAACCTCTAACAAACCGTATAGCCAAAATACATAGGATGCATCAACTGAGAAGTGAAAAATCTTCGAAACTCAACACACTAATCAAACCGTGATTAGGTGTTGTCTTCAGATGTTATCAGCACTTCACAGCAACAAGTTATCAATGATACGAGATTGCTATGCTTCGGTAAACGTCCCTGCGTATAACTTTGTCTCTCTCTGCCTCTTTTTTTTTTATTTAGTCTCTCCCTACGTTACTTGTCTTCACCGTCCTATAAAATATGGAAAAACAATTTTATAAGGAAACTAAAACTTTTGAATCAAGGATACATATCTTAAAGATCATAACCTATCTTTTAGATATTATCGGTGACTATATCAAATCTTATACGAGATCATATAATATGTCTAGGAAGGCAAAACAAAAAAAAAATCTTTTAAAAAAGAAATTATTAAAAATGAAATATGTCAAGGAATAAAATTCCTTTCATTGAAGATTAACTCGAAAAAAAAATCAAGTCAACTAGTAATATCAATTAATTAAATACTCAACTATGTTGAAATTCTGGAAATTTATAGAGCAAAATGAAAAATAAATAGTTTTTATAAAATAAATGAACATAACCAAATATTTTGTGTAACCATATCTGATATTCTTTCCTCTATCAACAAGTTTCAAAAAGAAGAGATCTTGAAAAAAAAAATCAACTTCAAAATTGGTGGAGGAAATGAAATATTTGATATAAAAGATCAAGTTGATGGGTTAGGAAATTCATCTCCTGCGAAATTCCATTAAGTTGAAGGGTTAGGAAATTCATCTCCTGCGAGATTCCATTTCATCCATAAACAAGTAGAATGAAAAAACCGAATAACCATCTATTACCTATCAAGTGTTTCAAAGTAGAAGCTTCTATCTATCACCACTAATGAATGCATTTAACTCCAAACATTTTGTGAAGAATTATGATGGTGAGGTAGGAAAAAAATCCGTAAATTTAGTATTTTAAATTCTCAACTATTTAAAAAAGTAGGAAAGCAAATCCATAAAACTAGAGTTTTCAATTCTCAAACAATTCCAACTTTAACTCACTAGCCCAATAGATGTTTTAAAATTATTTTACGCAAACATTCATTGCAAAAACGACAAGCAGTAGCTCAACTATTTTTCTTCTTTTTCAAGTGATGATATTTTTTTAGGATAAATGAGGAAGATATTAGAATAATAATTTTAAACAGATTTCTAACACAAAAAGATCACAACCATGCAACAAAAATGAAAGTTTGACCTAGGGTTTATCATTCAAATATATGGTTTATGACTGAAAAATTCGCACGCAATCGAGAAATCAATTTGCCTAATCCATCGGATTTTGCGCTTTTGAGAAGGAAGGAGAGTCTAAGAAAAAAATTGAGAAAACTGGAACGTCTGTTGGAGGGAAAGTGGCCTGTTGAAGGAAGGGGAGATAAATCTTCTGCTTAAGCGTTTAAGTATTTTCTATTACTTAAATAATGGTTTTAAATTAGTTAAGAAAAGTGTAAATGGGAATTTGACAAACAAGCGATATTTTCTTAACAGAGTAGGTCACAAGACGGTCTCACGGATCTTTATTTGTAAGACGGTCAATCCTACAGATATTCACAATAAAAAATAATACTCTTAGCATAAAAAATAATATTTTTTCATGGATGACTCCGTCTCACAAAATATAACTCGTGAGACCGTCTAACACAAGTTTTTGCATTTCTTAAATGGGATTGTGAGGAGGTCTATTTTTCAAAATTTTCTGCAAATGTACAATATTCGTGTGATAACTGGTTGATACGGAGATCTTTCTGGTAATTGCTTTTACTTTGTGTCGTTTTTGGTTGAAAAATTGTTACCAAGATACGATTTTGATTTGAATGCTAATTTCTTCCACCAATTGTGATTTTTTCCCCTGAGTTGCATTATATTGTGTAAGAACTAGTTGGAAAATTATATTGTTTCTTTTTTGTATATGGTTTTTGTAGTCACCCAATGAAATTACTGGTCGGGAACTAAATATTATAATAGATTGAATTGATTTTTCTAGAAAAGTTTATATGAATTTGAAATGGTTGATTTAATTTGATGGATCCACTCTCATACTTTTTCTATTTGAATGAATGACTCAAAAGTTTTATTACATGAAAAGACCTTAACAGGATATTACTTTCTTTTCCAATGGAAGTTTGAAAAACAAATGGGTCGAATGATATATCTTTTCAGGACCTACTGGTGCTCAAATTATGAAAATATGCAGTGTTTAATCCTCTTAAATCCTGTTCCTTGAGAATGATTTCCTCACAGTGACTGATCCCGAATTTTAATATTTTATACCATTGGGAAAATTAATGTTAAATTCATGATGTATTTTTTTATGGCACTAATAATTATTTTTAATTGTTGCTGCGCTGCATGTGGTGCTTTACATTCTGTAGGAAAATTGAATGTTCTGGATTGCATGTTAAATTTTAGTTTGGTGCTAGCAGTTCTTCAGAATAAGACTTCAAAGCGGACTTGTTTTGAAAGATCTCATAATATTTTATTCATGGTTTTAATAGGTATAACTGATAATGAAATGTCCGTAATTGGGTCGGTTCTTCTTTCTTTGGAATCGTTAGATGTGTCTTATTGCCGAAAGCTAACAGAGAAAGGATTGTCGACTGTTGTCAAAGGTTGCCAGGATCTCAAAGAATTATATCTTGCAGGTTGCACACTCATCTCTGATTCTTTGTTAACTCATCTTTCAATGAACTGAAATAAACTTGAAGATTTGGATCTGCAAGGTTGTACTAACTTAACTGACTCTGGTCTCACTGCTCTTGCTGAGGTTTGTCGAAATTTGAAGTATTTAGGCCTCAACAAGTGCGTTAATATCGGTGATCTTGGGATATATAGTGTAGCAACAATAGATTTGGTGATACCTCCGTAAGAGTTCGGGTCATGGATGATCCGAGATATTATATAGATAGCCAAAAATTAGAGTTAATATGACAGATACTGTCCTCAGCAGCCGGGCATGGAGATACCCGGGACATTCTCTTCCCGGGCATTCAAGAGCCCGGACTCTCATGCAAGTTCCCGGGAACTTTCTACCCAGGGCTACCTCGAGAAGTGCACCACAGCTCAAGTGTATCGGTATGGACCATCTTATCTATCAGAACGACAGTGGGCTTGGCGTGTTAGAGAAGTCATCACAAAGTATGGGCAACCGCCATACCATACTTAGCAAGTGGGACTAGAAACAAGGTAATGATGAGATTTACTACTATAAATAGTAGATATACTTCTCATTTCAAGGGGCTAGAACTTTGAATTCTCACATATATTGCTTGAACATTTCTTCTGTTAGAGTAGATGCCCTGTAAGCCAACTGTTGGCTGGGGAATTTATTGACTCAAGTTGTAATAAACCATCTTTATTTTAATATAATTTAACTTTTAGTGGTTTCGTTTCACTTTATCGGTATACCCATGCGATCAGCATAGATAAAGTCTTGTATTATGCTTTAATACAAATGAATCGTAATTCTATGTTGAAACTCATTCGTAAACACTGCATATTCTAAATTCGTTCCTAGTCGATTCACCTGCCTAAAACATGGATAAAGGTCGCTTGAGCTCGAGACTAGCGTATGTGATATTGTGTACTGCATTTCTTGTTAATTAAGGGCAGTGAAGAATGTCAGAAGAGTTTCGATACTTTGAATCCAGCTCTTATCACAATGCCGGTTTTAGCTATGCCATTAGGGCAAAGCAATTTTGTGTTATACACCGATGCTTCAAAGCTTGCTTTAGGCGCAATATTGATGCAATATGGTTGGGTTTAGCATATGCCTCCAGACATTTGAAAGTGAATGAGAAGAACTATCCGACTCATTATCTCAAGTTAGCTGTCGTTGTCTTTGAATTGAAAATATGGAGACATTATTTGTACAGCGAGAAATTCCAGATATTCACTAATCACAAGAGTCTCAAGTACTTCTTCATGAAGAAAGAGCTGAACATGAGACAAAGACAGTAGTTGGAGTTAGTAAAAGACTACAATTGTGAAATTGGCTACCACCCAGGGAAAGCTAATGTTATGGCAGATACATTGAGTAGGAAAGTAGCAGTTGAGCACAGCTGTCAGTGCAGAGATCTCTTCAGTCAGAGATTCAGAGGTTTGACCTAGAAGTTTATCCTAAGGGCAGAGCTCCCAAGTTATCTAATCTGACAGGTCAGTCTTATTTGCTAGACCGAATCCGTAGAGGTCAGATTTCAGATGAGAAGTTACTGAAATGGAGACTGAAGGATGAAGCCAAGGGCAAGTGTACTCTACGCAGTGTCCCATGGTATTGTGAGGTACAGAAGAAGGATTTGAGTGCTTAGTGTTGTTTCGATCAAAGGGGATATTTTGACAAAGGCACATACATCTCCGTATTCCATCCATCCAAGTAGTACCAAGACGTACAAGGACTTAGAAATGATGTATTGGTGGTCAGGGATGAAGCAAGACGTTCGCCTATTTGTATCTGAATGTCTCACTTGTCAGCAAGTGAAAACAGAGCATCAGAGACCAGCATGGATGCTCAAGCCGTTCCCTATTCTCGAGTGAAAATGGAAGAATATCACCATGGATTTCATTGTTGGATTGCCGAGGTCAGTCAGAGGATCTAATGTCATTTGTGTTATAGTAGATCGACTTACTAAATCAGCACACTTCTTAATGGTGAAGACGAATTTTTCCATGACTCAGTATGCAGAGCTCTATATCCGCTAGATAGTCCGATTGCACGTGATCTCAGTTTCTATTATGTCTGACAGGGACCCGAGATTCACATCGTCCTTTTAGAAGAGTTTACATGTAACTATGGGACGAAGTTGCTATTTAGTATGGCATTCCACCATCAGAAAGATGGTCAGTCTGAGCGAGTGATTCAGATATTGGAATATTTGTTGCGAGCATGTGTGATCGATTTCTATGGAATTGGGAATCGAAACTATCCCTAGTAGAGTTTACCTACAACAACAGTTTACAATCATCTATAGATATGGCTCCCTACGAAGCACTATATGGAAGGAAGTACAGATCGCCGATTCATTGACATGAATTCGATGAGAGATCAGAACTTAGCCCAGAGATTGTTCAGCAGACTGCAGACGTAGCGGTCAAGATCCGAGACAGGATGAAGACCGCCCAGAGTCGCCAAAAGAGTTATGCTGACAAGAGAAAAATAGATCTTGAATTTTCCGTAGGAGATTACGTATTCGTGAGATAGCACCTATGAAGGGTTTTATGAGGTTTGATAAGAGAGGCAAGCTAAGTCTGAGATTCATTGGGCCATTCGAAATTCTTGACAAAGTTGAGACACTTGCTTTATCGTGTAGCTCTACCGCCGAATCTGGCCGGAGTACACAATGTGTTCCATGTTTCGATGTTGAGGAAGTATATGGACAAATCCTTTGCATGTGTTGAGTTATGAGCCATTGCAGCTTGCTCCAGATTTTTCATATGAAGAAAGACCTGTCCGAGTTCTAGACAGACAAGAGCGAAGACTTCGAAAAAAGTGATCAAGTTGGTCAAAGTCCGGTGGGTGAATCAATCAGTGGAGGAGGCCACTTGGGAGGCCGAAGCAGATATGAGAAGTCGCTACCCGGAGTTGTTTGGTAAGATTTAATTTCGAGGACGAAATTTATTTAAGTGAATGAGGAATTGTAGAGCCTAGAATCAGTACACGTAAACTCATGCATTTATTAAATTGTTAAATTATTTATTTAATTTTAAAATGATTTTAACAATACATGATTTATGATTTGTATTATTTTAAATTATTACATGTTTATTTGATGCGCGTTAAAACATTTTCTTGAGTTTTTAGGAAAATATTCGATGCATGATCGAGAAAAAAGACAGGTGATGATTTAGGCGATTTATGAATAATGTGGTATTTTATTTCAAGTCAAGAAAATTGGTATTTTAAATGATTTATGAAATTTTAAGCATTTTAAAGTCTAATTTGATTTATTAGGTGATTTTAAGATTTTAAACTTTTCAAAAATACTAATTTGAATTTGGAGATTTTAAATTTTGAAAATTTGACACATGTGTATTTTATTAAAATTAGGGGTTCTAGTAAAGTTAGTGTTGGATTAATAGTATTGGATTAGTGTTTTAATTAACATGTTAATTGGTTATTAGATATTTTTATTAGTCTAATTAAGCCCCTAATTAATCCTCTAATCACATCATATAGTCACTCACACGTTACAACACACACACACACACACACACACACTCTCTCTCTCTCTCTCTCTCATCGGCTTGCACACACACACACACACACATTCTTTGTGATTTCTTTTTGAAAGGAAAACTAGGGTTCTTAAGTTCCTCCAGCAGCCAACCTCTTTCCCCTACAATTTTCGGTAGACTCACGTTTGATTAGTAGCAAGAGACGTGCCACAAGTCGTCCCAGATTGGTTCTCGCATCTCCTTGCTTCGATATTCGTCGTATCGTGAGTATAAATCATCAAGTCATGTATAATGAACTAAATCGTTTGAGAGCTATTCGAAGCCCGGTTCGATAAAAAGCTTGTTTGAGTTCGTTTGTTCATCATATCAAACCAAACTCAAGCTCGATTTTGAGCTCGAAAATTTAATCAAACCAAGCTCAAGCCTAAGGATATTCGGCTCGTGAGCTCGCAAGCATGTTTGATAATAGGCTCACAAACATGTTCGATAATAGGCTCGCGAGGTCGAGCTCGGCTTGTTTAGGTGGCTCGTCAGCTCGAGCTCGACTCGTTTAGGTGGCTTGTAAGCTCGAAATTGGCTCATTGAGTTGACAAATAGAAAAATATTAATACTAATGTCAATGGAAGTAATTGAATACAAAACATAGTTGAAAAAATAAAAAGATGAATTTATGCCACATAGTCACAATTACATTTTTTTTATCTTACTTGCACATCATTATACTAAAATATTCTTTAAAAAATACATATTAACAAAAATATATAAACTTATTCTTTTTTCCCCAAAAAATTTACATAACCAAGTCATATACATATTGAGTAACTCTACAAATTATTATCTTAAATTGAATATAATGAATTTATATTGATTAAAAAAATAAAATTTATTCGGAACACCGCGAATGGAGTATTAAAGGAGTGAAATTATTGCAATGTTATTTATATGGTGATATCAGTGTATAACGAATATTTATTATCTGATGCTAGATGTATTATTTTGAGATGTTCAATAATATAATGAGTTTATGTTTTTTTAGTTGTTATCTTTGTCATTTTGGTTATTTATGAATGTATTTATATCTTTATGTCTGATTTAAAATCAGTTCAAAGATAGATTTAATTTTTAACAAGCTCAAATCAAGCTCAAACTCGAGCTCAATTCTATGGTTTACGAGCTCGAAAACGAGCCGAGCTCCAGCCAGACTTGTTAAACATGATAAACAAGCAATTAATGAATCAAGCTCGAGCTCGGCTTGATTAACATGATAAACGAGCTTTTAACGACCCGAGCTCAAGCTTTTTTCGAGCTTAGTAATTTCAATACAATCCGAGCTCGAGCCTGATAATAGAAGCTCGAATCGAGCTCGAGCCTCAAACAATCTTAAACGAGCCAGGCTCAAGCCTGATACTGTTTGGTTTGGTTTGGATTGTTTACATCCCTATTATAATCTTTCATTTTTCCGCATCGATCTTGTCATAGTAAATATTTTGATGTATATTGTGTGTAAAAATCCGTAAATGTTATGCAAAGTTTGAGCGATGATGTTTGGAACAATTTTGGAACAACTTTTATATTTTTTTTTTAAAAAAATCCGAATCTACTGTCATTTCGAATCATGCGAATTTTAGATCGGTTTTTTGGAAAACTTTCAACATATAAAGCATAGTACTTTTTAATATCTTCGATTTGACAGTAAATTCGTAATTTTTCAGACAAGAAACAAGTGAGTTATGATCATTCTCATGTGACTGCTCAAACTGTGATGCTATCAAAATGTGTTCATGTTTTCTTGAGGTTTATTGGTTGCATACTTCGTTGGAACCGCCGGGTGATCACTGCTGCGTTTAAGTATGTCATGTGTTGTGATCAGATGCTATTTGGTGTTCGTTTGGGTCGGAAAGGGTTTGGTTACAATAGAAGTCGTAGGGAAGCGAATTATGTCGAATTTCGGGTTTATGGGATTTTGACGCGTTGTGGTTGCGTGTCATTGCTTGGGGACATTTGGGGCGTTCGTATGGGATTTGAGTCAATGACATAGCGTCGTAGGATGGGTCTCGATGTGTTGGTTCACGGTCCGTAAGATCGAGTTAGGAGGATCAAGCCACAGTGTAGTGATTTCCGCTGGTTTACCATTTTCGTAGGTACACGGACCCAGAGCCTGGACCCTGACACGGGATCCGTGCCCCTGTTTCTCTAGAAGTGTGAAATTATAGAGTCTACATGGACCCAGAACCGGTTGTGTACACGGGGTCCGTGTCTTCCATTGCTTGGAAAATGTTCATACTCCATATTAGGATTGTTTCAGGGTCGATATCATGGTTTAATATGATGATTAAACATGGTCAATTCCGAGTGGTTTAGAAATTCATAAGTTATTTAATTACTTTGGTAGTGAGTACGATTGGTACAGTTAAGTTATGGAATTTAAGTTGCATGAATAATGTGTAAGTATGTGCAACAATAACCCAAACGAGATCCAACGAAGTCCTCAACACTATGTAAGTATGTTCGACGTGTAAAAAAAATGTTTTATGTTTCTGAGGTACAAGAATTGTCTTGTGACCAATTATGTTACGGGTTTGGAAGCCGGAGAACGTGTTCGGGGACCTCTCCACCCTGGTAAAGTATGACCAGGTCTTGATTAGGATTGATAAGTAGTAAAGCATGACCAGGGACCAATCCACCTGATAAAGTATGACTGGGGATCTTATGTATGTGGGAGTGGACGTTCGGTCGACAGGCTGTGATGATCCCTGCCAGTCCAGTACTGTGGTTTAGTTTGATCAAACTCATATGTTATGGGTCACTTGCTTTGAAACATATCTCTGTGCAAAATAATGATGATTATGCATGTTTAAGTATATATGATGTAAGCACGTTTATGAAATGATGTCACGTCTATGTTTATGTAAGTTTGTTCAAAGTTTAAGTATGTATGTGCTACTTTAAAATGCATGTGATTTTATTATACATTACTTGCTATTCTCAGTTTATACATGTTGAGTCTTTAGACTCACTAAACTTGATCGATGCAGGTGAGGACGAGTACGGGGATGCGAGAGGTGGGAACCGATGAGTTGGCTCGTACTGTGCGGGGGCCTAACCCGAGAACCGCTTAAGTTTTGAAGAATTTTATGCATATTAAATTCATTTACTCTTATTTTAATGAAATTACTTCACGTTGTTTAAACAAGTACTTTTTGCAAGCTCGTTTTAATTGTGACGTTGATGACACGAAAATAGTTTGTACTCGTTTATATTTAAAATATTTAGTCAATCATTTTATTTATATTGCATTTTGAAACATTATTACTTATTTAAGAAAATTTTTTATTTTTCAAATTTTACGTAGCTTTAAAGTACGGTACGTTACACAATCCCCTCGACCCATGTGTGAAGAGCTCGACTCACAAGTGGACGAAATTTGCCTCACATTTGGGTCGAGTCAACACACATGCTCGACCCACACACTTGATCCACACGTGCTCGACCAACATATGACCCACAAATCAGCACACACGACCATGCTCGACCCACACAAATTTTCACACTCGACCCTGCACCAGCACACTCCATCCATCTCCTCGACCCACACACTTAGCACACTCAACCCACACTACCTTGCTCGACTGTAAATATTCACACTAACTCCACCCACAAAAATTCTAAAAAAAAACCAAAACTAAACTGAAACAAATATAATTACTACAACATAACATTACAAGTACTTATTTATCTTACAAATCTTCAAATTTTCAGTTGTTTTTTGATTATTTTGCTATGAAGAACATAAAAATAACTAAAATGAAATTCGAGACGAGATCAATTAAAAAATATTTTTGTAAAAACTGAAATCTAACTAACTAATCAATGAGCTAATTAATAATCTCATCTAACTAACAAGATTTAGCTCTTTTTTTTAGATTTAAAAAAATCAAAATCTCTTTAAAGTATGTGCGGGAGTATCCGCCCCCGAATCCAACGAGTTTGGATCGTATTTGGCCATTTGGGTAAATGTGTTCAAATTTTGTATTCGGACGGGTATGGACCGGATAACGAGTTTAAAAATACCCAATCCATCTAAATTTTCATCTCGTTATACTTGGCACTGAGACCTACTACATCTTCGACGCCGCCTTGTTCGCTGCCCTTAACCACCGGAACTATGGACTTCACGACAGAGTGGAAGTCCCGGTGGACAGTATCTTCCACCTTCTCACCTCCTTCGTTTCTTTCAGAAAAGAATCCCAATTCTCCCATCGGTCCCCTAATCTTCACCCCAAAGCCTAATTCCCCCACCTCTCAACTCCTTCACTCTCCATCGCTCGCACCTCGCCTTCCACCACGTTACCCTGACCTCTCACTCGGCAGAGTCCTCCAAAATTGTGATTCTGTTCCATCCACCGCCGCCTCTATTTCCTCTGTTATTGGTCCTCTGCTTCCAGACCACTATTCCCTCTTCCACGGCTTCAATTCCTTACAATTACTCCAAATTCCTTCTAAGAATGCGCTGATTGCATTTTTCCCGACGGGAGAGAATTTTGACCGAGTTGGCTTTACCTTATTTCATGTTAAAGATGGGATTCTAAGTCCTGATTCCAAGATGAAGGATTTTTTCCAGTTAGCGAGAGAGGGTTGCGAGAATCATATGCGAATTACACGATTGATGGTTAACCCAGTTGATGATGGTGATGATGATGGCGATGTAAATAATGCTATTAGGCGTAATAATGTAGTTGGGTTTTTAATGGTTGGTACTAATTTTTCTGTTTATTGGTATAAAATTGGAATTAGTACTGTTGGTAAATGTAGTGAGTTTTCTGTTTGCTTGGATTATCTGGGCTATGGAAATGCGAAGATGTTTAAGGGTAATGCAGTTGTGAGTGTCTCTTGGAGTCCATATTTGAGGGAAGAGTGTTTAGTGTTGTTGGAGAATGGAGATTTATTGTTGTTTGATGTTAATTATTTGTGTGGCAAAAGGTCTAAATTAATGCATTTGGTTAGTGCAAAGAAAAGGATCATTTGTAAAAAGATGCATGTCTCCTTGAATAACAAGCTCAAGCTGGAGAAGGCAGAAGATCGCAACGAAGGGCGATGGTTTGCTTGTGAGTTTTGTTGGCATCCTAAGGTATTTATTGTTTCTCATCACAAAGGGGTGTTCTTGGTTGATTTGAGGTCTGCTGGGGAGTGCAATGTCTGTTGTCTACTAAAGCTTGAGACGTTAGCGGTGGTGAAGAATGATGAATTTGTAGCACTTTCAAGGGCAAGTTCTGATGGATTTTTCTTTAGTGTAGCTACAAGATGCCTCCTACTTCTTTGTGATGTACGGAAACCACTGGTTCCGGTCTTACGGTGGGCTCATGGTCTTCAGAATCCACGATATATGACTGTCATTAGATTATCAGAGTTGAGGGCTAATGCAGAAAATGATAAGCACAAGTTGGCATCAGAATCAGGTCGTTGCATTTTTCTCGGATCATTTTGGGACAATGAGTTTGATACCTTTTGTTACGGTCCTCATATAAACAACGGAAAGAATTCTGTTTATTCTGAAGTTACAAAAGTTTGTGACTTGTATAATTCGTGGGGACTCCCTTCCAAGCTTTCATTGTCAGGCCGTGATTGTGATTGTGGTAGTTTCCTTGTGAGAGAGGAACTCTCCAAATCCTCTCTCCCCATTTGGACTGATTGGAGGCAGAAAAAACAGTCAGTTTTGGGGTTTGGCATTCTTGATGCAAATCTTTTTGCAAAGTTGTCCACACCTTATAATCTTGGTGGATTTATACTAATCAGGCTAATGTCATCAGGGAAGTTAGAAGCACAACAATTCCATGTTTCATGGGAATCTCACAGATGTTCGGATATGGCTTACAGGAGGATAAATATAGATTTGGAGGAAAATCTTTTGTATCTGATGGACGGTTCGGAATATGGTGGGAAAAAGAAATTTCACCACCTGAAATTTGAATTTCTAAACGCCTACTTGAAAGATAATCTAGCCCAATACATAGTTAAAAGAAGAGAAAAAAGGGAAGAGATGAGTGAAACTGACCAAGACAAGTTTAAGGTTGAATCGAACTTTAATTTGGGTCATGAAATATGTGCTACATTGAAAGATTTTGGGCTTCCAAATGTGAGATCTTCTATGGCAGTTTCTGATATATTGAAAGATATTAATTTTCCGACAAGCATACATGATATTGCTTTAAGAAAGATTTGGGAAACTTTGTCAACAAATTTGTTGCGATTGGCTTTCTCCCCTTACATGCATTTTCTCAAGAATCTCGAGAAACATCAGGAACCCTTGGAGTTCCTGGGCATACCCGATCAACTTCAAGCTCTTCCATTTCTTCGTAGAAGACCATCGAGCCGCAGCAACAAATGGTCTCGCAAAGTGAAGCCGTCTGATGCAACAGTAGGCCCACTTCTCCCTCCTCAATTTTTGACCATCTTTCATAAACTTTGCACCGATGAACGAAAGATGGAAGGAGAGCTCCAACTGGAAGAAACAGAAGAGTTCTCAGCTAATTCTCTCTTCAAACTTGAGTGTGATAAAATTATGGAAGCTGTCCAAGATCATATTAGAGATTCTGATACTAAAACTCTTGGTGATGATTTTGTTTCTCTTGCCGATGATAAAGATGAGATAAGCTACATGGCTACAAATTCAAAGTTCTCTTACCACAAACCACTAGCATTCTCAGAACGTCCTTTCATTGGAGTTGATGAAAAACCTGGCTTGGTGAATAGTATATTTACAAACCATGTTATCAGGAGAAACCAAGAGCTATATGATATTAGTGTGGTGACAATAGGACAAGAGCTGTTTGATGTTGGGTGCCCAGTGGCACTGAAGTTTGAAGACCGTGCAATGAACTTCGGGCAGAAGGAGCTGGAGCTGTACCAAAATTTGAAGAAGTGGGACTTAAACTTTCAAAAAAAGTTTAAGCCATATCAGGATTATATTTCCAGACTCAAAGAACTGAAATAACAATGTAATCATTGGGTTAATGAGTTGTCCGTTGTTGGGCTATCTGAGGTAACGAGAAGTTGTTACTTAAATTCCATGAAACATGTAATCAGATGGTAAATGAGGTGAAGTCTGGAATAATACCTACACTATACCAACTTGAGCAACTACTTGATGTTGCTCCACCTCATCCGGGTGCTCATTCGCATATCACATCTCAGGTGAGTTTTTGTAGATTGTTACTTAAATTCCTGAAATGTGGACACATTCTTTTTGGATTTTTAAGGTTCTTTTATATTGTGTATTATAAGTATGCGGCTCTTCTTCATACCACATCTGGCACACTGGCTGACGATGAGAAGTTGACAAGTCCGGGAGTAACAGATCAGCTTTCTTCTGCTCAAGGTCTTCCTCAAGGACAGTCCCAGTTTTCCCATTAACCAGGTCTGCTTAATTTTTATTTTCTTCTTCCATAGCTGGATAGCTGTTGTGGGTATATATTTATTGACCGGATATATGCTATATTGGTTTTCTCAGATTCCTGTGCCAGTCTCTAATATGGAACAAGTCATTATCAATAAAAAGCTCCATGCATTGGGCCTGTACTCGAATTTCCAGAGGTAGGAGAATTTACTCATTGTTCAATTCTACTTCATAAAAAATCAGTATTTCATGTTAAATGCTTGAACTTTTGTTTGGTTTAGTGTACTTCCAATTGCCATGGATAGAGCTATAACAGAGATAGTGTCCAGCATTGTGCAGTGAAGTGTTTCTATTGCAACTCAGACAACAAAGGAACTTGTTTTGAAGGTTTGCTTTTATAAATTATTTCCTTTACACATTTGAACAATCTATGTATCAGTGTGCATTCCAAAGGTTCTAAACAAAAGATTCATTCTTTCAGATGAGAGTACTATGCTTTGGAGCCTGATGAAACCCTCATACGTAACGCAGCACATTTGATGGTTGCAAGGTTGGCTGGGAGTCTAGCACATGTGAGGTAAGGATAGACATGTCTTCCTTTAAATGTTATTGGAATCATATTGACCCTTTGTGTGGTTCAATATCTAGCCAGCTTACGGGTTTCTTCAGGGCTTGAGCATATCAAGCGAACTTTTAGAGCAAGCAATTCAACTTGTGACCAATGACAATCTAGACCTCGGCTGTGCAGTGATTGAACAAGCTGCCACAGAAAAGGTTAGATGAATTGATGATCCTTGTAACCACAAAAGTTTCTGAATATTCCAAGTTTGACATCTTTACTCTGCCTACTTGTTTTTTCTTAGTCAATTTTTTTCTTTGAGATAGAACTTGTCTTCATTTTTAATACCTGAGCTGATGAAATCTAATGTTTATTGGCATGTTTTTGTGTCTACTGATAAATGTTGTGTTAGAATGCTATATTGTTGTTTCATTTTTCTGATTGAAATCATGGACTAGAAGCTTTCATGCAAGAACGTTGTTCAACCTTAACAAAGAGGGAAACATGGGGGTGAATAGGTGGGAAGTTATGGTCAGAGAAAATGGAGAGGATTTTTTAATATAGCAAAAAACTAGATGCTTAAAAGTTACTAATTCTAGGACTTTGTTTTCTTGTGATGTGGTTTGCAATATTATATGCCGAAGCTAGGTGTCATGGGTTGGTTCTCTCACTAATATACAGGAGCTACTTATTATTCATTTTTGGCAAATAATAATAGTATGAATTAGTATCATAACTTCAATGACTTCTTGCAACAATAGTAATTATTGGATTGGAGTTGACTTCGTTGGTTTGCTGTTGTTTCCTTGTTGCATCATAATTCCATTGGCAGGCAATTCAAAGTATTGATGGGGAAATTGGCCAGCAACTTACTATCAGGAGGAAACATAGAGAGGGTGATGGTCTCACATATTTTGACGCTAGCCTGTATGCCCAAGGTCAAATGGGTGTTTTGCTGTATGCCCTTCACCCTAAACCTGGACGCCTGTCACACTCGCAGCAGCGTGTTCATGAAGGTGTATTGCTTTGGCGGATGTCTCAGAAAATCAATCAAATCAGTATTCAGTTCACAATTCACATGGGAATTGGATTATATTGTGTTATTTTTAAATAGGATTTTGCTTGGTTACCGTGGCAGAATTGGTCCAGTCGATGTTCAAATGTTGTACCTGCTGTTCCCATTACTTCATCTGGCAGTGGGGGACTCTCTCGGCAATTTGCATCCGCATCTGACCACATAACTGCTGGCATTTACACATTTGGCATTGCAAATGCAGGAACTAGTGTCATTCCCCAGAATCTTAAAATTGGTTGTGAGGAGTTAGATGCCAATGCATCCCATCTCCCTAGGTTTCGTTGATTTATTATTCCTTTTAATTTTTTTCATGATCTTTCAATTAAAGAACTAATTTATTTCCCCTTTTATGGGGATTTCAGTGTTTCTTCCACTCATATTGCAACTGTTGATGCCCCTACTCTGCAAAGTCTGAAAATGATGTTTCTACGCTCCACCTCACTTCTACACCTGAATTGCATTTGACAGGACCTTCTAATTATTTAAAAGTGAGTGATATTTTTGTGAAAGTGTTGCTGCTATTGTTGTGAAATTATCACCTTATGTGGTATTCTACAGCTGAAGGAATCTGTGGCTTTGGTGCAGTCTGTTAAGCCTTGGCATCGGATCGTCTTGGAAGCAATGATTTGGAGCCTTTGTTGACCACAGGTGATGCACTGGATAAGTACCAGACTATTTCAGAGAAGGTAAATTTGGTATCCTAATTTGTCTTCTTGTATATATGTATTTGATATCAATTTGATGACTATTTTAATGTTAGAATAGAAAGTGTCCAAGTAGTGGCAAAGGAATTTATATGTTTGCTTTGATTAATCAATAATGCTCTCTTCACTGGTCCTTTTTCAGCTTGAAAATCTAGTGATTAGATACTTCAAGGAAGCAGAAATCCAGGTAACTAGCTACCTCCAAAAAGGGTTAATTCTCTCATTTCTTCCCACGTATTGTTTATAAATTTGTTCCAGTCAAAGCAGTTTTTGTATTTATGATTCAGATTCTTTACCAGAGTGTACCTATTTTTGTTTGGAGAGAGTTACAGCTGAGGTTCTTGCTGTCATCCTCAGGTGTCTAAGCCGAGACGCTGCTGCTCTGGCAGTTGCTCTAAATTTGCAACTCTCTGGAGTCTTATTTGATCGATACCTGAAAATAGAAAATATTGATATGTTAGTTCCTAATATTGTGTAGGCTTTCAAGGGCTTGTATGAAAAGGCAGCAAACCGAGCTCATGTCGATACTTACCTAGCAATCTTGGCTGCCATTCGTGATGTTAGCAAGCTTTTTGTTAAGGAGCTCACTAGTTGGGTATGCCATTAGATTTTATATTACAGTTAGTTAACTTTGATGATCTTGCCGGATACCTTGGATTTGGTAATTCTTTTTGTGACACGTATTTTGGTACAGTTTTTGCATTTTTGGACTAATTGGCTTTTTTTACAAACGCTGCTTCTAGGATTGTTTTAGTTTATATTTTGAAATTGTTCTATTTTTTGTGCTTGATTATTTTTATGTCAGACTTGATAGTTGTATTCCCCTTGTTTTGATCATCTCCCCATGATATTTTCCATCCCCACAAATAAATTTAAACATAAGTAGGCTATTGTTGAAAAATAATATTAAAATGTGTATTTAATATTTGAATGTTGAAAATAAGAGTTGTAAATATGAAAATTATTGTGTGATGATTTGGGTAATGATGTATTTTATTTTTGGATTATTTGTAAAGAAATTCTATAAATAGTCTCACAATTTGTGAAGAAATTCACAATTGAGTAGAGAGAAAAGTATTATAAAGTGTGTTGTTCGGTAAATTTTGAGAGTTTGCGATTTTTAATTTTTACCATAAATTTTTATTTTTTCACAACACGTTATGAGCACAAAGCTCTAAAAGTCTTCCATATTTTTCCAAGCTCCAAACAGAAGAAAAAGGTAACAAAAGTAATAATATTTATTTTACTATTATGTATTTATTGTGTATATATTTAATTTATAATATAATTGTTGTGAAAAGTAAAAATTTATTGTAAAAAGTAAAAATCTCAAACTCTCAAAATTTATCAAACAACAAACTTTATAATATTTTTCTCTCTACTCAATTGTGAATTTCTTCTTAAATGGTGAGGTTATTTATAGAATTTCTTAAAAATAAAATACATCATTACCTACATCATCACACACTAATTTTCAATATTTACAACTCTTATTTTCAATATTCAAATATTCAACATTCAAATATTCAATACACACATTTTAAATATTATTTTTCAACACTCCCCATTGTGATGATGATCATAATGATTGTATTTATTACGTGTTTTTATACTGGCTCGTTAAAAACCTTACTAGGAAAAACTCATTGGGATAAAAACCATAGTAAAGGTAAAAAGTGCAGTCACGTAAACCCCTCCTCATGTTGACATGAACAATTCTTCACAAATTTCGTAGATTGCGCACCTCAATATTATATGTGCTTTCTGAATATTGTCGTAGGAAGTGTCTTTGTGAAGAGATCTGATGGGTTTTCATTTGATTGAATGTGACAGACATCAATACATTTATTCTTCTCAAACTCTTTGGTGAATGCAAATAACTTAGGAGGAATATGTTTAGTTATGTCGCTTTTATGTATCCTTCTTTCATTTGAGCAACACATGCATCATTATCTTCACATAATATCACAGGGTTCTCGTCGAATGATAATCCGCATGAGATTTAGATATGTTGGGTCATTGATTTTAACCACACATTCACGATTTGCTTCATGTAGTGCAATAATCTCGGCATGATTTGATGAAGTTGTTATGAGCGTTTGTTTCTGTAAACGCCAAGAAATTGCAGTGCCTCCACGAGTAAATACATATCCAGTTTGGGAATGTGCCTTGTGTGGATCAGATAAGTATCCACCATCGGCATAACCAATTATACTTGGATTAGCATCTTTTGAATACAAAAGTCTCAAGTCTGTCGTTCCTCGTAGATAACAAAATATATGTTTAATTTCGTTCCAGTGTCTCTTTGTTGTATATGTGCTAAATCTAGCCAACAAATTTACAGCAAAAGATATATTAGTCCTTGTACAATTTTTAAGATACATAAGGGCACTAACAACACTTAGATATGATACTTCTGTACCAAGAATATCTTCATCATCTTCACATGGACGGAATTGATCATTTTCTATGTTTAATGATCTAACAACCATTGGAGTACTTAAAGGATTTGCTTTATCCATAGTAAAACGTTTAAGGATCTTTTCTGTATAATTTGTCTGGTGAACAAACATTCCACATTCTTTTTGTTCAATTTGTAAACCCACACAATACTTGGTTTTTCCAAGATCCTTCATTTCAAATTCTTCCTTCAAGTATGACACAACTTCTTGAATTTCCTTATTCGTTCCAATGATGTTTAAATCATCAACATATACAACATAATTACGCATCCAGATGTTGTTTTCTTAATGAAAACACAAGGACATATTGAGTTATTTACATATCCCTTTTTCATCAAGTGATCACTTAGTCGATTGTACCACATTCGACTGGATTGCTTTTAACCCATATAATGATCATTGTAATTTCACAGAATAATATTCTTTGGGTTTTGAACTTTGTGCTTCAGGCATCTTAAATCCTTCAGAGATTTTCATATATATATATATTACTATCAAGTGATCCATATAAATAAGCTGTAACAACATCCATACGACGCATTTCTAAATTTTCAGATACCGGCAAGCTAATCAAATACCGAAACGTAATTGCATCCATCACGGGAGAATACGTTTCTTCATAATCAATTTCGGGCCTTTGAGAAAAACCTTGTGCAACAAGTCGAGCTTTATATCTTACTATTTCATTTTTCTCATTTCGCTTTCGAATAAAAACCCATTTGTATCCAACATGTTTTACACCTTCAGGTGTAAGGACTATAGGTCCAAAAACATTACGTTTATTTAACGAATCCAATTCAACCTGGATGGCTTCTTTCCATTTGATCCAATCCTGCCGATTTTTACATTCACCAAAAGATTTTGGTTCATGATCTTCATTATCATTTATGATATCGATTGTCACATTATAAGAAAAGATATCATCAATTTCTTCTATATTTTTTCGATTCCATATTTTTCCAGTATTAATGTAATTGATAGATATTTCACGATTCTTGTCAGTTTGTGTTTCTGACAGAACATTTTCATCATCATGTGTTTCTTCAGGAACATCATTCTCTATTTTGTGATTATCATGTGTTTCTTCAGGAACATCATTTTCTCTTTTGAATTCATCGTGTTTCTCTATGAGTTTTCTTTTTCGAGGATTTTTATCCTTGGAACCAACTGGCCTTCTACGCTTCAGGCGTTTAATGACATCATGAGTATCTTCAATTTGTTTTTTCGGAATTTCAATTCGAGCAGGGCCATTTGCAGCATGTATATGTGATTTAGTTATCCTTTTTGTGTCTGCAAATGCATCTGGTAACTGATTTGCTATTTTTTGCAAGTGCACAATTTGTTGTACATCTTTTTCACATCGTTTTGTTCTTGGATCCAGATGTAACAATGATGATATATACCATGTAATTTCTTTTCCGGTTTGTTTCTGTTTTCCCCCTAACATTGGGAAGATTTCCTCATTAAAATGACAATCAGCAAAACGTGCTGTGAACACGTCGCCTGTCTGAGCTTCAAGATATCGAATGATTGATGGACTATCATAACCGATATAAATTCCAACCTTTCTTTGAGGTCCCATTTTCTTTCGTCGCGGTGGTGCAATAGGCACATACACCATACATCCAAAAATTATCCGATGAGAAATGTATGGTTCTTTACCAAATGCAAGCTGCAATGGAGAGTATTTATGATATGCAATTGGTCTGATACGAATTAATGCAGCAGCATGTAAAATTGCATGTCCCCATATAGAAATAGGGAGGTTTGTTTTCATAATCATTGGTCTAGCAATCATTTGCAGTCGTTTAATCAATGATTCAGCCAATCCATTCTATGTATGTAAATGAGCAACATGATGCTCAACAATGACTCCCATAGACATACAATAATCATTGAAAGTTTGGGAAGTAAATTCACCAGCATTATCAAGTCTAATTTTCCTGATTGTATAATCGGAAAATTGATTCCTCGATTTTATTATTTGAGCAAATAATCTTGCAAATGCAACATTTCGAGTTGACAATAAACATACATGTGACCATCTGCTGGATGCATCAATCAATACCATAAAGTATCTTAATGGTCCACATGCCCTGAATACGTTCAAGAAACATTGATGATTCAGTTTGAATTTTGGCTGGTGATGGTCTTATAATAAGTTTTCCAAGAGAACATGTTTTACATTGAAACTTATTATTCTGAAAGATCTTCTGGTCTTTCAACGGATAACCATGTGTATTTTCTATAATTCTTCGCATCATTGTTGAACCAGGATGTCCTAATCGATCATGTCAATTGATCAGTATTGAAGAATTATCAACTACCATGTTTGATTCAATTGCACTTATATATGTATAATGCAATCCAGTAGGTAGCATTGATAGTTTTTCAACTACATATTTCTTTCCTGATTTATATGTGGTAAGACATATATTTCTCATTCCCTTCATTCATTGTTTGAGTATCATACCCATAGGAATATATATAATTAAAACTCAACAGATTTCTTTTCGATTGTAGTGAATATAAAGCATCATTGGTCAAAAAATTTGTACCATTAGGTAACAAAAATTGTCCTTTAATCAAGTCTACATGACCTGATATTGTATTCACCGTTGTTTTTGTTGGTTTTAGTTCCAAAAATATCTTTTATCTCGAAGGATAGTGTGCGTTGTACCACTATCGGGTATGCAAACTTCAGCTTTGCTCAGAGCATTTTTCATATTTGAACTTCAAAAAAAATATGCAATGAAATAAAATTACTGGCAATACATATTTAAATATAACACATATCATAATTATACAATAAGACATTATTATATGAATACATGAAATAAATTATTGTACATTTATATTCTACCACTATATTGTTCATTTTCAGAGAAATCATTGAGAAAATCTGCACCATCAATATTTTTCATTTCTATCCCACCAACATATTGATCATTTCTAGAAAAATCATTCAGAAAATCAACAGAATCAAAATGAGTTGAATCACTCAAACGGTCACTGCGTTCAGTGAAGTTGGTCTCTTTTTCTTTCCCCTTTATAGATTCTTTATAGAGCTTGCAAAGGTGCTCGGGGGCTCGACAAATACGAGACCAATGTCCTGGAGTGCCGCATCTGAAACAAGAACTTTCAAATCTTTTCGAGTGATTTTCATTAACACTCATGTTCTCATGATGCCTTTTCTGTGGGTGGTTCGTGACGTCCTTTTGAGATGAGTTATAAAAATAACTATCTCTATTGTTTTCAAAATCACGGCTTCGACCACGATCAATTCCACGTCCACGTCCTCGACCACGACCTCGACCAAAACCTTGTCTTTGAATTTGATTTTGGTTTCCAGGTTTAAATTCATTTTTACTTACAGCATTTACTTCTGGAAATGCTGTTGATCCAGTTGGTCGGGACTGATGATTTCTCATTAGCAGCTCGTCGTTTTTTCTGTCAGAAGAAGACAAGCGATGAGTTCAGAATATCTCGCAAATCCACGCACTCTATATTGTTGTTGTAAAGTTATATTTGATGCGTGAAATGTGAAAAATGTTTTTTCAAGCATTTCCGATTCCGTAACCTCATGTCCACAAAATTTTAGTTGCGAGATTATTCGATTCATCGCTGAATTATGATCACTGACTTTCTTAAAATCTTGGAATATTAACATATTCCATTCTTCACGAGCGGTCGGAAGTATAACTTCTCTTATATGTTCAAATCTTTCTTTTAATCCTTTCCATAGAGCCAAGAGATCTTTTTCGATGAGATATTCACATTTTAAACCTTCATCGAGATGTCGACGCAAAAATATTATGGCTTTTGCTTTTTCTTGTGATGAAGATATACCATTTTCTTTAATGGTCTCGCTTAGACCCAATGACTCAAGATGTATTTCTACATCGAGAGTCCATGGTATATAATTATTTCCCGTGATGTCGAGCGCAACAAATTCGAGCTTTGTCAAATTTGACATTGTGGTACTAAAAAAAATTACGATACATTTTATTAGTTAATGAATATTGCAATACAAAGTAATGGATAAACAACAAATACAAGCATCCGTAAAAATAAAGAAAACACACAAGGATGATATTCTTCAATAAATACAAGACACGTGAGTATGATAACCAAAATAATTAAAAATAACCTTGAGAAAGCAATCTTCTTTTTTTTTCAAAAATTTGATAATGAATAATTTTTAGAGAAGAAGAGAGTTGGAGTGATTGAATGTTTTTGTGAGATCATATTTATAGGGCAAAAACTAGCCGTTTTGTTATCGTTTATGACCGTTGGTGTACAAAAAAATAAAGGTATGTATTTGTAAAATTTTATGGTAATAATATGGTGTATATAATATTAGTCATGTTTAAATAATTATGTATATCATATCATATTATTATAATGGGGTGTCATAAGTTATTTTGTTTCAAAACCTTATATGCTTTTATACTTGTCGTATCCCTTACCGGGAGTGTGGGATGTCGTCTTAACATCCTCCCAGGATTTATAACAAGTTTTTGAAAAAATTTATTATTTCTAATAATAACATTATATTATATATTAAATATATACACAATAAATAAATAATAGTAAAATAAATATTATTACTTTTGTTACCTTTTTCTTCTGTGTGTGTTTTCTTTATTTTTATGAATGCTTGCATTTGTTGTTTATCCATTACTTTGTATTGCAATATTCATTAACTAAAAAAATGAATCGTAATTTTTTTTAATACCACCATGTCAAATTTGACAAAGATCGAATTTGTTGCGCTCAACATCACGGGAAAAAATTATATGCCATAGACTCTCGATGTAGAAATGCATCTTGAGTCATTGGGTCTAAACAAAACCATTAAAGAAAATGCTATCTCTTCGTCACAAGAAAAAGCAAAAGCTATAATATTTTTGCGTCGACATCTCGATTAAGGTTTAAAATGTGAATATCTCATCGAAAAAGTTCCATTGGCTCTGTGGAAAGGATTAAAAGAAAGATTTGAACATATAAGGGAAGTTATACTTCCGACCGCCCGTGATGAATGGAATATGTTAAGATTCCAAGATTTTAAGAAAGTCAGTGATTATAATTCAACGATGTATCGAATAATCTCGCAGATAAAATTTTGTGGACATGAGGTTACGGAATCGGAAATGCTTGAAAAAACATTTTCCACATTTCACGCATCAAATATAACTTTACAGCAACAATATGGAGTGTGTGGATTTGCGAGATATTCTGAACTCATCGCCTGTCTTCTTGTGGCGGAAAAAAACAACGAGCTGCTAATGAGAATCTTCAGTCCTGACCAACTGGATCAACATCATTTCCAGAAGTAAATGCTGTAAGTAAAAATGAATTTAAACTTGGGAATCAAATTCAAAGACAATGTTTTGGTCGAGGTCGAGGTCGTGGACGTGAAATTGGTCGTGGTCGTGGTCGAGGCCGTGGTTTTGAAAACAATAGAGATAATTATTTTTATAACTCATCTAAAAAGGGCGTTCTGAGAACATGAAAATCACTCGAAAAGATTTGAAAGTTCTTGTTTCAGATGCGGCACTCCAGGACATTGGTCTCGTATTTGTCGAGCCCCCGAGCACCTTTGCAAGCTCTATAAAGAATCTATAAAGGGGAAAGAAAAAGAGACCAACTTCACTGAACGCAGTGACCGTTTGAGTGATTCAACTCATTTTGATTCTGTTGATCTTCTGAATGATTTTTCTAGAAATGATCAATATGTTGGTGGGATAGAAATGAAAAATATTGATGGTGCAGATTTTCTCAATGATTTCTCTGAAAATGAACAATATAGTGGTAGAATATAAATGTACAATAATTTATTTCATGTATTCATATAATAATGTCTTATTGTATAATTATGATATGTGTTATATTTAAATATGTATTGCCAGTAATTTTATTTCATTGCATATTTTTTTTGAAGTTCAAATATGAAAAATGCTCTGAGCAAAGCTGAAGTTTGCATACCCGATAGTGGTACAACGCACACTATCCTTCGAGATAAAAGATATTTTTGGAACTAAAACCAACAAAAACAACGGTGAATACAATATCAGGTCATGTAGACTTGATTAAAGGACAATTTTTGTTACCTAATGGTACAAATTTTTTGACCAATGATGCTTTATATTCACCACAATCGAAAAGAAATCTGTTGAGTTTTAATTATATATATTCCTATGGGTATGATACTCAAACAATGAATGAAGGGAATGAGAAATATATGTCTTACCACATATAAATCAGGAAAGAAATATGTAGTTGAAAAACTACCAATGCTACCTACTGGATTGCATTATACATATATAAGTGCAATTGAATCAAACATGGTAGTTGATAATTCTTCAATATTGATCAATTGACATGATCGATTAGGACATCCTGGTTCAACAATGATGCGAAGAATTATAGAAAATACACATGGTTATCCGTTGAAAGACCAGAAGATCTTTCAGAATAATAAGTTTCAATGTAAAACATGTTCTCTTGGAAAACTTATTATAAGACCATCACCAGCCAAAATCCAAACTGAATCATCAATGTTTCTTGAACGTATTCAGGGCATGTGGACCATTAAGATACTTTATGGTATTGATTGATGCATCCAGCAGATGGTCATATGTATGTTTATTGTCAACTCGAAATGTTGCATTTGCAAGATTATTTGCTCAAATAATAAAATCGAGGAATCAATTTTCCGATTATACAATCAGGAAAATTAGACTTGATAATGCTGGTGAATTTACTTCCCAAACTTTCAATGATTATTGTATGTCTATGGGAGTCATTGTTGAGCATCATGTTGCTCATTTACATACATAGAATGGATTGGCTGAATCATTGATTAAACGACTGCAAATGATTGCTAGACCAATGATTATGAAAACAAACCTCCCTATTTCTATATGGGGACATGCAATTTTACATGCTGCTGCATTAATTCGTATCAGACCAATTGCATATCATAAATACTCTCCATTGCAGCTTGCATTTGGTAAAGAACCAGACATTTCTCATCGGATAATTTTTGGATGTATGGTGTCTGTGCCTATTGCACCACCGCGACGAAAGAAAATGGGACCTCAAAGAAAGGTTGGAATTTATATCGGTTATGATAGTCCATCAATCATTCGATATCTTGAAGCTCAGACAGGCGACGTGTTCACAGCACGTTTTGCTAATTGTCATTTTAATGAGGAAATCTTCCCAATGTTAGGGGGAAAACAGAAACAAACCGGAAAAGAAATTACATGGTATATATCATCATTGTTACATCTGGATCCAAGAACAAAACGATGTGAAAAAGATGTACAACAAATTGTGCACTTGCAAAAAATAGCAAATCAGATACCAGATGCATTTGCAGACACAAAAAGGATAACTAAATCACATATACATGCTGCAAATGGCCCTACTCGAATTGAAATTCCGAAAAAAACAAATTGAAGATACTCATGATGTCATTAAACGCCTGAAGCGTAGAAGGCCAGTTGGTTCCAAGGATAAAAATCCTCGAAAAAGAAAACTCATAGAGAAACACGATGAATTCAAAAGAGAAAATGATGTTCCTGAAGAAACACATGATAATCACAAAATAGAGAATGATGTTCCTGAAGAAACACATGATGATGAAAATGTTCTGTCAGAAACACAAACTGACGAGAATCGTGAAATATCTCTCAATTACATTAATACTGGAGAAATATGGAATAGAAGAAATTGATGATATCTTCTCTTATAATGTGGCAATCGATATCATAAATGATAATGAATATCATGAACCAAAATCTTTAGGTGAATGTAAAAATCGGCAGGATTGAATCAAATGGAAAGAAGCCATCAAGGTTGAATTGGATTCGTTAAATAAACGTAATGTTTTTGGACCTATAGTCCTTACACCTGAAGGTGTAAAACCTGTTGGATAAAAATGAGTTTTTATTCGAAAGCAAAATGAGAAAAATGAAATAGTAAGATTGTTTTTCTCAAAGGCCCGGAATTGATTATGAAGAAACGTATTCTCCCGTGATGGATGCAATTACATTTCGGTATTTGATTAGCTTGGCGGTATCTGAAAATTTAGAATGCGTCTTATGGATGTTGTTACAGCTTACTTATATGGATCACTTGATAGTAATTTATATATGAAAATCCCTGAAAGATTTAAGATGCCTGAAGCACAAAGTTCAAAACCCAGAGAATGTTATTCTGTGAAATTACAAAGATCGTTATATGGGTTAAAGCAATCCGGTCGACTAAGCGATCACTTGATGAAAAAAAGATATGTAAATAATTCAATATGTCCTTGTGTTTTCATTAAGAAAACAACATCCGGATGCGTAATTATTGCTGTAAAACATCATTGGAACGAATAAGGAAATTCAAGAAGTTGTGTCGTATTTGAAGGAAGAATTTGAAATGAAGGATCTTGGAAAAACCAAGTATTGTGTGGGTTTTCAAATTGAACAAAAAGAATGTAGAATGTTTGTTTACCAGACAAATTATACAGAAAAGATCCTTAACGTTTTAGTATGGATAAATCGAATCCTTTAAGTACTCCAATGGTTGTTAGATCATTAAACATAGAAAAGGATTCATTCCGTCCATGTGAAGATGATGAAGATATTCTTGGTCCAGAAGTATCATATCTAAGTGCTATCGGTGCCCTTATGTATCTTACAAATTTTACAAGGCCTGATATATCTTTTGCCGTAAATTTGTTGGCAAGATTTAGCACATATCCAACAAAGGGGCACTGGAACTGAATTAAACATATATTCCGTTATCTACGAGGAACGACAGACTTGGGACTTTTGTATTCAAAAGATGCTAATCCAAGTATAATTGGTTATGCCGATGCTGGATACTTATCTGATCTACCAAACTGGATATGTATTTGGCACTGTAATTTCTTGGCGTTCACAAAAACAAACGCTCGTAACAACTTCATCAAATAATGCCGAGATTATTGCACTACATGAAGCAAGTCGTGTATGTGTGTGGTTAAAATCAATGACCCAACATATCCAAATCTCATGCGGATTATCATTCGACGAGAAACCTGTGATACTATATGAAGATAATGCTGCATGTGTTGCTCAAATGAAAGAAGGATACATAAAAAGCGACAGAACTAAACATATTCCTCCTAAGTTATTTGCATTCACCAAGGAGCTTGAGAAGAATAAATGTATTGATGTCCGTCACATTCAATCAAGTGAAAACCCTTCAGATCTCTTCACAAAGACACTTCCTACGACAATATTCAGAAAGCACATATATAATATTGGAATGCGCAATCTACGAAATTTGTGAAGAATTGTTAATGTCAACATGAGGAGGAGTTTACGTGACTGCACTCTTTTTCCCTTACTATGATTTTTATTTCAATGCGTTTTTCCTAGTAAGGTTTTTAACGAGGCAGTATAAAAACACGTAATGAATACAATCATTATGATCATCATCACAAGGGGGAGTTTTGAAAAATAATATTAAAATATGTGTATTGAATATTTGAATGTTGAAAATAAGAGTTGTAAATATTTAAAATTAGGTTGTGATGATGTAGGTAATGATGTATTTTATTTTTGGATTATTTGCAAAGAAATTCTATAAATAGTCTCACCAATTGTGAAGAAATTCACAATTGAATAGAGAGAAAAATATTATAAAGTGTGTTGTTTGGTAAATTTTGAGAGT
The DNA here is from genome assembly GCF_022965805.1 of Primulina eburnea. Classification (NCBI taxonomy): domain Eukaryota; kingdom Viridiplantae; phylum Streptophyta; class Magnoliopsida; order Lamiales; family Gesneriaceae; genus Primulina; species Primulina eburnea. The sequence continues at coordinate 26,324,526 of NC_133109.1, read as the reverse complement.
TTGAGATTTTTACTTTTTACCATAAATTTTTACTTTTTCACAACAAGTACGACATTAATACGTTTTTCCACATTTCTGAACGTAAATCATTACTTTTTATTCAACCGTTCGTCACTTCCGTAAATGACTTATTGTTATGTTATGTGTTTAGTTGGAAGTATTAGATTTTTAGAATTTTAAAATATCTTATATCATGATTTGGTGACATAATTAGACAATATTAAACATACAACATACATTTCTTGCGAAATTGTTCTTTGAAATTATTATCTAACTGACTTTCTCTAAAGCCCACAAAATAAATCTGAACAGCACAAATACTACCCTGTGCCCTCTGACATCATAATAAAGTAGGATATTAAGGATTAAGGGTGTGCAAGATTTCGATTAAAGTGAATTAACTGACCGAACCGAGTAAATTTGGAAATTCGGTTCGGTTATTTCGGGAATTCGGTTAATTGCGTTCAGTTACGCTTTTCAAAATTTTGAAATCGATTAACCGAATTAACTGATATAATAGAGGAGAAATTTGTAATCACTTCACTTTTTCAAACTCAACTTTCTCCTCACTCCCATCCCCTTATTTCTTTGTTTAAACTCCTCAATTTTCTAAAATTTTCAATAACATCCTTAAACTCTGTGATTTTGGTACGTGACATTGTTATACCTATCGATTCTGTTTTTAAAGGCATATAGTCTCAAGACATACAACTACATAAGGTTTCCAGCATATATATCATTCAAATGATCGATCTTTTTTTTTTTCTTGTTTTTTAATTACATGATTCCGTATAATAAATTGAATTATTTACCTCTTTGACCTGAATGCCGTAAGGTTATATCCACCGAGTTTTACTGACTGTTCCTCACAGCCTAACCACGCAGTCGCAACAGATGGTTTTTTACGCATATTCCTTCAACAGTACTTAGCACAATCTTGTTCCGTTTCCTACCTTAGGGTGTATAGTAAAATAGTACAATCTGAAACTAATACACGAGAGGGGCAAAAGCCTGGGTTATTTTATTCGAACATAAAAAATATTATTACATAGTAATCTCTTGTAGAGGAGGAGAAACCAGTACTGAACTTACAAAACGCATAAACTAGAAAGAGAAATATTACAATTTATTTTTGAAAGAAATTGAGGAAATGTTCGATTATCTCAACTTCATTCTTCTTGCTTATTTATAGAAGGCTCTCCGGATTTGAAACTCCGTCTTCAAATCTTGATAAGCCTTTACAGCTTGCATATAGACCACTTTCTGTAGTGGTTGAGTGGTCTCTGTACTCCACCATTGAGGCGGTCTCTGGTTTTGTCTAGAGTATGAATCTAGACAGAGCTTTTTCTTCTCGTTTTATCTTCTTGCATATCCGGTCGATATTGATTGAACTATGTCTGCACAAATTTCTTTGCCTTCATTTTTTTAAACTTTTATGATAGGCTTGGAAAATTCTTAGCACTTTTCTTTTTTCTTTTATACGTCTCTTGACTGCTTTAAGATATGCAAAGAATATTGACGTCTTTCAAGTTTCGTATATTTTCTTGTGTGTTTCTTTTACCCCGTTTTTACTTCTTTTTATAGATGATTTTTGGGGTTAAAGTCTCTCGTCTGTTTATTGGATTTCTTTTATCTTTAAAGATAGGGAATCCAATGGTCTTTTGTCCTTTACCACCGATTATTGGTGGTACTTGTATTCCACTCACATGTTGGTCTTTCCTGGTGTTAGTAACATATTCACATGTCCACTTTAGCTTTGTCGGGGAATCTTTGGCTTTCTGTGTCCGAGGAAAAGGTGTTTGTGGTCCTTCCTCACTTGTACTGGTATCGGTAAAGTGTTTCTGATCCAACATGTGAGTGGAATATAAAGACCACCAATAATCGGTACTAAAGGACAAAAGACCATTGGATTCCCTATCTTTAAAGATAAAAGAAATCCAATAAACAGACGAGACTTTAACCCCAAAAATAATCTATAGAAAAAAAGTAAAAACGGGGTAAAAGAAACACACAAGAAAATATACGAAACTGGAAAGATGTCAATGTTTCTTTGCATATCTTAAAGCAGTCAAGAGACATATAAAAGAAAAAAAAAAGAGCTGATAATTTTCCAAGCCTATCATAAACGTTTAAAAAATGAAGACTAAGAAATTTATGCAGACATAGTTCAAATCAATATCGACCGGATATGCCGGAAGAGAAAACGAGAAGAAAAAGTTCTGTCTAGATACATACTCTAGAAAAAACCAGAGACCACCTCAATGGTGGAGTAACGAGACAACTCAACCACTGCAGAAAGTGGTTCATATGCAAGCTGTAAAGGCTCATCAAGAGTTGAAGTCCGAGTTTCAAATCCGGTGAGTCTTTTATAAATTAGAATGAAGTTGAGATCATCGAACATTTCCTCAATTTCTTTCAAAAATAAATTGTAATATTTTTCTTTTTAGTTTATGTGTTTTGTATAATTTTTTCCTCTTGTACAGGAGGTTACTATGCAATAATATTCTGTATGTTTGAATAAAAGATCAAGGCTTTTGGCCCTCTTATGTATTAGTTTCAGATTGAACTATTTTACCATACACCCCGAGGTAGGAAACGAAACAGGGTTGTGTTAAGTGCTGTTAAAGGAATCTGCGTGAGAAACCATCTGTTGTGACTGCATGGTTAGGCTGTGAGGAGCAGTCTGTAAAACTCGGTGGATATAACTCGAAGACATTCAAGTCAAAGAGGTAAATAGTTCAATTTATTATACGGAAGCATGATAGACCTTTTATAAATAAAAAAAAAGATCGATCATTTGAATGGTATATATGCTGAAAATCTTGTTAGCTGTATAACATGCTCGATAGGTATAACAATGTCACGTACCAAAATCATAGAATTTAAGCATGTTTTTAGAAAATTGAGGAGTTTAAACAAAGAAATAAATGGATGGAGAGTGAAGAGAAAGTTGATTTTGAAAAAGGAGAGTGATTACAAATTTCCCCAATTTTTAATGTCCCGCATATGCAATAATTTTAAATATAAAAACATTTACGTGATGTGATGGTCCAAACCTCGCCATGTAATTATACGATATATGACCTCGTATCCTAAAAATTTTATTTTCAATGATGTAATAATATAATGTATATACGACCAGAATAGTGCAATCAACATATTATTTATAGCAGTGTAGCAGAAACGGTATAATAATTACTCAAACATGACTTGAATACGACAAATAACTATATTGTGTTTATCTATTATCCACTACAAGATTTCTTTGACTAGACACACCTAACCCTTCACCTCTATCATGTCACGGCATAGTCATGTAACATGTTTAACAGAAACATCCCCGAAGGTGAACATACATAACAATTATCATCGTATTATATAACAATTATATTAAAAACATAAGATGTAACTGATATCATAACAGGAATACTCCATTTGCTATTTCTGGACAATTAGCCCACAAAAATATCAACGAACATCACTCTCATTCTACTGCAACAAACAAAAACAATGATATCTCGCACATCTACTCCGACAATAACATCAACGATACGTCGCACCCCAACTCCGACGACAATAATGTCGTCAAAACATCTCTCTCGTACTACTGTGACAACAATAGCAAATCGCTGCCCAATCACGGGCCGTCAACAACATCAACAATAATAAACAACAACAAATATAATATCAAATCACCTATTTTCAGTGATTTATCATCGTTCCACATAATAATATTTATCGATACTAAACAATAACAACATATGCTCGTACGTCAACACGTATCTGATAATCGAGTATATATATAAAATATGGCTAGTTCTTTAATCGTGAGACTTATGACATATCTATATAATCCAAAAACAATTAGATCATTGTCATCATATCAATACAATCATAAAAACCTCAATATAAAAAATAAATAGCCCAACAATATTAATTCAACAAAAATATAAAATTCGATTGTACATCTTCATCGTTCGACAATTAATATTCTAGTTTATTTAGTTACCAATACTATTATCAAATACACTCTAATAAATTAATTTCAATTAATTGGCTATATAAAAACACCCGCTAAACTAAGAAAAATTAATATCAACACGTAGCCTGTACTTCGTAGATTTCGAATATATAATCAGAATTAATAACAATTGAAAAACAATTTCTCAATTTCAATTCAACGATTAAAATTCATGTGTATAATAAATTGAAAATAATTCTAAATAACACAACTATATCATTCTATTCTTCGTTAAAATCATTCGTTATTTAACAATTTTCAATTTTTGTATGATTTAACAATTTTCATATTTATCCAAAAAATTGATGAACTTCAAATCTAATAGAAATATGAAATTTATACCTTAAATATAAGACCTCGTGTCAACGATCATAGAACTGAAGTTGGTTCGTCAATTGGATAAATCGATAAGTCGTAAGATCGAAAAAAAAAATCAAAACACTGTTCTTTCTTTCGTTAATCTGCTTCAAACTTTCTGTCGATGAATGGATTTATGAATTCATTCACCGACTTACTTTTCAGATTTATCTGTTTTCTAAATATTATTAATAATATAATATATCATATTTAATATTTCCAAAATCGATATATCTGTTTGACCAGTCAAATGATTAAATGTACCAAAACTTGAGATACAAAACATTTATATTTTTGAGTTTTCTACATCAACTTCATATAACCAATAATATGACATATTTCGTTATTTTAATATCATTAATTATTTAGTAATGTCGCATTACTAAATCTAATAAATAGTGATATTTATTTAAGTCATTACATGTTAAGCAGACAACAATTTTAAAATAAATAAATTAAGATTTGTTTACTACGATAAAATGATTTTAAAAAATCCTAGATATCGATTTATTCGTATAATATAGTGTGTATATAAATAATAAAATTTTCATGGCGGGGCAGCAACAAAACAAAACTCATGCTTCTTGTATGTAAAAAAAATTACTTTAGTTTGTTAAAGTTTCGAAAACTACTGTAACTTGATAAAGATTGTTTAAAACTACAATAAACTTATAAAAAAACTCCAAAGACATTATTTTTCCATGCATTTTTTTTTAATATTCTTTTCCATTCATTTGTGTGAAAATAAATATTTTTATTTTCCAATATACATAAATAAATATATGATGCTATTTTCGTATTTCTTGATTGGATCTTTATATTAAGATTTAAGAAATTAATCTCCATTTGATAGTACTATTTTCCTATTGCTCGAATGGGATCTTTATATTAAGATTTAAGAAATTAATCTCCATTTGACCCACTATATGAAATGTAATCCTCTCTTTTTAATTAATTTATTTTTACTCTTACGCTTTTAAAACAATTTTTCTTCGACTCCTTAATCCCTAAATTTATCAAAAACACATACCGTTAACAAAATTTTCCATAAGGAAATTTTTCATCTTTCCCCCACACTTCTCCAACACCACGGCCTCCGTAACCAATACTATTTACCTACCTTTTTAAATATCAATGTAAAACGCTAGATTTTTCGGGGGCGGTATTGTGCTTTTTGGGTTTGTTTTATTGTTTAATGGACTCAAAACTTTTTTATTTTTTTCTAGGCCCATTAGTGCATTTTAATGAACCTAAACTACACTTAAAACAAACCTAAACCTAACTAGCACCTAACAGCCGCCCACCCTAACCATTCAGCAGCCTCCCTCTCGTGAATCTGCAGAAACAAACTCGGCTCCTCCATCTTCTTTCAAGAAAAGATCATTCCAGTCCTCCGGTGCTTTCCCGATGCGTTTTTCTTCAAGCTTTTGGTCTTAAATCATCAAGGCACGCTTGTATCATTTTCTCCTCCTCATTCACACCATAATATGCTGTTATATACGTTATTTCATGGAGGAAACATTGGTTTAGCTTGTAGCTTCATTCCTTGCAAGTTTTACATGAGATATTACCTTTAAATGTTTGTAACTCACGTTTTTATGATTTGTTGCAAGGGGGATGCTGAGTTGTATTGCTGAGGGCGTGTTATTGTCGAGGGGTATGCTGTCCAAAGCTGGAGTCAAAGGTAGGCTAGGCAAGCTAAGGGCCGAGGGGTTGTGTTGAGAGGTTTGGCTCGTTTTGGCTTGAGGATCAGGTAAGGGGGAAGCCGGCGATGCGAGCCGTGGACCAGACCCTGGTGGGTCTGAGAAGTGGCTCAGGGATGCTCAACCACAGCTGGAACCAACTTAGTAGCCGGCCGATCGCGTGAAGGGTGAGGAGGCTCGAGTGATGCGGTTTCAGGGAAATAGCTAGTGTTTGCGCTCCACGTCTTGCATGGGGCTCAGGCCGTGGGTTCATTAGGTCCAGGAGGGTCTTAGGGTGGCTTAAGAGTGAGTGGTTCGAGGTTTGTCCGCTCGGTCTTGAGTTAGGGACGAAATAATGGAGGATTGTTGCATCTAGGGTTATCGATTGAGAGTGCAGAAAAATTCCAGCAACCATTGGGCTGGTTTCAGGGGTCATAAAGGGGCTGAAATAGGTGGTTTAGAGACCGGTCACATAGGTCTAAGTCATATTTCAAGTTGGGATAAATTCGGTTAAGTTTCGGGTCGGTTAAGGTTAAAACCAGGATTCCGGTCCAAGTTTTAAAAAGAATCGTGTAAGTTTGGAAACAAACTCGAGTTTAGGTCTAAGTAATGCTTATAAATATGTTTTGGGATGTTTTAAGGAGTTTGGTAACCTTTGGATCGAAATTAGAGGTCCAAGGGTAAAACAGTCATTTTGGGTTTCTAGGGGCAAAACGGTCATTTTGCACCCTGAGTGAGTTTTTAGTCCTGGCAGCGCCCTGAACACAAATTTAACATGCTTTTAAATGTTTATGCATCATGATTATGATTTTTATGAAATTATGAAATTTTAGTTGTGTGCTTGATTTTAAGAAAATTTACGTATATACATGATTTTGTTAAGTGATGAAAATGATGATGCTTTGAGCGATGAGAATTAGTTGTGACTAACGATGCATATGTAAATGATAGTAATGATGCCTAGGAACAATGGATGGGTAATACTGTCGCTGTTGTGCGACAGCAGCCGGGTACCACGATTTATGTAGATGGATCAATCTATTAATGATGAAACGATAAAGCTGATACGAAAGTCTCAACTAATGAACTGAATTCATTAACTGAAAAGGTACAAGTATATGATGTTAATATGCGTTGTTTGACACGTTATGATTTCATACGACACGTTTACATTTTTGCTTTTAAGTTCATGAAATGTATGTTGATTACAATATTTTTCACTGTTGTGTGCTATGTATATGTATTTGTTCTTATTCGGTAAAAGTGTGTTGAGTCTTTAGACTCACTAGGCGTGTGTGATGCAAGTGAGCATTTGGATGAAGAGACCGGGGTGCCAAACTCTGAGTAGGCAGGGTTGGATGTGCGCACACGACCCGAGGACCACACTTTTCCGTACATCACGATTTTACGAGCCTTGAGTGACATGATCAGTTTTATACGTTTTTACGATATGCTGTTGATTTTCAATATTATACTCATTTTATTTTATTTATGCATGATTGTGAGCTGGGTTGGCAATATTTTATAATACAACATTTTCATTGATCGATTGTTTACGATTATTTTTAAATGACATATTTTCAGTTAGGTTGCATGCATGAAAAATATTTAAATTATTAATTTCGAAAATGTCAGCTTTTAAAAAAAATTAGCAACATTTTAAATTAGTAGACGTTACACTCGACGTGAGTTATTCTGTGACTGTTCCATCTGGAGAGAAATTGTCTACTTCTAAAGTGGTCAGAAACTTGAGTCTTGAGCTACAAGGCCACATAGTCTATGATGAACTTATATTATTGTCGATGCCCGAGTTTTAAATCATTATAGGAATGGATTGGTTGTTAAAGAATGAAGTATCAATCGACTTCCAACAAAATTCAGTGAGGGTCAGACCATTAGGTGAAGATGAGTTTGTATTCGAGTCAAGTGGACGCAGAAGCTTTCCGCGAATGATATCATATCTTCAGGCAAGGAAGCTTATGCTTAGGGACTACCAAGCATTCTTAGCGAGCATTATTTCAGCCCCTATCGCTACTAGTCAGATAGTAGCAGATGTCCTAGTTGTCAGAGATTTTCCCGATGTATTCCTTGACGACATTGCGAGTATCTCACCTAAGCGCGATGTGGAGTTTTTTTATTGAACATATGCTGGGCACTGTGCCAATCTCCAAGGAACCATATCGATTAGCGCCTGCAGAGATGAAAGAGTTCAAACAGCAGAATGAGCTATTCGACAAAGGGTTCATACGCCATAGTTGCTCACCTTGGGGCACACCAGTACTCTTCGTGAAGAAGAAGGATGGAAGCATGAGGCTTTGCATCGACTACCGGGATCTGAACAGAGTTACAGTGAAGAATAAATACCCACTTCCTAGGATCGAGGACTTATTCGACCAATTGCAAGGAAATTCTTTGTTTTTCAAGATAGATATTCGCTCCGGAGACCATCAGCTAAAGGTGAAAGATGCAGATGTGCACAAGACTCCTTCAGACTCGCTATTGGCATTACAAGTTCCTAGTGATGTTGTTTGGATTGAAAAATGCTCCAGTGATCTTCATAGATCTCATGAATCGCGTATTTCGGCCTTACTTAGATCAGTTTGTCAGCGTATTCATAGATGACATCCTCATTTATTCAAAGAACCAAGAGGAGCATGATAGCATCTACGCACTGCATTGCATGTACTGCAGAATCATATGTTGTTTGGTTAGAGAATGTGGCATTTTTGGGACACGTTATTTCTAGTAGCGGCATTGAAGTTAATCCGTCCAAGGTAGAAACAGTGAAATAATGGGTTGATCCGAAGAACACATTAGAGATCCGCAGTTCTTGGGCTTAGCGAGTTAATATAGAAATTCATCCAGGGATTTTCTTCTATTGCAGTGCCACTCACCTCACTGACAAATAAGAATGCCAAGTTTGTATGGAGTGCTGACTGCCAGAAAAGTTTTGACACTTTGAAGCAAGCTCTTATAGCAACACCGGTTTTAGCCATGCCATTAGGGCAAGGCAACTTTGTGTTGTACACTGATGCTTCTAAACTCGGATTAGGCGCTGTAATGATGCAGCATGGTCGAGTCATTGTATATGCCTCTAGACAATTGAAGGTGCACGAAAAGAACTATCCGACTCACGATTTGGAGTTAGCTGCCGTGGGTTTTTCCTTGAAGATATGGAGACACTACTTGTATGGTGAGAAGTGACAAATATTTACTGATCACAAGAGTCTAAAATATTTCTTTACTCAGAAGGAATTGAACATGCGACAGAGACGGTGGCTAAAGTTGGTGAAAGATTATGACTGCGACATCAGCTATCATCCGAGAAAAGCCAATGTAGTCGCCGATGCCATGAGTAGGAAAGTAGGAGTTATAGCACCACTGTCAGCACAGAGACCTCTACAGCAAGAGATGCACATATTTGATTTAGAGGTTTATCCTAGGGGCAGAGATCCGAGATTATCTACCTTGATAGTACAGTCCACTTTGATAGACCGTAATCGTAGTAGACAGTCATCTGATGAGTAATTACAGAAATGACGATCGAGAGACGAATCTAAGGGCCGTAAGCTTTATACAGTAAGCGATAGGATTGTAAGGTATCGATGAAGGATTTGGGTACCTAGAGATGATTCGATTAGACGAGATATATTGTTAGAAGAGTATTCAGCTCCATATTCCATTCATCCAGGTGGTACAAAGATTTATAAGGACTTGCAAATTCTATATTGGTGGCCAGGAATTAAATGAGACATTTGGCCTTTTTTATCTGAATGTCTAACTTGCCAGCAGGTGAAAGCAGAGCATCAGAGACCAGCAGGGATGCTCAAACCTCTTCCTATCCCGAGTGGAATGGGAGAACATTACCATGGACTTCGTAGTTGGGTTTCCGAGGTCAATTAGAGGATCTAATTCTATTTGGGTAATTGTTGATCGTCTCACCAAGTCGGCTAACTTCTTGCCAGTTGAGATGACATTTTATTTGATGCAATATGCAGAGCTTTATATCCAGGAGATAGTCAGATTAAACGGGATTCCAGTTACCATCGTATCTGACAGAGACCCAAGGTTCAACTCGTCCTTCTGGAAGAGTTTACATTCCGCAATGGGGACGAAGTTGCTATTCAGTACGACGTTCCACCCTCAGACAGATGGTCAGTCCGAGAGGGTGATACAGATTTTAAAAGACTTAACACGTGCATTTCCATGGGAATAGGGAATCGAAGTTACCGCTAGTGGAGTTCATCTATAATAACAGCTTTCAGTCATCTATAGGTATGGCTCCCTACGAGACATTATATGGAAGGAAATGCAGATCGCCTATTCATTGGGATGAAGTCGGCGAGAGATCAGAGATTGGTCCAGAGATTGTTCAGCAAACTGTAGACATAGTAGTTCAAATCCAGGACATGATGAAGACCGCTCAGAGTCGTCAAAAGAGCTATGCTGGCAAGAGAAGAAGAGACCTTGAATTTACCGTAGGAGATCACGTCTTCGTAAAAATAACACCTATGAAAGGTGTTATGAGATTCGGGAAAAAGGGCAAGTTGAGTCTGAGATTTATAGGGACATTCGAGATTCTCGAGAAAGTGGAAACACTAGCCTATCGAGTAGCACTGCCGTCAAATCTGGCAGAGGTACACAATGTGTTCCACGTTTCGATGTTAAAGAAGTACATGACAAATCCTTCACATGTACTAAGCTTTAAATCTTACAGCTAGCACCGAACATGTCATACGAAGAAAAGTCTATTCAGATTCTAGACCAACGGGAGAGGAGACTAGAGAGCACCAAGTTGGTCAAAGGTCAAGTGGTTGAATCATTCCGACGAAGAAGCTACCTAGGAGACCGGCGACATGAGGAGTCGCTACTCTGAACTGTTTGGTAAGACTTAATTTCGAGGACAAAATTTATTTAAGGGGGGAGGAACTGTAGTACCCAAAAACCAATACACGTAAACCTCATGCATAATTATAAAATTTAATCTTATTAATTAATAATTTAAATGGTGCATGATTCATGATTAAATTATTGTAAATTTTTTTATACAATTTAAAATGTTTACGCAAGTTTTAGCTTTTTCAGGAGAATATTCGATGTCGGACCGGAGAAAGGAGATCGGAGACGATTAAGATGTAAAAATTGAATGTTATATTTTAAGCCAAGAAAATTATTTATTTTAGATGATTTATGAATTTTATTATTTTAAAGTTTAATTTAATTTAATTGACGAATTTTAAGATTTTAAGCGTTTAAAATGTTAATTTTAAAAATTAATATTTATTTCCTTAAATTTGGGGTAAAATATTTTATAATGACTTCTATGACATAATTTATTTTAATTAGTATTCAGTTGGATTAGGATTTCAAGTATTTAAATTTGTAATCTTCAAAATTTAGGGTCAATCTTTTAAATTAAAAGATGAGATTTTTATTTAATTATCTAGTGTTTATCTAATTGTTTACTAATGATTTAAACCCTAAACTAAAGCCTTTTTATTTAAACCTAATTAACAAAAAATAAATAAATAAATATATGAGATATTAATCTTTTGAATTGGGGATTTAATTTTTTTTTTTTGTAAATTTGGCACTTAATCTTTTGAATTAAAGGGGTGACATTGTTGCGCCTGTGAGAACCGAAAATTTTCACATAATATATTTAATGATTTGTAAGGAAATTTGTAGGATTGGATTTTTATGTGTAAGAAATAAGTAATATTATAAGTTGTACACATTGAAAATCTCTTGTTGGATATTTTATCACGTCAACAATATTCTTATGAAGGCATGCAAATTTTCGAATTTGGGGAAAAGAATTTGTTAGATTGGAATTACTATGCAAGTCTAGATGAATTAAGGCCTTTATATTTGTAGCACATTTCGAAATTCCCTTAGATTTAATGCCTAATCATTATAATGGGTAGATACTTGGATTGTTGGAAGGAAATCATCAAGTTGTGTACAAAATCCCTTAATCTAGCATCAAGATTTTCGAGCCAAACAAGGTGGGAGAATCAAAGATTTAAATCTCTCAATTTAGGTAGATGAATTTTCGGAATTTGGCAAGGGAGATTGGAGCCAAAAATGGTGAGATTTTGCATGAATTTTGGTATGATTTTTGTACCAAGTTTAGATCATTTTCCCTCCCCTATAAATACCACATCAAAGCATACTCATTCTCCACCCCAAACTCGAAATTCTCCTAGCTGAAGTTCTCGAAAATCCAGCAAGCATCCAAGCCGAAATTCTGCTCCAAGGTCGTTCAAGAAATCACGTCGAAGTGCCGCTCGAGTATAGAGAAAGGGGCGATCCACTTTCCGGAGTCGAGTATCCACATTTTAGCAATTCGAAATACAGTAAGTGGGCTGTTTTAACATATTCAAATTTCGGTATGCATATGTGAGCTTTCTGTTTTCTTTTTGTGAAAAGGAAAATTTCGGTTTTTGGTTTAAAACAAGGTTGAGTACAATTCTGTTCATGTTCCTTCGTGTATTGATCATATGTTTTAAAGCACTGTAAGGAGTCAACCATATATGGGTGGGAATCCCAAACATGACGTACCCTTACGCGGTGGGGGACATAACCGCTATACGGCCTCGCCCCCTTAGAGGAGTAAAAATTAGGGACTGACGTCAGTAAACCATAGAAGGTAGATAAATTGCAGTGCTTGGTAAGAATTTATGCATGTGATACGAAAATTTTTATGCAAGTCATGTGGTTATTTCGAATTTTTTTGCATGTTGTATTTATTGTGCTCGATTTTCCCCCATTTGCTGAGTATTCCCCAAATACTCACCCCTTACGACCCTCCCCAGATAAGTCCGAAGAACAGATCGAGGAGGAGGAATCCGAGCAGTTTTGGGGATGGTGAATGCTCGAGGAAATTGATTATGTTTAAGTTATTTTATTTCAGTCTTACGTTTCCGCATTGTAAACTCTGTCGTTTAGTGATTTTGGATTGAGAAGACAATTTTATTTCATTTGAGATTATGATATACAAACTGGTTCGGTTTAAACTGTGCTACAAAGGCTTGTTGTTTTCAATTGTGTGATTGTTAAACGACGTCGGTGTCCATCCCGAGTTTCGGGGCGTGACAGCGCCTGTTTAAATTATTGATTAGAGTTTTAATCTACCTAAAACACCTAATCATTGATCCCTTTAAATATCAAGAATCTTACATTTTCCTGCTTTAAAATCATGCACACAATTTCACACACTCTAAACACACACATATAGCCGTGAGTTTTTGTGAAATAAGGGGCTAGGATTTTTGCCTTTTATTGTTTCTATCATCACCAATCACTCACCCACACGTATCACAGCTAATTAACGTCCATTTTATGCAAGAAAAACAACCTAAACGTTGCTTCGATCGCCCACCGACTTCCCCACAACGATATTCGACAGTTCGAGCGTTTAAAAACACAAATTATGCATTGATCCCTTTCTTTACGCATCGTTCATGTTATATTATATATTTTGATACAAATTATGCATGAAAATTCATTGTTTATATGCAAACATGGGTTCAAAACAATTCGAGAACCATTTCTGAAAACTTGAAGTATGAAACTTACGTATTCTTCAAAATCTTGATGGTGTGTGCTTCGACTGGGCTTCTGGACGTGCTGTTGCTGTATGGGTATGATGTGGAGTGTGTTTAGACATGTTTAAGTAATCTGGTAAGGGTTAGAAAGGGCCTGGAGGGACAGCACAACCGCTGGAAGTGAATAGGGTCTGTGCGATTCTTTTTTTTTTTTTTTTGCATGCGTACAGGGCTGTGTGTTCGGCCTTATGGTTTCAGTCAGGGGCTGGGTTGGGGCTCTTGGCTATGGCTTAGGCAGTCTCTAAGGATACTAGGATGAGCCTAGTTAAGGTGGTTCACGGCTTGATTGGCTATAGAAAGCACTAGAACCATAAAAAACACAGCTGCGCAGGATGGAGCGTATGTAAGGAGCTGTATGTGGTTGCTGGTAAGGTTCAGTGCATGGGCTGTTTAGGGGTTCGTGGATATTGTTTGGGACGTGCCTTAGGGTCCTAGGGTAAGCCTAGATGGGATGGTTCATGGGCTGGTTGGCTGGGTAGGCAGCTGGAACCTGAAACGTGCAGCTATGCACAGTTTGGGCGCATGTGAGGAAGCTGGAACGGTTTTGGCTTGTTGGAGGCTTGGGCTCCGGTATGGGCTGGAAAGGGTTGGACCAGGGTCTCATGGGATGTCTAAGAGTCGAGTCCAGGGTCTGGTTCGTGTTGGTTTAGGCGTGAAGTCGTGAGAAGCATGGTTCGTCGGAACGGTTGTGGTGCTTGGAACGGCAACGACCGTTCCAGTTCCAATGTTATGTTGCGGAACGGTTGTATAAAAAAACTAATAAATTCAAAAAATTGGTAAAAAAATTTAAATATAAATTACATCATACTAAAAAATAAAATATATGAAGTTATTACAAATTAATATATCAATACAAAACTATTTTACAATAATATCACAATAAGAAATACACACTAAAAATTATAAAATACCAAAGCTAATACCATGAAGTGTGACGCGAAGGAGTGAGATCATTGTTATATTCTTCATCACTATCTCGTAGATTAAATTGATTTCGAACATTTGGATATTGACGTGATTGTTCATAGGGATATTGATTAGATTGAGATGACAAAAGATAATTAGAATGTGATGACTAATTTTGTAATAGTGTTTCGTCACGACGATTATAGTATCCGAATCCACGATACACAGTAGAACTATCAGCTGTACTTGAAGATCTATACTCGGGACCATGATGTCCAACACCACGCTATATAGATGATGAAGATTCATTATATCTATCACCAATATACTGAGACGACCCATAATCAAATCCACGATGTCTAATTCCATGTGTACCAGATGTTGAAAAATCAAATGATCTATCAAAAAAATCATATGCAGAATTATAATTACCCTGATATCCATATCCACCTGATTGATATCCAGTCGGATCATACCCAACATGCTGAGAGTCCCAATTGTAACTCATCGATCCATAATTATCTGTCATTTGAATTTGTCGATGTCCCCCCAATCCATAACCATAACCATAAATGAACCATAAACAATAACCATTACCATACACCGTAATGAACCATAAATATCTCATAATCATATTTTTTAAACACCAAACCGTTCCGCTTTTCCGTTCCGTTCCGCTTTCCTGTTAAATCGCCGATAAAACGTCGAAGAACAGCGCTACAAAACAATCACCGCTTTGCCCTGGAACTTTAGAACGGTGGTCACCTTTCCTGTTCCGGCCGCATAACGGCCGTTCCGGCGAACCATGGTGAGAAGAGTAAGTGTCATAGCACACCTAAAGGGGGCTGTTTCGTGGATAGGTTGTTGCTCCTGTTTTCTTGGGTCTTGGTCATGGTTCGGAGCTATTTTGGGGTCTTGGATAGTCGGTTAGGATGTTGATTAAGTACGATTGAGTCTGGGTCATTCGGTAGGTCGTAAGCTATTTTATTTAAATCAGGAATCGTACGCGTCCGAGTGCATCTCTGGGCTATGTTTGGTTAAATAAATATTGAGGTTTTGGCAGTATGTCGAGGGCATTCCAACGAAATCCATGATTTTCGTAAATATGTATTACATGCAAAATAATTATTTTTGAGTTATGCAATTTGTCTTGTGGCCAAATTATGTTACGGGTTTGGAAGCCGGAGAATGTGCCCGGGGACCTCTCCAACCTCTTCGGAGGAATATGATATGTTAGGGAGCTGACATCCAGTCCAAGGGCTATGGTGATCCCTGTCAGTCCTGTACTGTGGTTTAGGTTTATCAAACGATTTATGTATACGGGCCACTTGCATTGAACATGACTCTATGCAAAATTATTTACGTTTATGATTATGCATAACAAGTACGAAAATATGATTTTATGATTTTTATGAAATTGGTTATGCAGGAAAGTTACGTTGTACATATTTATGTTTATAATATTTTATGTACGAGCTAAGTTTAAATTACATGGATATTATTATGTATTATTCTTTATGTACGGTTTATGCATATTGTTGGGGATCGATGTGGAGTTTAGAGGGGGGGGGGGGGGGGGGGGGTTGAATAAACTCTACTCCTTTGATGATAGTTTTTGCAAAGGGTGCTAGAATTCTGTTAGAGATTGTAGTTGTTCTTGTTCGAGTGTAAGTCCAGCAGATCACAATAATAAGTGCGGAAACAATCCGATGGAGTAAGATGAAAACAGTAATAACAGTAGGCAATAAAACAATAGTAGTTTTTAGAAGTTCGAAAATAAAATCTTCTACGTCTCCCCTTCTTCTGTTTCCACAAGGTATCACTAAAAGACTTTAGATTTTACAGTACACCCTTGTACACACCCACTTCAGCAGTGCTTATCTTTTGCCTAATGAAACTCTTAGTAACTCAACACAAAAGTTAAATACAACAAGGTTCTGGAAAAGACTCTTTTCCATATTACAAACTCTTCTTCAAAAAGTAGTAAAGTGTTTTGCTTGAAGAGATGAAGAAATAGCAGTACAAAATGATCTCCAAAGATCAGATGTATATTATGAAGCGTGTACTGCTTTTCTGCAAGTTTGAGCTTAGAAGATGATGATTGGTTCGCGGTTGCTCCATGTAGTGTTGGATAGATAAAATGATCAGCGTTGTTCTCTAAATGGTTTTGATCAATATATATATATATATATAATTTGAATTCAACGTCTATAATAAAAAACGGCTCTTTTGATTTCTGATAGAAACAGCTTTATTCCTTAAAAGGATCTTGCAAAAAACTTTCTACAAAATTAGTCTTGTTTCTTACCAAAAAGGGTAAAGCGAATTAAATGACTTCGTACAGAATTTAATGGTGCAATTAATGCTTGGTACTACGTAAAGTAACAGTAACATTTAAATTAGAAACGATTGAGTGAAATGCCGTTAAGTACTGATCCAGTAAGGCTAAGTTCTGCTACTGTTATACTAAGACATTGAGCACTAACTAAAGTACTGCTTTTGGTAAAGCGAGTCAAAAGCTACTGCTTTGCATTATCTTCTGGTTGGTGTTATTACTACTGGTTTTGATTCTCATCACCACAATAAAATAGGTCTAACAATTTATCCCTTTGCGGTGATGCAAAAACCTGGAAGTTAGTAACAATGAAAAATAAAGCATATAGCAACTAAAACAAGATGATTAATAAGTAAATAAACAGTTTGATCAGAGTTTGTAAAACAACAAGAAATCCTAATCATCTGTTCCAATATCTCGGAACAGAGTTTCCTCATCCTGAGGATCTTGATTTCTGTGGGATGGTTCTGCTTGATTTTCTCCAATCCTTCATTCTTCTGATCCTCTTTCTTGTGCTTCCATCATGCCTTCTGCTTCCTTATTTTTGGCATCAGCAATATGAGCTCGAGTGAGTAAGAAATCCAGTCGTCCAGTAAGTGTAACAATGCCGTTATGCAGAATTTCCAGAGTCGGTGTGTGACTCGAAACTTGTTCATTCATGGCCTGAATCGATTGAGATTGCGACGCAATCTGAGCATTGATCGTTTCGAGTCTGGAGTCCACATTTTCAACTTTGGTAAAAACAGAAGAAAGAGCCGCATCATGAGTAGATATCCTCCGAAGAACATCATATTGGCCAAGTACGAGGTCAGCATGGCTTTTGAGTACATTTTTCCTGAAGAGTTGAGTGCCAACCTCAATTTTTGCCAACGTTTCTGCGGTATTGCTGACATACTTCATGACTCGTTCTCTGAAATTGGTGGTGGCGTAGACCTTACTAGCATGGGCATGAGATAAATGCTTGACAGTCTTTGAGAGGCTGTCAACAGTCCTTTTAAGATGATCAATCTCAGATTCAAGATTGAATTGATCTTCCTCTGGGGATTAGCTTCTTTCACGCATTCGTTCTCTAATTTCAGCAGTAGAAGCAGTAATGATAGCAGTAGAGAGTCCTTCATTAACACTAGATTTCTCAACAGCAACGGGTTTAACAGCAGCTTGTTCAATAACAGCAGAAGGTTCAGAAAATGCGCTTTCTTCTGGTTGATTGACTTCCATGGCCTGCAACTGTTCGACGGGTGGAATAGGATCATTCAAGATCGCGACCATCTCCTCTTGATATTCGGTGTAGAAAATCTCCAAATTTGGCAACGAGGGAGATTGGGCAGCATTCGATTCTTCCTGGGGTTGATCTGCTGATTGGACTGTTGGCTGAACTGATTCATCAGCTTGAATTGTGTCTGGTACCGCAGAATCATCTCGAGTGATAGATTGAATCACTTCATCTACTGAAGACAGTTCACAAACAGATATGAGAGAAGAAGACTGAGTAGGTAGCTTGGGAGATGTAGGAGTACTGGAAACCTTAGCTTCTGTAGGAGCTATAGTTTGTTCCTCAACTGGCTTAATCTGATCAAGATCTGGAATAAAGCCTACTGAATAGGGTTCAGAATCTCCAAAATTCTGTTCTTGAGCAAGAAGTTGCTCATCCATTATTCTCAAACGGCCAGTCAGTACAAGGATCACATTTTGATCTTGAGCAGCAGTGGAATCAATGCATCAAAATTAGACTTAAGAGTCTTTAATACTGATTCCAGCTTCTGACGTTTAAGCTGCAAAAAAATGAAGCTGCGACGTCTCATCACTTCAATCACATTTTCTGTCTTTGCAAATTCAAAGACCTTTCTCTCATATTTTATCATTCTTCCAAAAGTACCTTGCATTCTGAAAAACGTGAGGGGTTGAAATACCTGAACCTTGTGCCATTCATCAAAGAAAGTCATTTATTCATTGACAGAATTTTCAATTTCTTCCAAATGAAGATTAATACCAGTAGAAACGGATGATTTGGCATCTTGAAATTTTGGTTCTTCAATAAGTTTTCCTTTGACTTTTCATGACGATGAGACAGTCATCATGGGTCGAAAAGCAGAAGACCCGACAGTTGATTCACGAATAACAACTCCAGACATGGTATGAAATTTGAAGCAGTAGATGTTGTCGGAACAGAAACAGCAATTGGTTTTGAAACAGAAGTGGTTGGTGGTGCAGAGGGAACAGCTTTTGGAAACACTTGTCTCAACGGAACAGTTTCCAACTTAGAGATGGCTGTTGTCTTCTTGATTCAAAGAACAGTGCGAGCTTTCTTCTTACTGGGAGTAGGTGGCAGAGATGCTTGAATAGGAGCAGCAGACACCTCAGAAACTGTCTTATCAGAATCAGTGGAGATAACCACTCGTTTTCTTTTAATTTTCTTCTGAGGTGCTAGAGCCTCAGCTGGAGCATCTCGCAATTCCTTTTTCAAAGCAATAAACTCAGCCATGATTGGCTTTGGTCTCAACGCAAGCACATTATCAGCATCTGCCATTGTGACGTACGAGACGTCCAAATCAGAAATAAGAGCAAAACCAGCATCCTTAAGCATTTGACTGATCTGTACATTGAAACCAGAACTCCTCCTAACCACCATTTCCTTCATTATTTTGAACAGAAAACGACTCCAATCTACCTTATATCCAGAAGTGATGGCAACCATCACTTGAACTTTTTCTTTTGTTAGCCGATTGAACGTTCCGACTTTGACTAACAACGCTTTGGCAACAATATCAGCAAGTACTTGAAATTCCATCTTCAACAGTTTCTTGAAACAGGATGGAGACAGTTCTTCTCCAGCAGCTGAGAAATTCAGTAAGCTGTAGACATTACCTCCTTGGAAATTTCAAAAAGTTCATTGATCCCTGAAAAAGGGAGAAAGAAAGTTGATCCAAGCAAAGCAGCATTGATGAAATAGATGCATCGCCCTGCGAATAGATGATTTTCCCTTCTTCCACAGTCGCGTTAGCATAAAACTCCAGAAGGGCAGTTTTGTATATCACAGCAGGTGATTCCAAGAATTTTCTGAGTCCTGATTTCTCAATAGTTTGGAACATCTTGAGAAGATTCTCATCCTTGATAGTGAGGACGGATGCAAAGTTAACTTGGTAAGCATTCAAGGTGTAAGCTCCGGCCATTTCTGTAAGTAAAGAGGATTCGAAGAGAATATGAGTGCAAGAGAAAGCAGTAGTTGATAATCAGAATACTAGAAGCGTAAAAGTGAAAGGAGATGAGAGAGGCGGTTAAAATTCAAAAATGTGCAACCTTCAGTGAAACATAAGGACATGTGTCAATATGTTTGCGGTTGAGTATCTGAAAAGTTAAGCAGAGAGTGTCAGCAAAACTAATGATTTTAAAAAGTTTAGAAAAGAGCGAGCTGTATAATTGGTTATTGAAAATAATCAGAAGAAGATTTGTCTTTTTATGATAACGTCTGCTGGAAGTAACAGGGTACTGTAATATTTTCAGCACTTTGATGGAACCAGTAGACACATTGTTTTATCGAAAAGACAAACATTCTATCTATTACTGATAAAGCACGAAAATCTTAGTCTGACTGAGATACTGTTCCCCCTAAATCAATGCAACTAATAAATGCGAAGATACGATTTCTGAGGAAAAGATAGATGAATCTTTGTATTCGTGTAGTTAGATAACCGTCTTTTCAGTTCTTCCTGCATAACTTCAATCCAACTTGAATCCAGAAGAGCTTCTTCAATTTTCTTTGGTTCATCCTGAGAAATAAAAGCAACATACATATATTCATTAATCATTTGCCTTCTAGTTCTCAAAGGCGCTGCTGGATTTCCAATAACCAAAGATGGAGGATGAGATTTTCTCCAAATAAAAGGTTTTAAAGGGATTTCTTCCTGGTTTGATATATTTGGATTGATCTCAGCTGAACCAGTAGCAGGTTCTGGAGTGTCAGCTGCTGGTACTGGTATATCTGATGTCTGTACTTCTGGTTCCACTATTGGAATGTCTGGTTCTGGATTTTGAACGTCTTTTATATTTGGTTCTGCATCATCTTCACTATCTGGTTCCAAATGAATCCTGTCTAACCTGTAACTCAAATTTGACATATTAGAAATTTCAGGAGTACTGCTGTCTTCATCGAAGACAACATGAACAGATTATTCAACATTTATAGTTCTATTATTGAAGATTATGAAAGCTTTGCTTACTGCAGAGTAACCAAGAAATAGTCCAGCATCTGATTTTGAATCAAATGCAGATAAATAGTTTTTACCGTTATTGAGCACAAAACATTTGCAACCAAACACATGGAAATAAGATACATTAGGTTACTCTCTTTCCATATCTCATAAGTATTCTTATTATGCCTTTTGTTGACCATGGTTCTGTTTTTTGTGTAGCATACGATGTTGATTGCTTCTGCCCAGTAGCGCTAAGAGATGTCTGTATCTGCTAGCATTGTTCTAGCAGCTTCTTTAAGAGTTTTGTTTCTCCTCTCAGCTACTTCGTTTTGTTGAGGTGTTCTGGCAGCTGAATACTCATGACGAATCTCCTGTTCATCTAAATAAATCTCAAGGATTTTGTTAGTAAACTCAGTACCCTGATCACTTCTGATTTTAATGATAGACACTGATTTTTCATTTTGAATCTTTTTCAGAAGCTTGATCAGGAGGCTACTGGTTTGATCTTTTCCAGCAAGAAATATTACCGAAGTAAATCTAGAGAAATCATCAATAACAACAAGGGTGTATTTCATTCTCCCTAAGCTCATGATAGGGATTGGACCAAATAAGTCCATATGCAGCAATTCCAAGCACCTTGAAGTTGATTTACTACCTTTGGTTTTGAAGCTGGATCTGATTTGTTTTCCAAGTTGACATGCAGAACAGACATGATTCTTAACGAATTAATATCAGGCAAATCATCAACTATGTTCTGCTTCTTGATATTATTGATTGATTTGAAATTCACGTGATTCAATCTCTTGTGCCAGAGCCAATGTTTATCACTAAGAGAGGCAACTAATCATTTGGAGCATTAACATGATCTAAGTTGTAAAGGCCTGTATTTCGTATTCGTATTTTTGCTGAATTATTAAAAAATTTCTAAAGAAATAATTATCTTGCCTCATTTATAAAATAAACATGTAAATAATTTAACTTTAAAATAACAGTGGAAGTCAACATTGTGTTTCCAACAACAACTTAAAATAATCCAACATAATAAAATTTAGTTTGAACGATAAAATGTGCATACACTAAAACATGAGGTCATCGGGTTTACTATTGCTGCCCCAAAATAGTTCACTGGTCTCCGCCCGCAGTCTCGACCTCATCAATACCTACAACAATCAAGTCTAGTGAGTCTAAAGACTGAACATGTATATATCGTGAATAACAAGTAAATATATCATAAAATCGCATGCAACATAAAAAATATGGTATCGTAAAGCGCATGGTGAAAATCATATCATGAATAATTATAACTACGTGCATACATGAAAATCATACATAAAAGCTTTGCTCAATAGAGCTCAGTCATATCATATCAAAATTTCTGGTAGAGATAATGTTTCTAAGCAAGTGACCCATAACATAACATGAGCACCTGATCAGACTAAACCACAGTATACTGGACCGTAGAGACCACCACAGCCCTTGGACTAGATATCCGTACCCATACATAATCGTAAACCGGTCGTAAGTCACCGGGCGGAGAGGTCCTCGGTTGCGCCTACCGACTTCCAAACCCATAAACATAAGGTGGCCACAAGACATATCGCATATATCTCAAAAATAAACATTTTATATTTTTTTATGCACGTAAAATCATTATAACCTTGTTTTTACCGGATGAGTTGGATCGCTCCCAGGCTTGCTGTAACCTAGTTCTAATAGGTGACACATGCAATTAATCTTAATTTGACAAAAACTTAACAATCGAACTAAAAACGAGACGATTAGAACCAATAACTTGATTTTTAATCATGGCTTCGTACCAACCCGAACCAACATTAAACCGACATTTAACCATGATTAAAAATACCCCTAACATACTGAAAAAATGTTCATGATGATAGCTATACACGAAAATTGGTGAATGGAATCCAAAAACATAAAACACTCTTTCGAGAGTCATTTTGGCACATTGCACCGTAAATTCTCGTACGACCTCTAAACTCAGCCGAACCATGAACGGCCAAAAACATGACTCTCCTAACTCATTAAAGTATTGTCCAGTCCAAGGTCATGTGCTTAATGCCAATCAAGAACTCAAACAAGTACCAAAACCAAAACTGAAAGTTGCTGTCAAAATACAGCAGTAGCAGCTTGTGTGTTTGTGGTGTAATCTCTGAAATTTAATGACCATTGGCTTGAACCACCAACCAAAGACTCTTACCAAGATCCTAAGGTATGGCTTGGACAATGGCTAAGGGCTAAAAGCCAACCACAAACCAAGCAAACACCTAGGACAATCACATCATACCAGCCGAGAGCACCACTTGTTGTGTAGTGTGTTGTATTGAAATATTTTACTTTCTTGTCTCGTTCCAAGGACCATTTTATCGACCATGGATCGATCTAGACATGATGGAGAGTTGTATGAACCATGGCTATGGGCTAGAAGCCAACCATAATCCAAACAACTCTCAAAAACCGAAACCATACTCATACAGAAAATCAGAATTTTAAAACCGATGGGCACTTCTCATGTTTATGTAAAAATCTGAAGGATCCATAAACCAAGCCTGGAAAAACTGATTTGGTCACGTCCTAGACATGATAAGGAAGGATTCTAACCATGTCTACAGTCCCTAGGATAGCCAAGATTCGAACACACTCCTTAACCAACCAAGAACAAAAAAAAAAAAGTGGCTCAAATATGTATCTTTGGAAAAAGTTTATGTCATTTCTGTATTTGTGAGGTTATGGATGTAAACCAATGGACCAATAACACCCTAACACACTCTAAATTATTCCTAGAAGCAGCCTTAAATTCCTGGAACCGAGAAACTCCCTGTAAGCAACAAAATACACTAAACCGTGAAGTGCAAGCCATTGGCCGAAAAGGCTGTACAGATTTTTTTTCAGGAACTTTGCTGTCAAATTTCGAGTTGCCTAAATCATGAACATATAATGGTTTAAAATTATCTATATGACTTGATTGAAGAGACAAGAAACAACATATAAATGCCTGGAATTTGTTTTGACAAAAAAACAAATCAATACGACGAATACGAGCGGCGAAGTCGGAGTTAGAACTTATTTTCTTTTCTACTATACTGCTGCTATTCTCTCGATTTTCAGCTGTAGTTTTTCTGCTAATTTCGAAGGTGGGGATGATGGAATGCTAGGTATTGAAGGTGAAGGTTACAAGGGGGTGTTAAATGGGTTTTGAATTGTATTTAGTTGGGAGTTACAAGTGAAAGCTTTGAATGGGAATTTGAAATTCTTCATTCCCTAGCTGGCCGAGGTTCTTTTTCTTATTCTTGTTACATGTACACATTAATTTGCTAGGCTAATGGGTTGAAGAAGAATTAAGGTGAATTATGGTGTTAGAATTATCCTTAGTAGTGAATTAAAAGATTAAAGAAATGAATATATCATGTAGCCCCATTAGAGGTGCTTTGAAAAGAAAAGTTACTACCCTTTGAAATGGCTTGACCGAAGGTTACTAATTTGTGCATGGTAAAATATTGTTAAATTCTTGTATTTTAAATTCTTAAGGTTTTAAATACTCATTATACATTTTAATGAATTACCACATTAATTTAGAATAAGCTCTTGCATGACATTGCATGGTTTATAATTTATGTTTTTAAATGTTACGTTTAATTTCTTGAATATATTATTTCTAGATTAATTCATCCTCATTTATTTACACATTTTAATTTAAGCTTTAATTAAATATGGAACCTAAAAGAATTTATTTAATTACTTAGCTCACATAAATTTAATAAATTTTAAAACATTCTTTTTCTTTAAATTAAATTATTCCTTGACTTAAATTAAATTTAGGAATATTTTCTTATTATCAATCTTATCTCTAATGTCCAAACTCCGGTCCGACCTCACGTATTTATCCTGAAAAGATAAAACTAAACATATACCTTTAAAATAAATAATCATGACTTAAAATTATTAAAAAAATAAATTAACACTTCATATATAAAAAAATCATTTTTAATTTAAATAGTAACGATTATGCATGATTTATACGTAATCCGATTTTCGGGTTCTGCAACTCTACCCCCACCCCCTTAAAGGAATTTCGTCCCCGAAATTAATCTCTGGCTCAGATTCCCACGTAGCTTCCTATCCGAATGATTAAGCCATTTGAATTTCACTAGCTTGACCATTTTGTTCCGAAGCTTTTTCTCCTGTTTGTCTAAGATTTTCACCGGTCTTTCCTCATAAGACAAGTTCAGAGTGAGCTGCAACGGTTCAAAGTTCAAGACATGCGATGGATTCGCCATATACTTCCTCAACATAGAGACGTGGAACACGTTGTGTACTCCGGCCAGATTCGGCGGAAGAGCAACACGATAAGCTAACGTCCCAACTCTGTCGAGGATCTCAAATGGTCCGATGAATCTCGGAATGAGCTTTCCTTTCTTCCCAAACTGCATAACACCTTTCATCGGTGCTATCTTCACGAAAACATGGTCACCAACAGCAAACTTCAGATCTCTCCTCCTCTGATCTGCATAACTCTTCTGTCTACTCTGAGCAGTCCTCATCCTATCACGGATCTTGACTACTATATCAGCAGCCTGCTGCACAATCTCCGGGCCCAATTCTGATCTCTCCCCTACTTCATCACAATGAATAGGCGATCTACAGTTACGACCGTACAGTGCTTCATATGGAGCCATACCTATAGACGACTGAAAACTGTTGTTATAGGTAAACTCCATCAATGGCAACTTTGATTCCCAACTCCCAGAGAAATCGAGGACACATGCACGAAGAAGATCCTCCAAAATCTGGATAACTCTCTCGGACTGACCATTTGTCTGAGGGTGGAAAGCTGTGCTAAACAACAACTTCGTACCCATCGCTGAATGAAAACTCTTCCAAAATGAGAAAGTGAATCTAGGATCTCGGTCAGAGACTATAGAAACGGGAATGCCATGAAGTCTAACGATCTCCCGGATATATAACTCTAAATACTGGATCATGGAGAAAGTTGTCTTAATGGGCAAGAAATGAGCTGATTTAGTAAGACGATCAACAATCACCCATATAGAATTTGACCCTTTGACTCACTTCGGCAAACCGACAACGAAGTCCATGGTAACATTCTCCCACTTCCACTCGGGAATAGGAAGAGGCTTGAGCATATCTGCTGGTCTCTGATGTTCCGCTTTCACTAGCTGACACGTCAGAAATTCAGATACAAATCGTCTGATATCCCTCTTCATTCCTGGCCACCAATATAATAATTGCAGATCTTTGTACATCTTCGTACTCCCTGGATAAATAGAGTACGGCGACATATGGGCCTCAGATAAGATAACCTCTCGAATAGAATCGCCGCTAGGTACCCACATTCTGTCTCGATATCTCACAATACCGTCTCTAACTGTATACAAGATACTGCCCTTGGCCTCATCTCTCTGCCTCCACTTTGCCAACTGCTCTTCTGCCAACTGTCCATTGCGAATACGGTTTAGAAGAGAAGACTGAATCGTCAAAGTAGATAGACGAGGAACTCTACCTTGAGGATATGTCTCTAGATCAAACCTCTGCATCTCAAACTGAAGAGGTCTCGAAACCATCAAATGAGCCATTACTGCGACTTTCCTGCTTAACGCATCCGCAACTACATTAGCTTTGCCAGGATGATAGCTAATGTCACAGTCATAATCCTTCACTAGCTCCAACCAACGCCTCTGCCGCATATTCAACTCTTTCTGTGTAAAGAAGTATTTGAGACTTTTGTGGTCGGTAAAGATCTGACACTTCTTTCCGTACAAATAATGCCTCCAAATCTTCAATGCAAATACTACGGCTGCCAACTCTAGATCATGGGTAGGATAATTCTTCTCATAAATATTCAACTGACGAGAAGAATATGCTATCACCTTCCCATGCTGCATCAATACTGCGCCTAACCCGAGTTTCGAAGCATCGGTATACAGAACAAAATCTCCGGGTCCTGAAGGCATGGCCAACACTGGTGCTGAAATAAGAGCTTGCTTCAATGTATCGAAGCTCTTCTGACATTCCTCGCTCCACACATACTTAACATTCTTATTCGTCAATGATGTGAGTGGAACTGCGATGGAGGAGAATCCCTGAATAAACTTCCGATAGTATCCTGCTAGCCCAAGAAAACTACGGATCTCTGACGCATTTTGCGGCACAACCCAATCTCTGACGGCTGCAACTTTTGCTGAGTCTACCTCGATCCCACTGCTAGAAACGACGTGGCCTAAGAATGCCACCTTCTCTAACCAGAACTCGCACTTAGTGAACTTCGCGAATAGCTTGTGATTTTGTAAGGTCTGCAATACTGTGGTCAAATGTCTGCTGTGATCCTCTTGATTCTTTGAGTAGACGAGAATATCGTCTATGAATACTATCACGAACTGATCAAGATACGGCTGAAATACGCGATTCATGAGATCCATGAAGATCGCTGGTGCATTCGTCAAACCGAACGACATCACAAGAAACTCGAAGTGGCCATAACGAGTCCTAAAAGCAGTCTTGAGAACATCGGCGTATTTCACCCTCAACTGATGATAACCAGAACGCAGATTAATCTCGAAGAATACTGAAGCTCCTTGCAATTGGTCAAATAAATCTTCAATCCTCGGAAATGGGTATTTGTTCTTCACTATAACTCTGTTTAACTCCTGGTAATCAATACAGAGCCTCATCGTACCATCTTTATTCTTCACAAATAAGACTGGCGCGCCCCATGGCGAAAAGGTAGGGCGAATGAATTCCTTGTCAAGAAGTTCCTGAATCTGCTTCTTGAGTTCTGCCATCTTTTTCGGTGCTAATCGGTACGGTGCTTTTGAAATCGGTGAGGTACCTGGCATAAGCTCAATAAAAAATTCCACCTCTCGCACCGGTGGCAAACCAGTGACATCATAAGGAAAAATGTCTAGAAAGTCCCGGACAATAGGAACATCGGATTCTGACTGTTTGGGTGTCTCGGGAACAGATACAAGAGTAGAAAAAAATGCCCGGCACCCTCGATGCATGAGTTTCCTAGCCTGGACATAAGGTATTATACGCGGTAAATTAAAATACCTATCTGGTTCAAATAAGAATTGTTCCATCCGAGGCGGTCGGAATAGAACAGATCTCCGCTGGAAATCAATCAAAACTCTGTTACTCAATAGCCAGTCCATCCCCAAAATGATATCAAATTCTGGTATCGGTAGAACGATAAGATCTGCATACACAAGATTACAATGAAGTTCAAGGTCTATATCTCGGATCACATTACTAGCTGTCATCTCCTCTCCAGAAGACAATGCTACTGAATATGCTATGTCTAGCCCAGTTGTCTTGATCTTGAGAGAATTTGCAGAGGTTTCTGAAATGAATGAATGAGTAGCCCATGAATCTATCAAGGCTTTCGTAGCTGAACCGGCTACAAAGATTCTCCGTGAAAGATTGGAATATCATGCTAAACCCAATAGTTTTACCAGAACTAAGCTTTTAGACATGCAAAGGTCAAAGTTTTTCTAACTTAAATTCCTGAAAATAACCCTGATTATAACATGCAATCCTATGACCAATTTTTTTAAGTTAAAAATCTTAACTCAAACTCTTAAAACAATACATTTCAAATACGAACTAAAAGCTTTAGGATACCTGTCATGAGCATCGTCTCCGGGTTAGTCTCCACTGCATGGAGAGCAAAAACTCTGCCTTGGGTAGGCAGATTCTTCTGAGGGCAATTCTTCCATATGTGGTCAGCACTACCGCATTTGTAACAATTTCCCGAACCATACATACAAGTCCCAGCATGACGACGTGAGCACTTGGCACAGACTGAATACTCCACTGTCCTCGGGACTGTCCGTCCCTGTTGCTGCTGCTACTGTCCTCTGTTCCTGGGTGGACCGTGGAAATGTCTCTTATTCTGGTGCTGTTGCGGAGGAAGACGGTGTGGTGCCTGAAATGGTCGTTTATCCTGGCGATCGCGCTCAATATCATTCTGGTCTTGCTCTGCCGCTAAAGCTCTGGAAATAGCAACATCATAGGTAGTAGGGCCATTGTATGACATATATCATGTAAACATGCAAGTGATATCATTAAACTAGTTAAAACATTTAAAACATACAAACTTACAGAATTGAGACTTGACGACTGAGCTTCTGAAGCTAGCGGTGACACAATCCTTTACAGGACCCTGCTCTGATACCAACTGTGACGTCTACTACTAAAAAGACTACTAGAAATTTTTATTTTTTTTAAAGATATTTTCGAAAGTATTCAAACACAAGCATGCCATAAAAGCAGTCAATCATGTATTTTAAAAATTCACTCAGCCACTGAATTAAAATACTGCAATTAAATAATCTAACATCATCAAATCCCTAGACTACTGTTTCAAAGGAGCTCAAATGCAACATTCAAAAGCCTGTCAAAATCATCAACGTATAAAAAAAGCAAAATGTATAACATAATGTTTCACCCTTGACTCCTAAACATATAGTGCGGAAAACATAAAGTTTTCGGATTATCGTGCGCACTCCAACTCCGCTTACTCAGTCTTCGGCACCTCCAGTCTCTGCCTCATCATGATCACCTGCATCAATCAAACCTAGTGAGTCTAAAAACTCAACAAACATGAACCGTTATAACAAATACATATACATAACATGGAAGAGTGAAAAGTAATATACTTAACATAAACTTCATGATCTTAAAAGCATGAACTTAAACATATCGTATCTTAAACATATTCAAATCATATCTCATCATGTAATCATATACGTGTCATTTTCTTTTATTGAATTCAGATCATTAGTTGTGAATTTCGTATTAGCTCTAATTTGATGGATCCATCTACGTATAACATCGGTACACGACGGCGGGGTCATCAGTGACAGTTTTATCCATCCACTGAGCCTTGGCCTTACATGTTCGTATTTGTATTCGTGTTTGTATTATTCACAACCAACTTACCTCTTTCAAAGACATGTCATCGTATTCATCACTTATAAAATTCATGCATATACGTACATTTTTTTAAAACCAAGCATGAAATGTATTTTTCGTATTTTCCTAAAAATTCATGTTCATATTAGACATATACATTTTAAAACATGTAATTTTGGTTATCAGAGCGCTGCCAGGAATGCTAACTCGACCCGGGTGAAAAATGACCATTTTGTCCCTGGAAACCGTAATTGACCATTTTACCCCTGGACCTCAAAATTTAGACCCGAAGTCAATCAAAATTATTAAACTCCTCAAAACATATATATAACCATTTCATAGACGTAAACTCGAGCCCATTCAGTATCTTTTACGATTTTTTTTTAAAACTTAGATTAGAGTCTCGGTTTTAACCCGAATCAACCCGAAACTCAACCAAACTTTCCCAAATTTTAACCATGACTTATTCACACCCTACCAGCCCCTAAACCACAAAATCACAGCCATTTAGAACCCCCTAAATTTGGATTCACCTTTCTGGAATTTTCTGCAAGTCTCAAGATTCAAACCCTAGTGCACCTAGCCTCTCAAAACTCGATCCTACGCCCGAACCAACATGACCAGCCCTTGACCAACTATCCTATGACCAAGATCAAGCCGTGGAATCCCTCCTGGACCAACCCTACTCACGCCCACAGCCCCATGCATGCGGATTGCTCGGCTCGTCTGTGAATCAACCCTACATGCCATATACCCTTCGCATCGGCCCCAACCTTGCGTCCATCAGCCCATGTACCCTTCCCAGCATTGATATGAATACACTAGGGTCTGGACCACGGCCTAGACCGAGCCCATGCACGCTGCTCACATCCCTTTCACCTGATCTAGCCATATCAAGCCTTAACCCTAGACCAAACCCATCAGCCCTTGCATGTTTCGATCCTCCAAGCTGATCTTCACCCCTAGACACCATCAAACATGATGTAACACAGCCCCTACACTGAGATCTAGCAGCCCCTTACACAAAAGCAAGAAATCGTGAGACTTATGTCAAGAATATGCATGTTTTTGTTTCAAAATCATGTAAAACACACACAATATGATAAATATGATATTTCTTATTCATAAACATACAATTAAACATATAATGATGTCAATCATGAGAAAACTAGGTAAATCACGTGTCTTTGCGTATTTTCGCTCGAAAACCTCGATATAATTGCGTAGAACGGGCACGGGATGGACGGGGAGGAGTTCCTTTGAAAAAACCTTGAGAAAAACCAAGTGGAATAGCTGCTGAAATTCGAAAGCTGCTGCTGGAGGTGGGGAGAGGGGCGCTGAAAATGAGGTAGTGTGTTTAGGGTTTTGGGAGGTAGATTAGATACAATATAATTAGTATAATGACCCTTAAAAAAATAATGAGATTAAGTATGATTTTAGGCACATTATGTATTAAAATAGTCTCATCAAGCCAAAAACACTCTCGTAAAATATTTCGTTTGGGTACGTTTTTTAAAATATTACCTGAACCCTCAAAAAGTCCTCCGACTTGCTAAATATTGCATGCCGATTTAAAATACGACTCGATGATTAAAAAAAACCCTACAAAGGCCTATATTCGAAAATCACCCTTATTTCCACCATATATTAAATAATTTAAAATAATTATTTTATAAAAATATTTTTCCTTAACTGTCTCCGGTCTCCATTTCTCGTTCGAGCTTGAAATACTGTTAAAAGGCCTATAATATAAAATCTAACGAACCATGAAATAAAATACCTATTCATGTCATGATCATGCATTTAATTCATTAAAAATAATTAAACACGTATTTTAGAAAAACCCTAGATTGTATGCAGTCAGGTTACATAGTTCGAATTTTTTTATACCTTACAATTAATGTGTTTATGTATTAAATGTACACGTGTAGACATATTAATGTTTATATATATACACTTTATATGAAGATATAAAATATGTCTATATATAATATTAATATATCATTCATTATCAAACGTTTATAAATACACGATATTTACAATAATATGAGAATTTTATTTAATGAAACTTAAAGAGTTCTGGTGAGACGAGGGTTAAGAATCCTGATAGAAGAGGGATTCCTCATGGAATCATGAATTCACTCTATAAATATACCAGAAGGGGACATAAAACATAACCTAAGTTTTGCACCTAAAATTCACCAAAATTTCCTGCTCTTATCCATTCAAAGTCTCGGCCATCTCATCAACTTTGGTGAAAAATTTCGGTCAAGCCTTGTCTTCCAAGGCCGCGTCCCGCTCTGCTACACTGACTCCGGATTGTGGAAATTCAGACGATCTATGCTCAACGAAGAAATTGTTTGTGATTTCTATTGCAACCCAAACAAGACACACCGTCTCTGATCACAAACTAGATTTGACGATCATTAGGAGAAAGATCTGTTCGTAAGGGTATACAAGAAGAGTCATCTTCTCTAACCACAGATTGATTTGGTGTCCAGTTTTATATACGCGCAGGTATAATAACTAAACACCCGATGTATAACTTTATTCATACGATGCCCAAGGACAATTTCGAATGTCAAAACAAAATATTAAAACTTTCGCTGTATTTTCGGTACGAGAAACCGGTACATCAACATAAAATTTATTGATAAATGAGAGTGTGCTTGACAAAAATTAAAGTGTAAATAATATGGCTCTCAAACTAAAACTCAGATTTTTTAGAGTGTACACAAATTTAGTAATAATCTTCAACAAGCAACAATGTCATCTTGATTTATTTTCCGGTGCCGACATAAATCTTAGATTTCACCTCCATCAAAATCTAGTAATGCACAGTTACACACTTTGTAAATAAAATGATTAAATATATTTTTTTTTTGCTGACAAGTCAATGAAAAGTAAAAAAGAAAAGGGAATGTAGTTAACATGGTGGACTGTGAGTGGCTAAAGAATTTGAACCAGTGCGCTCCAACGTTCAATTTGGCATTCATATTACTCGTGTATGGATAATAACAATGCATCAAACAAACGGTCAGAAAATTGACATGTGATCCAATTCAATTTCAGTACAAACGATTTTTTATTGAACAAACTGTATGTATATATATAAGGGGGAGTACATTATTCATTTCGTCACAGAGCTTTTGCACTTTGTTTTGAATCCCGGT
This sequence comes from Primulina eburnea, assembly GCF_022965805.1. Taxonomy (NCBI): domain Eukaryota; kingdom Viridiplantae; phylum Streptophyta; class Magnoliopsida; order Lamiales; family Gesneriaceae; genus Primulina; species Primulina eburnea. The sequence goes on along the minus strand of NC_133109.1, from coordinate 26,291,303 downwards.
TCAATACTACTTTTTTCTTTAAATTTTAGCACCATACTTGAAAATTCAAAACATTCTCTCCTGCTTCCTAACTTTTTTTTCTTTTGAAAAATAGCTGACAAGTTTGCGAGTATATTTCCATTCTGGTAGAAACCAACTTCTCTAAAATGCGTTCTCTGATGTGGGTTATCCAGCTTTTGGTGATCGTAGCATTCTTTGATACAACCTGCTCCCAATCAGAAATCCCCCCTGTTTGTTCACCTGCTGACAGAGCTGCTCTTCTTGGTTTCAAAGCTGGGATTTTGAAGGACACCACGGGCATTATGTCGACGTGGGCGGGTGAAGATTGCTGTGGTGGTGGCTGGGAAGGTGTCGAATGTGATCCGATAACCGGTCGAGTCATCAGGTTGATGCTGCAAAGGCCATCGTCTGATGAAATTTTCATGAAGGGGATTCTGTCTCCTTCTCTAAGCAATTTGCGTTTCTTGGAAATGATGGTGATAAGTGGGATGAGGCGGATCACAGGGATGATTCCCGAGGGGTTTTCGAACCTCACTCAACTCACTCACCTTATTCTCGATGATAATTCATTGAAAGGGAACATCCCTGCCACAGTAGGACGCTTGCCTCTACTCCAGGCACTTTCGTTGAGTGGGAACCTTTTGACAGGCCAAATTCCTGCTACATTTGGAAAATTGAAGCGCCTTCTACAGTTGAATTTAGCCAAGAATTTATTGACAGGCTCAATCCCATTATCTCTCAGTTTGCTTCAAAGCCTGGAATCTCTTGATTTCAGCTTCAACTCGTTGTCTGGTTCCATTCCCTATTTTCTTGGGAAGCTTCAAAATTTGACATATCTTGTGCTTACCGGTAACCAGTTCTCGGGGCAGATACCCATTACTTTCTGCAACCTAAACAAACTCTCGGAGCTTTCAATTGATCAGAATCTGCTGAGTGGAAGAATTCCGGCGCAAATTGGGAAGTTGAAGTCTGTTTCTGTATTGAGGTTGAGCTCTAACAAACTCACAGGTCAAATCCCAGAATCTATATCACTTTTAGGAAACTTGTGGAATCTTAATCTGTCAAGGAATTTGTTCACCGATCCTTTGCCGAATGCTGCACTTTCAGAAGGTCTACCTTCTCTATTGTCAATCGACCTTTCTTACAGTGGTCTCGATTTCGGAACAATTCCTGATTGGATCAGAAGTAGAGAACTTTCTGAAATCCATTTAGCAGGCTGTAAGCTTCAAGGGGCATTACCAAACTTCACAAAGACCGAGTCTTTGACCACCTTAGACTTATCTGACAACTATTTTACTAGCGGGATTACAAATTTCTTGACGAAGATGACTAGTTTGCAGGCACTAAAGATTTCAAACAACTTACTTAAAGCTGATCTTTCTTCAATCACATTGCCACGCCAGATTTCTGTTCTTGATCTCCATTCGAATCAGCTATTTGGTTCTCTGTCAGGGATTCTGAACAACAAAACGGGTGAATTCATGGAATATGTAGATGTATCAGGCAACCAAATTTCCGGAAGCATTCCTGAAATCAGTGGGGGGTTGAACATAAAAGTGCTGAATGTAGCAAATAACAAGATTGCAGGTCATATTCCTAGTGCAATTTCAAACCTCGATAAGATCATAAGGTTTGACATCTCAAGAAATCAAATAACAGGTACAATTCCAACAAGCCTAGGCCTATTGCTGAAATTGCAATGGCTAGACTTGTCCATCAACAAGCTCACTGGAAAAATACCAAATAGCTTGTTGGGAATTGAAGCATTGAGACATGCGAATTTTCGATCTAATGGATTGTGCGGAGTAATTCCTCAAGGAAAACCATTTAATATCTTTCCAGCAGTTGCATATGCTCATAACTTGTGTTTGTGTGGGAAGCCTTTGCTATCTTGTAAGGGGGTGAAATCGAGAAAATGAGCCAGTAACATGCTGACCCAGTATTCTTGTAACAAAACAGGCTCATTGCCATGATGGAATTGTTAGAGTAGGTGTTCGGCTAGCCAACTTGTGGCTTGAGCTTTATTGACTCTGATGTAAAAACGATATTTATTTTAATAATATTTTACGATTTTATCTAATTATGACATTTACTTTATCTACATACACATGCAAGCAGGATAAACAACGTATACAAAATAAACTTATCCAAAAGCATATAACAGTTATCAATCACATGTATCAAATCTGAAAACATGAAATGATATAAAACTGTAAATCACAGTCATATCTCCGATTCGACTCTGATCTAGTCTAGTCTAGGGATCCCGGTTCCCGGACGTTGGTATATTATATCGAATCTCAGCAATAGAAGTCGATATACTCCTAAGCAACATCGATATAACCAAACATCCAATGCATAGCCACATCTGCCCAAGACTTGGCACATTTGCCAATAACTCATTCTCGACATCTATCTTCTATTATCTGCTTTTCTATAAATCAATAGAATAAGCATATTCATTCAATTAATACAAAGGTATTAAAACAATAGCAAACAAGTATGTGGTTTTGGGAAACTCAAATCAAATCTAACTCGAGTCGTATCTCCCGGTTAACATTGATTTATACCTTTCTTTTGTCGAGGTTTTGGCTCTGTTCTATCGGTGAATCTTCAATATCAATCTGGAATGACATATTCAAGGAATACAATATCAAGATATACTCCAAGCAATACCAGATATAATAAGATCTCAATCTAACTCTGTTTCGACGGCAAAACATCACAATCTTGAAATACCAATAATACAAAATCAGTATATACAAATCCCAATAACTCATAATCAATCAACAAACACAAGACCTTCTTCCCTCGCACATACGATATCACATGCTATCTCATATCTTGCCTCGGAACGATCCTTCTATAATCACATTAATTCATAATCAATAATCTCGGATTAACAGGATAAAAATCTCGGATATTACATATCATGAGGTCTGCCTATTAACATAAGAACATGAAACTCATTAGGAAGTATACCATATATTATAAACAGGTTCCTAGTCGAGTCAGCAGCCTAAAATAAAGATAATGGTTGTTTGAGCTCGAGACTAGCATATCTGATGTTAACATCATGTTTCATTGACAAGGGCAGAAAGATGTCCATTCATATAGATGAGTGACCATATGATGATGAACTGAACAAACCTCCCTCGGACGGTCTAAGTAGTTCTCATTTATCGAGTGGAATAATATGCGGTTATGGTTGTACGCTGTTAGTCCTTTGACCCGGGACAATGTAGGGCCTATACGTACTAGCTACATTTTGATCCGTTTATCGACTCCATTGAGGGTCATCAGGTGGCGAGGTTGGGTGTAGTTTTGAAATACATAGTATTCAGACATTCACCATTTATTTATGGGTGAAGATATCCTATGTGATCTGATAAGTTAATCGTACAAGAAGCCATAGCAAGAAATGTGCTTCAGGGAAATGTGTTTTCCTAATTGCACATATCATGTCAATATTAATACTCAAAGATAAATCACATCGTTATCGAATTCAAATGCAACTCTCGATATACCAATGATTGCTGATTCGATAGGGATATATAAGTTGAAGGGAGCGTACTGTACGCTAACCATAACTTAAGGTTTTTTGCAGGCGCTGTCAATGATACCTAGGGGATCATAGGACGATGCTACTAGACTATTTTACCATGATTCAATGGGTGCAATCAGAAATCAGTTATTGCATTCTTGATCAAGGTATAGATGAAAAGAATGAGGCTAATTAGGGTAAGCCTGAATAAGAATACATGTTATTCTGAATCACATGGAGATGTGAACCCACAGCTAGTTGTATGATTGAACCATTGAGAGTTACACAAGTATCGCCTTATGTGTTCCCGTTGAGAAAGCCAATGTTCAATGAGTTTAATTTGACGATTAAAGTTTGATGAGATCAAACAGAATGCTTATAAGAGAGTTTATAAGTTGATTCTATAAGATGGAAGAAATAGAAGTTATTTTAATTGCTAATTTAGGAAAGAGAGTGGAACTTTCTATTTTTCTGAAGGAGTTCACAAAACTGACGGTTTCCAAATATGGATAGGGAAAATTTTGATCTTAGAAATTTTTAATTTTCATTATCGAACAAGATTTTTATCATTGATACATTGGAGACGATGGATCGTGATTATAATTAGTTCATAATTACTTATTTAGTGAAATTTGTAATTTACTAATTAAATAATAGTACTAGTAGTAGTGTCTATTAATATCTACAAAATTTTCATAAAATATTCTAGAGGGTCTAGAATTATTAACTAATAATTTAATTAAAGAAAATTAAATAACAATTATTTAATTTTAATCAATATGTATATGCATAAATTAAATGTGCATGTGTAGATGTATTAATATTTATATACTTTATGTGGAGATATACAGATATGTATATAAAATATAAATATATCATAAATTATTAAATGTTGATAAATAAATGATATAATAATAATATGAGAGTTTTAATTAATGGAAATTAAGAGTTCTAATTGGACTAGGATTTGGAATCCTAGTGGCATACAACTTGTGTATTTTTAATAAATATGTTATCAAATGTTAATAACAAAGAAAAATATAACACAAATACACAACACAAAATATATCCTCCCCTTATAAAATACCTCTCGGCGCCACGAGCTTCCATTGTCGCCGTGTCCCACCACTGAAGCACCGACTTCGGATTTTTGAAATTCGGGCGTGCTACTCTGGACACAAATTTTTTTTACGTTTTCTAGTGCAATCCAATAAAGAACATATTATCCGATCGTGGACTTTATTTGCTGATCATATAAGGGAGATTCATTCTAATGGATATACAAAAAGAGTGAACTCCGCTAATATCGGATTAGTTTGGTGTCCAGTGTAATTTACACGAAGATAATAATACTAAACATCATATGGATGTTTAAATACATATGACGCGCCAAAAATGTTTCGAGCGTCGAAACGAAAAAAAATAATTTTTTGATTCGCTTTCGGTGAGAGAAAACGGTATCCCAACAGTTGTATCAGAGCCAAGGTTTTCTCAATCATATGTTATAATTGAAATCGTGTTGAGTTTATTATTTTTAACCGTGTTTAAATTTCCTAAAAAATAACAGCTCCAGAAATTAATTTTTTTAAAAAAAAAAATTTGCGGCTGCCTGGAAAGGTTTTGAGCAGCATTGCCCCGAGCAGGCAACACCTATCAACCCAAACTTTTACAATTTTTTTATGGGACGCGAGGGCGCGATCTCTAGCCAAACCATTCGGGGAGCGGGAAAACGCCTATTGGCTTGTGTAGGCTACCCGAGAAGGTCTCAGGGCGGGGACTTATTTTCAAGGTTTCCTAGGGTATTTTTCAAAATTTATAGGTAAAATTGATATTTTAAGAAAATTGATTAAATCCTCCCTCTACAATAAATTTTGATTAAATTAAAAAATTTCTCACAAAATAAATAATTATAATTGAATTTTAATTATTTATATTAAAAGATTTTTTACGAGAAATTTAATTAATTAAAATTAAATAAAAGTGTTTATTTAACTTTTACATGATGGCAGTTACTAATCTACAATATACATGATTTGTAGATAATATGTGATATTATCGTATTAATATAATATTTGATATTATATGTAAAAAGATGATCGAGAGTCGTGACTAATTTTTTAGGTGTATGTTATGATAATCTCATGTTATTTTTAATTATTAAAAGTGAGCATAGTTTATGGCTCGTTCCCACCTCTTAAATTGGTATCCGAATGTGTCATAAAAATTTAATGTAAATATTAAATTTAGTGGGAGATCAAGATTTGAAGATGATGACCCAGATACTTGAAAGGAGTTTTGAAGACCGAAAACATGCAAAGTATTAGAAGCTTATGTAGTATTGCATTTGCATCCATGTATTTACTTAATTTCTGGACATGGATCCATATATGGCTCATATGGATCATTAGGTTTTGATTATTGTTCATATTTTATTTTGTATAATATATGTGATATAATATAAATAATCAGTATGTGTGTTATTATTAATATAATAACAAGATTTGCATGAATCCGACAAGAATACAAACAAACATGGCACAAGTTTTCTAAATTAATAATGAGACAAATTTTTAAAATAAAATAACTCATTTTGGATAAGATACAAAATTTAGATCAAGCCTATTAAAGGAAAAATTAATAGAAAGTTTAATATTTCTTTGTCTTTCATCAACGGTGGTTGTATTATGAACGTTACCCACAGTCAATGTCTGACTCATATTATTGAGGAGAACTAGACGGCGAAAAACTGTGACTTCCACTGACATATTTGATGTGAACTACGTGGAACTCCCATGATTTCAGCTCATATTATGGGAGGATCTCATGGTGACCGTCCACTAAGGTTCGAATTGATGGGTCGGGCTCGAAACGTGAAGAACAAGATGATCATATTATTGGGCCTTCCTCAAACGTGAGACACAATTACGTAAGGTTTTCAATGAGTTACAATTGGGTTCTACCTTTTGGAAATTGTGATTGACTGATATTATTCGAGATCATAATTTAACAATTGGGCCTTATGTACTCACTAAGAAAGTTCGATTTTCCATTTTAATCAGAGGGTGGTGAAAATATCAAAATATTTGAAGGAAATTCGTAAAAACAAAAGTCCATATTTTACGTTTTTCAAAATATTTTAAAATAGTCAGTGACGTTTATTCTGTTTCCATTTCAGTATATCTACGATGTCGTTTCGAAATCCTTTATTTGTTATACTATATGAAAATAAGCTAACCGGACTTAACTAAAATGACTGGTTGGGAAATTTAAAAATCGTTTTAGTTTATGAGCAAATAGAATATGTGCTCAAGAAAGATTCTCCAAAAGAGGCTGCTCCGAATTCCCATGCTGAGTAATTGATCAAGCTTGACAAATGGTGGGACCATGATCTCCAAACTAAGAGCTATATAATAGCTTCAATGTCAAACTAGTTGTAGAGGCGGTTTGAGGAAGCTGCGAATGCTGCTGACATTTACGGCCCTGCAAGAGTTGTATGGTGACCAAACACATCTATTGAGGCACGCTTCTGTCAATGAGCTCATGAAATCACGCTTGTGAGAAGGGGACTCGGTCCATGAGCATGGAGGGGGCATGATTGAGCTCATTGAAAAGTTAGTGGGCTTGGACCTTGTTATCCCCGATGAATTGTCCACGAACATTCTGCTGCTGTCAATGCCATCGTTGTTTGATGGGTTTGTGGTGAACTTCAATATGAACAAGTTGGATGTTAGTCTTGAAGAGTTAGTCAACATGCTTTCAAGTTATGAAGCCATTATCAAAAAGGAAAAACATGTTTTCCTAGTAGGCTTTTCGTTTGGGACAAAGAAAAGGCCAAAATGAAGGGGAAAGAAACGTTCGCCTCTTTCCAAGAAAAACAAACCAGGTAAGAAGAAGGCTACAAACACTTCTAAAGGGTCCACAAAGCTTGAAAAATTATAAGATGTTTGCTTTCACTGCAAGAAACCTGGATATAGGATGCGCGAATGCAAGGAGTATCTTGCCCAAAAAAGTTCTGACAACGATATGTTTTATATTGAAATAAATGTTTCGATTAATTCAGCTTCTTTAATATTATATACTGGATGTGGATCTTATCTATGCATTAATTTCCAAGGAAGGACAAGAAGTAGAAGGCTAAAGGAAGGTGAGACCTACATGAGGATAGACAATGAAGCGAGAATTGCTGCAAATACCATAAAAGATATTTATTTAATACTTAACAATAACGTTAGGTTATTTTTTAGATATGCTTTATATGTTTCAGATTTGGTTAAAAACATTATTTCCATTTCTTTGCTTGATAAAGACGATTTTTCTTGTTTATTTAGCAACGTTGTTTGTAATTTTTACAAGAATGAATGTTTGATTATTACAGAAGAAATACAAAACGATATTTATAACTTAAAAATAAAAGATATTCCGAACAATATTGTCTAAGTAAACATGATATCAACAAAAAACAAAGAAAATAAAGAAAAAGAAAGATGTACAAATTGGTGGAAGATGACATATTTGACTCGTCATACATAAACTCTCTAGAGAACGTGAGTCATGTCAGAAAAGAAAAATGACCAAAGCCATTTCTCAGGAAAAGTGGAACGTGCACATTATCTATTAGATTTGATCTATGCAGATGTGTGTGCCCGCTAAATATTAGCACGAGATATGACTAATCCTACTTCGTTATCTTTAATGATGACTATTCGAGATATGGGTATATGTATTTAATGAAATACAAGTCTGAGACCTTTGAAAAGTTCATATAATTCAAAGCTTTAGTCGAGAAATAATTAGGAAAGAGTATTAAAAAACTTCGATCAGATCGAGTTACAGAATGATTAAGCACCGAGTTTCGAGACTACTTTAAAGAAAATGAAATTGTCTATAAACATACCATTTGGAAAAAAGAAACACTGCCATCTTTAGCGCGCTTGAGAGAAGCAACAGAGGAAGACGATTCTGCCTCAACTTGTTTATTGACTCTGTGAAGCACTAATGATTTCAATGCTCTGCCGCCTGCCATTTCCTTCAAAATGCAGAACGAAGAGGGGATTTTCGATTTTGTGGTTCGAAATAGCTAGAAATGTAATAGACTAGGCCTTTATTTTTACAGAAGATATGGAGGGACGCTTGAAACGTTTTTGGATTTTGGGAGTTGGAGCCTGACTTTTTTTGCCTTGAAGTTTTTGAACGGGATCGACGACTTGTCCTGATTGAAAGCCGTTGGATTGAAAAGCATGATGAAAATAGCGGAACCACCCCTTCAGAATTCTTAATCGTTGTTTGTGCATCTATGCGATGACCTCTGAAGTAAGAGTGCAATTGATTCGACTCGAAAAATTTAGTATAGTCGGTCAAGTATTAATTTTCAAGCTCGATGATATATGAAATTACCCGAGCTCGAAAATCTCGATTTAAGCTTTATTTAATTATAAATAAATAATATATATGTGTATGTGTGTGTTTGTGTGCATGTGTGTGCGTGTGTGTTTAATCTAGCTACTCGAATACACATGTAAAAATCGAGCTCGACTCGATTCAAGATTCGAGCTCGAGTCAAATTTTAATAGAACCGTTCACGAGCTACTTGTTAAAGGCAACTGAATTCTATGATAGAAAGGAAAAAAACGAGTAACCGAACTTCAGTCGGAAGAAGTCTTATTGCGGAGAAACTAAAAACCGAACAATGAATTCAAGTGTACACGTATTTATACTATACAAAAACGTAATTGTAAAAAACGTGTTTCCCTATTTCCATAACTATCAACACTCCCCTTCAAGATTGGTGTAGGTTTAGAACACCAATCTTGGACAGCAAATAAGAGTGTTGTTCTCGACTCAAGCCTTTAGTGAAGATATCGGCAAGATTGCTCGGTAGTGTGAATATATTCGGTCTTGATCACACCGTTCTTGATCTTTTCTCTAATCAAATGACAATCAATCTCTATGTGTTTGGTTCGTCATGATATAGTGGATTTGTTGCAATGTGTAGAGCCGCCTGATTATCACAAAATAAGATTGCCGTGGTGCACAACGTTGCTACCATATATGTTAGTAACCCGAGTATCCAAGTTACTTCACACGCGGTGCTTGCCATCGCTCTATACTCCGCTTCAGCCGATGAGCGTGACACTACACTTTGTTTCTTAGATTTCCAGGAGATCAAGGAATCTCCCAACTTGATGCAATAACCTGTAACCGAGCGACGTGTCATCGGACACGCTACCCAATCAGAATCACAATAAGCATGCAACGAGAAAGTGTTATTGGCTGGCAACATGATGCCTAAACCAGGTTCAGATTTTAAATAGCGTAACACACGTAGAGCAGCATCCATATGTGACTTCTTTGGAGCATGCATAAATTGACTAAGAAGCTGCATGGCATAGCAAATGTCCGGTCTTGTAATTGTAAGATAGATGAGTCTCCCGACCATTCTTTTGTAAGCATTCGGGTCAGACAATAGGCAATCATCAAGATCAGATGCGGAGTTTTTGCGACTTGAACTCGTCCAGTGCATGACTGGTGAGCTTCTGATGTTGTGCAATAGGGGTGTCGCAAGCCTTAGCACCTGTCAAACCAGAATCGGCTAATAATTCTAACACATACTTACGTTGATTTAGATAAATCCCCTCTTAGACCGAGCCACTTCAATGCCAAGGAAATAACGTAAGTGTCCGAGGTCCTTAATATGAATATGAGAGTGCAAAAACATTTTGAGATCAGAAATTGCTTGCTCATCACTTCCAGTGACTACAATGTCATCCACATAGACTAGCAATAATGTGACGTGCAAGGAGTCACGCTTAACAAAAAGAGAATGATCATGCGGTGACTGGACAAAGCCCGCGAGTTTCATAACACTAGCAAATTTAGTATTCCATTGGCGTGAAGCCTGTTTAAGCCCATAAAGTGACTTAAGAAGTCTACAAACACGATGCTCCCCTTGAAGGGAATGACCAGATGGTATCTGCATATACACTTCTTCATCCAAATCACCCTGGAGAAAGGCATTTGTTACATCCATCTGATACAGAGGCCAATTCTTAGCAGCCGCAAGACTAATCAAACATCTTATGGTGACAATCTTGGCAGTGGGAGAGAAGGTATCATGATAGTCTATCCCTTCTTGTTGGGTGTAGCCTTTTGCTACAAGGCGGGCTTTAAAGCGATCAACTGTTCCATCGGGATGTCGCTTGATTTTGTAAACCCACCTACAACCAATGTACCTTTTCCCAATAGGCAACTGCACTAAGTCCCAAGTATGATTCGATTCCAATACGGCTAGCTCTAAATCCATAGCAGCCTTCCATCTAGGATTCTGGACAGCCTCATGATAAGAATGAGGTTCTCTGTCAGTAGAAATACAAGCAAGGAAAGACTGATAAGGCTTGGAGAATTTAGTATAAGTGAGATATTGGGTGAGAGGATATTTCGAAGTGGCCAAATTACTATGAGACAATGTGGGACAAGAGTAGTCTTTGGTCCAGACAGGTGGCAGAGAGACACGCAAGGATCGTCGTTGTGGTTGAGAAACCGTAGGAACCTCATGAGTGACAGAGGATTGGGTCAAAGGATCAACAAATTCAAAAGGAACAAGTGGTGCATCTTCAAGGGAATCGGATCTAAGTGAATATGAAGGAAAAATGGGCAAAGGTGGATCAGGAGTGGCGAAGGGAAAAATGTTTTCGTGGAATACTACATCTCTTGACACAAAGAATTTCTTAGTATCAAAACTCATCACCTTGTATCCTTTTTGTGTGCTGGAATAGCCCAAGAACACACAAGCATTTGCTCGAGCAGAAAATTTGTCCTTAAGTGTCAATGAGGTTGCGTAGCACAAACATCCAAAGACACGAAGATGATTAAAGGTTGGAGATTTATTGAACAGCATTCTATATGGTGTTTTGTTTTGCACTAACGGACTAGGAGTGCGATTAATGAGATAACAAGAAGTTAAGACACAATCTCCCCAGAATTTTAAAGGCAATGAAGATTGAAAGCGAAGAGCTCGAGCTATATTGAGTATGTGTCTATGTTTGCGTTCAACAACTCCGTTTTGTTGTGGGATATAAGGACAAGAACTTTGATGTATTATGCCTAAGGAGTTAAACAGTAGAGTGCAAGCACTTTTGAAGAAATCACTTGCATTATCAGTGCGAATGATTTTCACAATAGCAGAAAATTGAGTACGCACCATGTGGAAAAAATCTGCAGAATCTGTAGCACGTCAACCTTAAAATGCATAAGATAAACCCACGTGGCTTTGGAAAAATCATCTACTATTGTGAGAAAATATTGCTCACCATTACATGTAGGATTATGAAAAGGTCCCCAAACATCAACGTGGATTAAGGAAAAACAACAAAGTGAGGTAGATAAGCTCTTAAAGGGAAATTTAATTCGAGTTTGCTTAGACATTGGACAAATAGAACAATGAGGGAGACTTATGGAACTTGATATAAAAGGCAGCATTTGCATCCGAGATACAGACATGTGTCCCAAACGTTTGTGCCAGACAAAATGATCACTAGACATATCAACTACAGAATTGATACGGTTAACAGTGCTATTACAAAGAGAATTAGAAAATGGAGCAGAAGATATTATGTTGGAGTTAAAAGAGCTGAAGAAGAATCTTGTGTCAAGTTGATAAAGGCCATTGGATTCTTTACCAATCCCCATTAATCTCCCAGTCTTGAGGTCCTCAAATAGGCAAAAATGAGGATAAAGTGTGACAAAACAATTGTGATCTTTGGTAAATTTGGATATCGAAAGTAGGTTGAAGTTGAAATCTGGCATGTGCAAGACATTGTGAAGGGTGATGGATTTTGTGAATAAAACAGACCCTATCCTATTGACATGAGCCTTAGTACCATTTGGCAGCCTCACAGACCTAGGAAAAGTTGCTACAGAGTCAGAGCCTAGCAGCAAACACAAATCTCCAACCATATGCTCATTTGCACCACTATCAATTATCCAATGTGATGAAAGATTTCGGGTAGTAGGCATACCTGCCATATTCACAACTTGTTCCGCCACAGAAGGAGGCTTAAGAGTCCCTAGCAGCTTCATGATCTCGGCATACTGAGCAGGGGAAAAGACTGAGGCAGCAGCAGGTGTAGGAACATCTTCTGTGCTAGGCAGAGTGGTAGGTTCACTTTGTGCTATATCAGTCAAATTAGCATAAGTTTTCTGATTTCTAGAATAATCCTTGTAGGCTCTGCCACTTTGTCCTCCCCTCCTGTTGTTATTGTCTTTGTACAACTTGTGAACCGGAGGGTATCCAACAAGTTTGTAACAAAAATCTTTGGTGTGGCCATTGCAGTGACAATAATCACAAGTGAAAATGTCCTTCTTTTGGCTTCCATGCTTGCCTTGTACAGAAAAAAATGCTGTGGAAGATTCCTCCACAACAGAAAGTGATCTATGGGACTCCTCCTGGGAGATAATAGAAAAGGCTTGACCAACGGATGGCAGTGGACTCATCATCAAAACTTGACTACGAATATGTGCATAACTGTCATTGAGTCCCATCAAAAACAGAAGTTTCTGCTGCTGATCATGTGCAATATATTGCCTTGTCGTGGCACATTCACACGAAGGGAGTATTACCAATGATGAATACTCATCCCATAGTTGTTTCATCTTACAATAGTAACTCGACACAGTGTTGTTGGCTTGTGTTAACTTCCCAATTTCACGGTGGAGAGCAAAAATTCTGGAACCATTAACCTTATCAAATTGATCTTTGAGATCAGACCAAACAGTAGATGCATCAAGTGCATAAACAATTCCCACAAATATTTCTTTGAAAACGGAATTCATGATCCACGACAACACCAAGGCATTACATCTCTCCCAATGATGAAAAGTTGGATGATCAAGGGAAGGTCTCGGACATGTGCCATCAATAAATCCAATTTTGTTTTTCGCACGCAATGCAATGAGCATCGCTCGACTCCACTCTCCGTAATTGTCAATGACAGATAACTGATCAGTAACGAGACACATACCAGGAGTATCGGACGGGTGAATGTAAAGTGGATCAGTGAAGCCAACATTGACCGCCATTGAAGTAAACTTCGATCGAAGCTTCCCAGAAAAAAAAATTGAAGTTGCTTGCGTAGAAATCCGCAACCCTGTGCTGGTGCAAAGCAACAATTTCAAAATTGGAGACAGATCGATTGCTCTGATACCATGTTAAAGGCAACTGAATTCTATGATAGAAAGGAAAAAAAGAGTAACCGAACTTCAGTCGGAAGAAATCTTATTGCGGAGAAACTAAAAACCGAACAATGAATTCAAGTGTACACGTATTTATACTATACAAAAACGTATTTGTAAAAAACGTGTTTCCCTATTTCCATAACTATCAACACTACTCAAAAGTAGTTTGACTCGTTCGCACCCCAAGGACCTTACTCCAAAGTTTTGAATCCATTTTCATTGTAAATGTGTAGTTGTACAGATGAAAACTCAAACTGGCCTATGTAGCTGCTGATTTAGGGGTGCTTTGGATATTTGAATTGGTTTTAAAATTTACCGAACTAACAATTGAAAGAAAAACAAACAAACTTATTATAAAAAAATTTATATGTATTTGTATCATTTAGTATTAATAATATGATAGAATGATAACAAACGTTACTATTTTTTTAATCAAAATATTTTATTTGAAAAACATTAGAATAAAAATCGATCATTCAAACCAAGTCAAAACAGAGCGAAATCTAAATTTGTGCTGATTTGGTTTTTAATTATCCATAGTTTTGTTTGATTTGCAATTTTACAAAGCCGATAAAATTAGTTTGGTTCAAGTTTTTGTAAATATGCAAAAATTTGTGTGAGACAGTCTCACGGATCGTAAAAATCTCTTATTTGTGTTATCAATGAAAAATATTACTTTTTATGCTAAGATTATTACTTTTTATTGTGAACATCGGTAAAGTTGACCCGTTTCACAAATAAAAATTCGTAAGATCGTCTTACAAGAGACCAACTCTTATAAAAATATGAACAATTCCATAGTTTATCACTTTACCTACCATTCATTAGATATATGTTTTTCCTTATAATATATTTCACACTCCTCTATTTCTGTCTATTTTAACTGTGGAAAATGTGCTTGTGTTATATCTGTATAAAATTTCCAACTACTTATTTCAACTTATACATTTGAAAATACAGAAGAATTAGGAAATTTTTATAACTAAGCTAGTTGGTTGGTATGGGACCATTTTTTTTCCCAATCCAATCGAACTAGGCTAAAACTTTTTAGGCTGATTTTACCTAAACGAATACGAATTCTTATAGTTCTTCGTAAAATTTGAGATAAGATATTGAGTTCGATATCCATATTCCTCCTCCGACTCAAAAACAAAATATATATAGTGCGACAGGCAAAAATAAAAAATGAAATGACAAAAACTTGTATAAACCGAGTAGTCGTACGCAGCCATGACTTTTTATTTGGTGTAACATTACCTAACAGGACACCGTATATAATTATAGTTCACAGAGATTGTTCGGCCGCGGACAAGTTACTCAAAATCTCGGCCTTCACATCCTCCGGAAGCGGCGCAGAGGGCCCAGCCTTTGAGTAGAAGTTGGCCAGAGATCTTATAGCTTTCTCGATCATCACATACGATTCCTGCAACGGCGATCAAAACCAAATCAGCATACATGCACATTTACACAATGATCAAGCATACATGCATCCAATCCAAATACCTCACTGGATACTATGTTTTGCCCCCTCCAGCCACTCAGATATCCTCGGATCGATTCCTTGGCAGCGTCGGCGGTCCGTCTGAACTTAGCCATGTCTTTCGTGTCCTCCTGAAGCGACTCACGCAGCGTTTTCAATACTTCCCGCGCGGATTTCAGGTAAGCCTTGGGCAACACCTTCCCGGACTGTGTTTTCTCATTAGGATCAAACAACGACTTCAAGGCCCCCGACAGACCACCCTCTTCTGATCCAGCGCGAGCCCGTAACGGCACTACCTCGTAGCTCAAACTCAGCAATGCAAATACAACGAGCTGGCGACGAGGGGATGCCAGCATGTGTCGACATCTGCATTGCATTCTATTTGATGAGTTGCGAGGAGTCCTTTCCATTCTACGCCGCAAGGTGATCCACACTACAATGGTTGCATTCTCAAATTCAAAACCAATTATCTATCAGTAATTGGAAACATAATCTGTGCATAACTCACTGGAATCCGATGTGACAGCAGAAAGGGGGTTCGTAAATGCTGCCATATCAGGGCATGAAAATCCAACCACTGCCTTGTTCTCCGCCTCCTGCAAGAATCATATAGAAGAGAATCTCAAGAACAAATCCCAACAACAAACATCAGTTCAAGCGCGCTGTTCGCTCAAACTCGATTCACCCCAAATCAATTCTCGACATAATTTAGCCACTCAAATTCATAAACAGCCAATGGGTTCAAATCAATCACTTGGAAAAGGTAAGGATTACATACCCACCAAATCAGGGGAACAAGCACTTTTAATCTTCTTCTTCTCTCCTAGAATGTCATTCAAATTCTTGAAACACTGTCTGTCCGTCTTGCCACGTCTTCTCTTTCTTTTTATCCAACCTTTTATTTATTTTGATTTGATTGATTATTTGGATGCAAATACGGGCCTCCGATGGGCTTAATTCCCTCTATTCGGGCCTGGGCTACGTCCTCCTTGGTAAATTTTAATTTGATCCGTTTGATATGTGTGATGTGATAAGTAAATGATTAAAAATTATAGTGATTAAAAATTAAGAGATGTGTATTAATAATATGGTGGGATAAATAACATGATGTTTGATATGACTTTAAAATGATGAATTAATTTTGTAAATTTTATTGCAATGACCAAAATACCCCAAATGTTAATTAAATATATATTCTTAAAATAATTGAATAGATAATTAAATATTTATAATTATAATTTACATTTATTAAAATTAATTTATATATATTTATTAGAAATAAATTCATAAATATGTATTTACTTTAATAATTAAAATAGCAATAATATTTTGAATATTAATATTAAATAAAGTTCAGTAATAATTAAAATATTATTGTATTTTAAATTAATTATAAATATTCTTAAAATAATTTGATAGATAATTAATTATTTATAATTATAATTTACATTTATTAAAGTTAATTTAAATATATTTATTAGAAATATATTTAAAAATATTACGATAATCATTAAACAAAATAAATTAGAATTTAATAAATATTTATTTTCATTAAAAAATTAATTAACAAGATTAGAAATTTATAAAAATTTAATTTAAGATAGATTTGCATTACAATTTATTTTTTTTAAAATGATTGAAAATAATAAAAATATATGAAATTATTTTATAAAAAAATATAATAAAAATGTAAATATTATATTAATTATTAATTTTTTACTAATTTTAATTTTCATATTATATTAAAGAAGACAATTCAAGGGTATTATGGTTAATATACAATTTTATCATTATCACTATTCAAGAATTATATATTATCACACATTTGAGGTGAGATATTTAATCACACAAATAACATAAATAGTGAGGGCTTTCAATCATAATCAAGAGCGTTCATGCTAAATTAAAAATGAATCAAACATTAGATAAAGGATGATTATTTAATAATCATTCCCTTATCATGGCTACCAAACATAGCCTTAAGTGTTTTTATTTATTATTCCTTTTTTTGTAATTTGTATTGGATTGATTCCTTAATGAAATATTTAATTTGCCTTGCATTTTCAACACTAACTTATAATTTATGAGATCCATTTCTGAGTAGACTAAACATAGAGCAATAATTAAATGTAATAACTTTTAAGTAATGAACCTTGTGCCCACGCAAGGTGTGTACCCCAGCAATATTAAAGTGCAAGTAAAAATTACAAAACTTTTGATAAGTAATGAATTTTGTGCTAGAGCATGGTGAGTACCCAAGCAATATTAAGATGTAAAATTGAAGAAACCTTTTTTAAGTAATGAAATTTTGTGCTCTGAGTACAAGTGTGTGTACGCTAGCACTTAATTGAACAATAAACACAAGACTAAATTTTTACCAAGTAGTGAAATGTTTGTTCGAACCACAAATAAGGTGTATCAAAATCTTACCGTGTGTTAAACCAAATACACTCATGGACCATCGAGAATGTAGAACTTATGTGTTTGCCAAGCTATGTTGGGCTTATTGAGTGCCGAGTTGGTTGGTCTTACTCTTCCTGAGGCGTTCTTGTTAGACGGCCAACCAACAAGTGTTGGGCTTACATTTACCGGACCGAACAACTTCATCGAGTCATATGTCAAGCGAAAATTATGCATTTATTAAATGTAACAAGATAATTATTCGGTTAAAACAAAATAAAACCCTAAATTTTTATAATAAAGAATACTAATAAATCAACCAGAATAATAATAATAACAAGATTAAAATCGAGCACAATTATAAAGATGTCTATAAAATTAAAACTAGTGTAATAATATCTATAAAATTAAAACTAGTGTAATAATAAAACTAATAGTACTGATAGGTGAGCTTCTCAAAAATAGTATGTTTTGAGTGAGTGACAAACGTTCTAAGGCGGCTTGGTCTTTTTTCCTTCAAATATTCCAAATAGTATGTTGTTATGGCTGTTTTTCCATGAATTTGAATGGTCCTTTGTACTAAGGGTCCAGCTTTCATCTCTCTCTTTGCCATTGAATCTTTCTCATCACCTAGTGATCTCATGATCGAACCTTTATTGCATTGTAAAATTCTCCATAAAATAAACTTTTATGCTCAAATAAATCGCAAGTACATGAGTCAAATTACAGTATATATGTAAATATAAGTATTGTCCCACAGATACTCTATCACACAATTTTTAGTTTAAAAAATTAATACTTTAACTACGTGTAAACGATAATTTGTAGGATAGATTAATGCACTATGAATGAAGATAAAAATATAAATTAATGAAAAAATAAAATCAATTCAAAAGAATATTAAATTAAAAAGTGAATGAATTTTTTGTGAATTTAGGTTCATTACCCATATTTGATTCAAATAATTAATTTCAATAACTATTCATTTTTTTGACGAGAATCTCAAAATTATTTACATACTCTCTCAAATTATGCTAAACTAATTCAACATAATGAAACAATTAAATTTTTTTTTAATTATTTATCAAGGGCGATTTCATTTACGACTTGTAGAATCCCCTAACTATTGAATGATTGGATTATCACTATCAATGTGTATTCAATTTCATATGTCTATATAAATTCTAAATATATGGATTATGTTATTCATTTATATTGTAAAATATTCTCTCTAATTCATTCAGAATATAAAATATTGTAGAAGTTAGCTATATTTTGTCGTCGTCGTCGTCATAGCATATTCCCGCTAGTTGTGGGGTCTGACTACATGGATATTAGTTCTCAAAAATAAGTTATTTTTCCACATGTCATATCTTAAACCAAGATTAAAATATTCTCCTTAACCACCTTTACCCAAGTTTCCAATGGCTTAACCCTTTCTTCTACTCTTTCCATTAACTTGTCAATCAAACACATGTTGGATTGGTGGAGTGTTTGGTCTCCTCTTCACATGACCAAACCATGTTATACATTTCTCAAAATCTTAGTCGATAAATATCATATACAGTCTCTTATGTTGTTCTCTATATTTCTATCATTTGTTTAATCAAGAAATTATCTTCCATTGTAGAACTACTCGGCATAAACCAAATTGTTTCGCTGATACAGTAGTGATACTCCTAAGTCTTCACTCTATCACTTGATCTCATAACTTCGGCATATGGCACATAAGCTTAATCCCTATATAGTTTAAACAGTCATTTATATCTCCTTTATTATTATAAATTGGTACTACAATAGTATGTCTCCAAGATTCTATCATTTTGCTAATATCTAGAATCCTATTAAGAACCGGCCATTAGATACCAACTTCCCCTAGACTTCCATACCTCAATTGGTATCTCATCCGAGCCAATTGGATTCCCCGGTTTCATGCTATTATTAGCACTAGATCTACGATGGAACAATAGATGTTTTAATTTATGTGTCTCATGTCTACCCATGCTTAACTCTTCCATACTTGTCCCGTTGAGTGACTTCTTAAAGTAATTCATCCGCCTATCTGGTATAACATTACCTTGCATTAAAATTCTACCATCTTCATGCTTGATACTCCTAATATGACTCAAGTATTTAGTGTTTCGATCTCTATCTTTCGATATCTTAAAAATATATTTACCTCATTCTTTTTTGCATAGCATATCATACAAATCATTATAAGCTCTTTTCTAATCATCTCATATTGCTATACTACTAAGTCTCTTGACTTGTTTATACAACTCATACGATCCTTCGTCTTTAACTTCTTTCCAATTCTTGAAACTTTTTCTCTAATGGCCTGTTGAACCTCACCATGTCTCTTTGTCATGTCTTCCCTTCCTTTTAGCCTTTCCAAGTACTTCCCTTACCCCACTCTTTATATGGTTAGCCATGAGTTCAAATAACCCAGAGGTATCGATCTTATCCTTACGCCTTACATCCTCACATCCTTCGAGGACTAACTGACTATCTAAAATCTTATCACTAAGAATTTGAAATGCATCTCCCTTCATAGTCCGCCATTTGATCCACAGTCTAATATGATCATTGTTTACTTTACTTCCACTCTTAAGGCAAAGATCTAACATTAATAGCCTATGTTGGGTCGTCGAGTATTCTCCTAGTATGACCATACAATCTTTACTACTACTTAGGTCTTGACTCCTTACAAGAAAGTAATCAATTTGACTTATATTATGCACATTCCTAAAGGTTACTAAATCACTCTCCCTCTTCTTATAGAAAGTGTCTAGTATCCCATGATCACTATCTAACTTGACCTCCATGGACCCTCTCATATCCAAATCTATCCTTTCCAACATGGCCATTTAAATCTCCGCCTAAGAAGATCTTTTCCTCACGGGGACCCAACATTCCTTCTTAGTCTCATCATCTGATTTCACATGTGGTTCATACACACTAATGATATCTGGTTCTAAGGCTAAAGTGATACTCAAAACCCAATTTCCAAACCTTTTAACTGTAACAATTGCATCCCTGTAGGTTTTATCCACCCTTATTCTCACTCCATTTCTAGTTTTATTTGTTCTTGAATATAAAATTTTGAAAACTTATACTAATTCCTTAGTCTTGCTTCACTTATACTTTGTCTCTTGAAGACAAGATATATTTACCTTCCTTATTCACATGACATCAAATAACTCGATTGACTTGCCCATCAATGTTCCTATGTTCCACGAGCTTGATCTAATCTTCCTAATCTTATTTTGAACTAGCTTTTTTACTCACCCCTGTCCAATAAATTGCAAGAACCCTTGATTATTTATCACTGCAACCAAGAGCCGCTACAGCGTGCCTAGTTTATTTGACACTACACTTGAGTATAGGTGAGGCATGTCACTTAAAGTGAGTGACGACCTATCATTTTCCGTTAATCTGTTTGAACTAATATCCATGTGAAGAAGTGTGTCGCAATAGTTGGTTGATTGTCATAGGCCTAACATCAACGGTGATATATATTTTTTGGTGCTAGGCTATCACTGACATAGCACCAACACTCCTCCTTTATCTGGGCTTGTGACCAACAGTTTCAACAGGCAGATATACCCATGTTTCAACAATTCAAATAAATTAATAACACAATCAAGTGTAAAGCAAAATTCAAAAATTAAATTAAATTAAACTTGGTTCGGAGTATGATCCCCTAAATCCCAAAAAAAATAAACCGAGCTACTAAAACTCATCATAGAAAAATACCAAAAACAATAATCAAACAAATATTCTTCACTGAAAAGGTTAAAAGGAAGAGAAGAACGTGCGAAATTTTGTCTTCTTGCTTGCCTCCTCGACCTGGTTTGTCTTCCTTCTTCCGATGGCTGCATGTGTGTTTGAAATTGGTGTAAACTTCGTGTATTTGGTGTCCTAGGGCTCCTCATATATGTATCAAAAGGTTCAAGGGTCCAACAAGATAAAGAATCCATGCATATAAAAAATTTCTTTCTTGAGTGGCGTTGAGGCAGGGCCGATCCTAACAATACTTGGGCCTAAGTCTTAACTTTTAAAAAGAGGCCTCCGAATCATAATGTGTGTTCATATATTTTTTCGTTCCATAGCAATTTTTCAAATTAAAGGAATAAAAATATCAAACATGTCCAAAATGATCACTAAAAAAGAACCCGCATAACAGTTTTAGAGCTAAAAATACTAATCAAGTCTGTATAATCAAGTTGTTCAGTAATTTTTTTCCCAATCGATAACATAGCCAATTCATTCAATCTTTCTCGTGACATGGTTGATCGGAGAAAAGTTTTGATGAGCTTTATCTTTGAGAAACTTCGCTCTGCACTTGCTACTGTGACCGGGACAATCAACAAGATTTTATAAGCAATATAAGCATTCATTACATCCACCAAAATTTCAGTTAAAAAGCGTATATTATATATGCCACATAAAGCCCCGAAGAAAGTAAAAAAATACAATAAAAAATTAGAAGCCCGAACAAAGCAAATACAAGAAAATAGACTTACAGCTCATCACGGGTCTTTCAATCAAACCTAGAGACGACGCAACGGCTGGAGTCGATTAAGGCTTGTCTACAGATGAATATTGGGGAAGATTGGGGAATAAATCGATAACATGCTAAGCAAGTTCCATTTAATAAATACTTGGTTTTGGGCTATCTAATAACTAGTATTATATATAATAATTTTTTTAAAAAAAATTTTTGGTCCCCAAAAAATAGATGGGCCTTGAGTCATTGGACTCATTTGCCTCCTAATAGGCACGGCCCTGCGTTGAGGTGGTCGAAAATTATCACCTCAGTGCACCTTTTTATATCCCTTTAAATTTCTTCTAACTGTGCTGCTTTAGAAATATATTACCACCCTAGCGCGAGGTACATTGTCCAAGCTTTAATATTAATCCTTTTGCACGTTGGGGCGGTAAAAAAAATTTGCCCTAGCGCACCGCCCTCTTCTGTTCGAGACTTCTTCATAAAACACCCAGATTCCATTTTTTTTTCTTTATTTTTCCTACACAACAACCATCACACGATAAGAAAAGACCGTATTCATAAATTAAGAATAAAATGAATGAAATGTTGACTCAACACACAAACTCATGAAAAAATAGAATAAAAAAGACACAATAAAATGTGCAAAAATAACACATATCAGCCTCCCCATGCTAACATTTTGCTCGTCCTGAAACAAAATAAGTTACAAGATACAACAAAAGGAAAATTAGTTCAATGGAAATTTCATGGTTCATTATTGTGCCTCAGCGAATCTCTGATATATTTATTATCAATCAAGGTACAACACAAGTTATCACACACCCTCTTGAAGTTTACACACCATATTTTTGCATTGAACGTGAACAAATGTGTGTGACTTATGTTATTTCTAATAGCATGCACTTAAAGTTGATTCATTCTCAAAAATCGAAAAACAACTCAATAGACATGTTGGTATAAGAATCCCTCACATAAAATCCTTCTCCACCATCTACTTACCAGTGAGCACAAATTATTATGAAAATTCAGGTGCATATCATGGCTCTTGTTTGCTACCAAAGAAATGAAAAGATAATCGAAGGTACGGGAGTTCAATGATCACATTAAATTTTGCAAGACCATATTTTTCAAATCCATACATATCCTAGGAATCGGATTTCATTTATTTTTTTGACTCCTCCTCACCTTATATCTCTCTCTTTTTTTTCCTTTCAAAAGTTCCTTTTTCCAAGAAATTTTTCTTTCACATGTGCAAATTTGATTTAAATATATACTTCCTTAGAGTATGAATATTTGGATTTTGGTTTCATCAATTTTTTCAAGCTAAGGGTACGTTGATGTGACTTAGATGTAAGGATGAGTTTCATTTAAGTTCATGTTTCTAGGAAGGCTCCCTACAATTCACACAGGCTTAAGAAAATTGTCCGAAGTCATATTCATGCTGCTGGCCAGTCAGATTTAACTCAAGTTCAACCAAGACCTTCCTCAAGTTTCCCGTAAAAAAAAATTGGATTTCACTAATATTCACAAAATTTACTAATTCCAACATACGTGCTTTGAGAGATTCAACGTTCCAACAATAATTTCATACTTCAACAATAAGGGTGTTCTAAACTAATGAAGTGACCAAAATCAGTGGGAATGTATTTCATCATTCCAAATTCCTCTATGGCTAAAATTATTATTTCATCATTTTGAACTAGTTTCCATACGACTCAACATTACACAATGCATATTAAATAAAAATACAAATAAGTAAAATAAAAGATTGATCCCTCCTCATACTAAATTCGTGCAATGTTCCCATTGCACTAGATGACACATAATGCAAATATTAATCGACACCATGCATAAAAAATTCAACTAAACACAAAAATAATGCAAAAGAAAGAACAAGAAAGGAAATACAAGAAAATAAAAGAAAAATTCCCTGATCACCACTCATTTTCTGGTGGTGGCACTCCTGCTTCGGGATCCTGTGGCTGTGGGAAAGCATACTGGAATTGGAATGGCCAACGACTGTGGATAGATCAATGGATCAATCCCTATCTGTGTAGTCATTTCCCGCAACAAAGAATCCACTGATGTCAGATCAACATTGTTGATGAACTGACATTGGTTTGGTTGGCAGTCCATCCAAACATTTCATCAACCTTCTCACTAGAGGCGTGACGACAGGTTTGAAATGGCAACGACGGTTGGGTTGGGATGCTTGAGTCCTCCTCAATATACTCGTCTTCAGGATTCCATAGCCTACTTTCAAATCTTTATCTTTAGAATGGAGTCATCGATGGGTTTCATTGGTTACAACCACTCCTCATCCTCACAAATGACAACTCTCGTCTGGACACATAATTCAGTAATGATAGTAGGGAAGAATAGGCCTGATATTAGTGTTGTGAATGGACTGTTGTATCTGCGAAAAAATTAATTGATAGGAACACCTAAAATACCAAGGCATACACAACAATCGCTCTCTCCTTTTGAACATCACTGTTGTGAGACACTAGCATCATATGCTTTGCCAAAAAATAATGCCGCAAAGTAGGTTCGAATCTTACAAGTGGAACCGGGATAACAAAAAGTTTGCGCGCGGAATCAAATCATAGTTTGGGTTAGCCATCAAAGCTTCCAATGATCGTAGCATGCACTAAAAGAAGAATGTGTGATGTAAGAGGGTATTTACTTCAAGAAAATTAAGTCAAACTAAACATAATAAAATAAAGAGTGAGTCTCATGTGAGACCGTCTCACGGATCATAATCTGTGAGACGGGTCAACCCTACCCATATTCACAATAAAAAGTAATACTCTTAGCATAAAAAGTAATACTTTTTCATGGGTGACCCAAATAAGAGATCCGTCTCACAAATACGACCCGTGAGACCGTCTCACACAAGTTTTTGTCTAAAATAAAATTGTGACATAAAATTCCCCGAAAATGGTGCTAAAATTTGATTGAGCTTTTCTTGAATTGTATATTAATATAAACTTTTATACTTGAATAAATTTCAAGTGCACAAGTCAAATTATAGCATATAGTGAGTACATGTATCATCCCACAGGGATTGTATCAAACAATTTTTAGTTTCAGAAATTAGATCTTTATCTACGTATAAACGCTAATCTGGGATGAATAAATTCACTATGAATGAAGAGAAAAATATGATTTAATGATAAAAAAAACCATATCAAGGAGAATATTAAAATCAAATGTGAATAATTTTTTTGGAAATTTTGGTTCACCTACACTTGTTGTTTCAAATAATTAATTTCAATAATTGTTTATGATTTTGACGATATTTTCTAAATTATTAGTACTCTCAAGTTATGCTAAAATAATTCAACACAATGAAACAATAAAATTTCTTTAATTATTTATTAAAGGCGAATGCATTAAAGACTTGGTTATTAGACTATCACTATTGACGTTGTGTTCAATTTCAGATGTCTATATAAATTGTAAATCTATGGGTTATGTTATTCGTTTCTATTGCAAATATTCTTTTGAATTCAATCACAATAAAAAATATTGTAGAAAGTGTAGCCATAAATTGTAAATCTATGGGTTATGTTATTCGTTTTTATTGCAAATATTCTTTTGAATTCAATCACAATAAAAAATATTGTAGAAGTTGGCTACAGTTCAAAAATTCAAATAAAATTAATAACACAATCAAACATAAAGCAAAAGTCGAAAATTAAATAAAATTAAATTGAACGAAGCTTTTTTGGGTATGATCTCCAAAATCCCAGCAAAAACAAAGTTAATTTACTACTAAAATTCATCATATAAAATATAAAAAAAATAATCAAACAAATATTATTCACTGAAAAGGTTAAAAGGAAGAGAAAAACGAGATAACGTGGTGCGAAATCTTGTCTTCTTACTTGCCTTCTCGAATATATAGGGTTGTCTTCCTTCTTCTGGAGGCTGCGTGTGTTCTTGAAAGTGGTGTAAACTTCATGTACATGAAGTCCAAAGGCTCCCCATATATATATATATATATATATATATATATATATATATATATATATATATATATATATTCTAGTTTTCCTACACAACTACCAACACAATGTGAGAAAAAGACCATATGCATAAATTAAAAAACAATGTATGAAATGTGTGTTAGAGATCTCTAAAAATCATGTTTCTGTATGTATATAAACATGATAAACAAAAATGCGGAAGCTAAATCGAGCGTTACCTCCTGCCATTGAATCATCTTTATGTGTTCTGATTTTCCTCCCGTTGAAGCCTTCTAAACACTCCAATCTCTCTGTAGATTGTGTATTATTCTGTATGAAATTGTGCATCTAGGGACCTCAATACCTTCGGTATTATAGGCAACTCATACCATCAACGAGTTTATTGTGAGAGCATAATTGTCAAAGAGGAGATACGTGCACGTCTCAAGTTTTTAAAATTTGAGGCTGCATGTGCTGTTCGTCAAAAATGGTAGGTTTATTATTGGCCGTCGCCAATTCCTACACGCCACGCCTCTTTTAATATGTGTCATATTTCTTACATTCTCCCACTTGACACATATATCTCATTTACCATAGGAGAAAACAAAATACATGAATCATGGCGATAGGTCATCTTAAAACGAATATTATCTTCCATGTATTACAATGCATTATGTCTCTCAAATCTGTATAACTTAATGAATAAATCCAATGTTTATTCGAGGTCCAACTTTATTGATATTTTTCTCAAGATAACTGAATATGTACATAACTGAATATGAGAAATATCATAACTGAATGCCTTTCATTATCAAAACCAAATGTATATAACATCAATTTATTATGGAATCAAATCCATCAGTAATTACCATATGATCCTTTAACATCTGAAATTTGCATGCCTTTAGGTTAAAAGATCATCAATTCAATGCTAACGTGTTCAATGATCATTTTATTAACACGTTCTCCCACGGTTTAAAATACATTATGTCGATATACTTAATTCGACCACCGATTTAGTCACAAAGACCATAGCTGAATTGCAGCAATATAAACTTAATGGCTTAGACATAGAATCCATAATTCTAAGCCCATAATGAAACTCCTTAAAGTACACCATACAATACTGCTTCAATGACGAATTTTGACTCAATAGTGGAAGTAGCAAATCACTTTCCAAATTGTCAATTCGTCTCACATAAGCATGTAAAACTTTAATACCATAAAAGTATCCCAAAACATTTTGCAGCTTTTTAGTGGTCAAATATTTATATTACTCTGATAATAATTTAGCTCTCACTGTTCTTCTGGTATTCATAATGGCCCATAATATTCTCAACAAAACTTAATGAAGAGATAACATTGTAAAACCTGAAATACCACTAATGTGAGACATGTTTCAATCCATATCGTTTTCTTAATCTTGAAATATTAAATATTCATCATCACTAGAGAAGATTCTTTATGTTGTTCGATATCGCCTAATGAGACTTTATTTGTTTTGAAGACTCATCTAAAAAATGAATGGCAATTGAACCAACTTTCTATGGAATTTATATGATTGGTTTCACAACACACTTTTTAAATGGAGGGTGTTGTGAATAGCAATCAATACATACAACTTGTGTGGATGAATGAGCATCATAATGATCAATATTCTGAATTTGATCGCTCCCAATAATCAAGTCATTCTCAAGAAATTAATATCAGAGTAATAGCAATATGCTGCAAATTTAATGAATACATGCTAATGTTATTAAATGAAGCAATAAACCATATATCATGTTTTACCCATGTAAATCATGATTTACATATGAATCACTGACATAAAAATTATCTGTGGACAAATTTTTAATTCAATTAGATTCATACAACTTAATGATATAACTATTGTATTATATTCAATTCTTAATCCATGTGGATAAATTAAGAAAGTAATTCAATATTGTTTCCTAATTAATTATATTTAACATAACGAAATTTCTTGTGAGATAAATTTCAATGTTCAAATATAATTAATTACAATTTATATCCTTTTCAACCAAATGTGATCTTCATAATTTATGTATAATTTTAATTCAATCAAAGATGATGTGGCTACTCTTTAATTAATTAAAATCATACGAATCACTAGAATATTAAATTCTTTATGCATAAAATATTTATTCTTCATAATTATTCATCTCAAAGTATTATTAAAATGATGAATAATTTTATGTAATTTATGTCTGTTATAACTAAATGTGATTAAAAATTAATGTATAATTTTAATTCAATTAAAGATTTTATAGATATTCTTTAGTAAATTAAAATTATACGAATCACTAAGATATTAAATTACAATTTTTTTAAAAATATTTATGCTCTTAATATATGTCTTTCATGTGATCCCCAGTCCACTTAATGTATAATTTTGCATAATTAAGGGTGCTGTGGCCAAACCTTAATTATTTAAAAATTAGACGGTTCACTAGACATAAATTTGATTTTATAAATATCCTTTATGTGATCCTTAACCGACTTAATGTATAATTTCTTATAATTAAGGGTATTGTGGTTAAACCTTAATTATTTAAAATTATACGGATCACTAGATAAATGTTCTTTATGTGATCCTTAACCAACTTAATGTATAATTTCTCATAATTAAGGGTACTGTGGTTAAACCATAATTATTTAAAATTATACGGATCACTAGAGAAATGTTCTTTATGTGATCCTTAACTAACTTAATGTATAATTTCTCATAATTAATGGTGCTGTGGCTAAACCTTAATTATTTAAAATTATACGGATCACTAGACAATTTTATTTTATAATGCTTAATAAATGCCCTTAATGTGATCCAAGTCTAACTTAATGTATAATTTCTCATAATTAAGGGTGTTGTGGCTAAACCTTAATTATTTAAAATTATACGGATCACTTGACAAAAATTTTGGCTTTACTAAAATCTTTATATAATAATATTTAGTAACACAATCAATACTTTCCAAGAGTGCTCCCAGGAAAGATAGGTAGTGCTTAGGCCCTTTAAATACCTAACTCTTAGTCAGAGCAACATTCCTCAGGAAGACCAGTGACAAGTCAAGGCAGTTTAAACCGATCTATGAAGAACTCTCTCAGAACATATTTCCTCATGTCACCTTATAATTATTATTCGCTTTAATTATCCACATTTATGTGAATCTTGATAAGCCAAAATTTTTCATTAAATAACTTTATATCACATTTTTACTTAATATGAACAAATACGTTCATCATCAGTTTTTCTCTTCAATCAGAGTAGTGATAAAGTGAGGATCAAAATGTGGGTTACTCATCAGTTTTTCTCTTTTATCAGAGTAATGATAAAGTGAGGATTATTTGTTCATTTGTGAACATCTGAAATATTTTATTTTAAATATTATATTCACATCTTTCTTGATATGTTCATTTCAAATTATAGAAAAACTGAATATAATTTAATATGAACACAATGTGAATATTGATTTATCAAAATATTTTTCAATACAATTTGCATTTTAAAAAACTTCAAAATAAATGCAAAAATAATATTAAATTGCATGTACACATCAAACACTTATCCAGAATATTTGACATTATATATAACATGCAAAAATAATTTCTAAACATGTATTGAACTTGAAATTATTTTTAATGTGTACAAATTATTTCACCAAATACAATATATATACCGAATTATACATATAACTTAATAACACATTAATTATTATTAATTTATTATTATTATTATTATTTTAAAAATAATAATAATAAAAATCGATACATTCAATTGTCAAATTGTTGGTCTCCATTAACTACTTGTGGGTCCCACATTAATTAATTGTGGGTCCCGCATTAATTAATTAATTTTTTTTAAAAAATAATTTAATCGATTCCGAAAACTTTACGTTTCAACTAACAGAAGCCATAAATGCCTCAATTATCATGTATTTGAATTCAATTCATATGAATTATTTGATACAATATAATTTAAAACATGCAATTCATCTTCAAATTTTCTTCTGCAATTTCTCCTTCCGAAAAATTTTCTTATTTTATATGAAAATTCAAGAATCAATTATCATATTCAAGACTTCAAGGAAGAATTCCAAAGTGCAATCAAAAAGAAACTTTTCTGAAGAAATTTTCTCATTATTATGATATACGAACTTCAAGTATTGAAATTTCTTATGCAAAACTTTCAAAAAATCAATTTTCCGGAAGAGCTCATGATATCATAATTTCACATATTAATTTGATATGAAATCAAATATTTTCAAGGCAGAGGTATCATGGCTCTGATACCAAATGTTAGAGATTTTCTCTAAAAATCATGTTTCTGCACGTATATAAACATGATAAACAAAAATGCGGAAGCTAAATCGAGCGTTACCTCATACCATCAACGAGTTTATTGTGAGAGCTTAATTGTCAAAGAGGAGATACGTGCACGTCTCTTTTAATATGTGTCATATTTCTTACAATGTGGACTTAAGACACGATCTCATGCAAAAATATACTAAAAAACACAATAAAATGTAAAAAATGACACCTATAGTCTCCTAATTTGAATGATGTGGGAGTGGATCCTCTTATTGTAAGCTCGAGTCATCCTCTTTTGATAGAAATTGACTTGAAAAACTATTTGGTTCCTCTTTTATTTCAATAATCCAAGTCCATGGCTAGCAGGAAATAACTTTTCGAATCGTACTTCATTATCCTGACATTGTCTTGACCAATCTTCGTGTGTAGAACAACTTCCATGACATACACCATGCTCTACGGGGTTTTCCTGTCCCTGTCCACTTGGTGGTGCGGTAAGACCACTAGAAGCTTGGGAGTTCATCTACCCACCTTCCTTTGACTGACCCTATTAATGACCTCTACCTGCCCATTACTTTGTGTGCAGGCCACTTATGTTAATAGTTGCTATATCCTCATTTTCTTGTAATAGGTCAACATCTTAGACCCATAAAACTTTCTTCCATTATCAAATACGGGTCTTCTTAATATCCCTAACCGACAAACAATATTCCTCCATAAGAAGGCTAGAATTCATTTTTGCGTTATCTGAGCTAATGGCTCGGCCTCTTCCCATTTTGAGAAGTAATCCAAGACAACAAATAAAAATTACTTTGGCATGCTCTCATAGAGAATAGACCAACCATTTCCAGATTCCATTGATCGAAAAGGCAAGATGAGATGATCTCTTTCACGAGCTTTCTTGGTTTCCATTGAAAATTGGTGAGCCTTTGACAACTCTAACAATCTTTTACACAACCATTGTGTCCTTCTTCGTAGTGGGCCAAAAGAATCCGGTTAGCAAGACCTTCTGCGATAGATATGTACAGCCCAAGTGATTGCCACAATAGTCTCCATGAATCTTCTTCTCCCATCCAAAGCATTATAAAAGATGTTTATAGTAAGATCTTTTGTATACATTTCTATCCAAGAGTACAAAGCGCATGTCCCTTCTCTTTATTTCTTGTCCTTTGTTTATCGTTCATGAATATTTTGCATGTATTGGTAAAGGTCATACATATAATCCTCCTGTTATATTTCAAACATGGATCTCACCAAGTGATCAATCTTAGAGACTAACTCTTACCCAGCAACTTCCGACCCAAGGGGTTAGGAAAAGGAGCTACCATCTTGGCTAATTGAACTGCTTTCTCATTCTCAGCTCGAGAAACATGTTATATGATAGGCTCAGTAAAGTCCTCTTTAGCTCTGTCAAATGCCTGAGCATATCGAACCATCTTATCATTTTTTACCTTGAACTTGTCACTGCTTTTCTAAACCAAAATTTGGGAGTCCAAGTAAAAAATGGCTTGAGACACTCCCATATTCTGAGAAGCCTTCAGTCCTAAGATGAGAGATTCATATTTTGCATCATTATTTGAGGTTCAGAAATCCAGTCGGACTACAATACTTGTCTCATCCCCATGGAGAGATCGTAAAAATGCTGATTCCGCTGCTAGTTTGACATGATCCATCTATGAAAATTATTCACTACTCTTCCTATTTAACCTGAATTGTTTCCATCAAAAATTTAGATAGAGCCTGGGCTTTGATGGTCACTCTAGGTTCAAACTTGATGTCATATTCACTGAGCTTGGTCACCCATTTGATTAGCCTTCTGGATGCCTCTGAGTTAGAGATAATCTTCCTTAGGACACTATTTGTGAGAACAATGAGATGAGACAAAAAATATGGCTTTATCTTCAAGGATTTTATAACTAAGGCCAAAGCCAACTTCTCTTGCATAATATAATTGAGCCCGGCCTTTTTTAGGGCATTCTGACACATTAGACTATCTGATTAGTTGAACCTTATTTTTAAACCAATAACAAAATTTCAGTTCAGGGCAATTACTTATAAGTAGACAAAAAATTATTCACCTCGAGCTGGCTTATTGAGCACGAGTAGCTCCTTGAGGGAAGAATTTAACTCTTGCAGAGCCTGCTCACTTTCAAAATTCCATTCAAAGTTCAAAGCTTTCCAGAGTACTTTAAAGAATTGGAAACTCTGATCGGCTGATCGAGCTATGAACCTTGACAAGGCTGCTATCTATTCTGTTAACTTTTGCAATTCATGAATATTTTGGGGAGAGCCCATGGAAGTTAGGGCTTGGACTCTCTCAGGATTTACATCAATTCCTTGTTGGGTTATCATGTAGTCCAAAAAATTGTTTGTCTATACACTAAAGGTACATTTGCTTAGATTCAACTTCAATTAATATCTCTTAGGGTGCGGAAAGTTTCTTTGAAATAACTAATGAGCTTATTCGAGGCTTTGGTATGGACCATAATTTCATCAATATACACCACCACATTTAGCTAGATCTAACTTTGGAATAGTTTATCCATTCTTGAGACCAAAGAGCATAAATACATAACAAAAAGTCTCGTCCTAGATGATGAAATTTAATTTATCTCTTTTTGGCTCAGCCAATGGGATTTGAGGGCATCCTAGGTAAATGTCCAAAAATCATAAGAGCTCGTGCCCTACTGTAAAATCGACCAGTTTCAATTTGGAGAAGCATATAACGATCTTTCGGTCAGGCTCGATTTTTAATTCTCGGAAGTCCACATATATCCTCCATTTTCCAAAGGACTTGGGAACGAGAACCACGCTGGACAACCATATCAGGAATTGCACCTCCAGATGCGCCTTGCTTTTAATAATTTTTCCGTTTGTTCCTAGATTACTACATCTTGTTTTTTTAACCTAAAGTGCCTTTTTTAATATTTTTCCATTCAAGTGATCATGCTCGCACTTGTTGGGATTGTTTATTTACCAGGTTTTGGCTATTTTATATTCTAATCTCACTTCCTCCACATAACAATTCTGAATCATTTTCTGATAGCCCCTAACTTCCCATAATGCTCTTCGAACAAGGAATTTGATATTCTGATGAATGTTGGAGGCTACTGACATGAAAGTGGCCATGAAGGTCTTTCTAGTATTATGTTGTTGGCAGATGAAGCATCCACAGCAATAAAAGATAACAATCCATGCCTTTCTAGTGTCTCTTGGTCCAAAAGAAAAAGGGTAGATTGATCATTCCCACAGCCTGAAGAGTTATGTCCCGTGAATCCAAACAAGGATGTCATAATATACTCTACCTTGTATTCTCCCAACTCCATTTGATTCATAGATTTTTAGAATAGGACATTGACCAAACTCCCAAAATCCACGAATACTTGTGTACTTCTTAATTAGATATAATGGCTCATATGACCAAAGCACTATTGTGTGGTTCAACGATTCCCAACATATCTTATAATCCAAACGATATCATCATCTCGGTTCAGATCTACTTATTATTGATTTACATACTTTAAAAATTTCTACTATTTGATTTTCTCGCTCTGTTAGAGTCCCCATCAGTTGGCTTCCTGAAATCATGTTGATAATTCCTAGGGGCGGAGGTCGATCTCTTGGGGTGGCTATGGGGTTGTTCGGGCTGCCACCCAGAGAGCCCTTCTTTTGAGCCTCTAGTGTTTTCTTCACAAATTTCCTTTATCCCTTTCTTTCCCAACCCGTTTAAGGTGAATTTGGCTTTCCTTTGATCGGGCCAAGATGGCTTTTATCCATGATTCCTGTTGAATCACTCGTTCGATTTCCTAGGCCAAGTGCATGCATTCCTCTGCAGTATGCCCATAATCTTTATGAAAAACACAGTACTTGTCAGATGGAGGTTCTTGAGGTCCTTTGTCGTTGCCTCATGGCATTTGTATGAGATGTCTCTGTTCACAATTTCAAGGTGCCAAAACTTATTAACCTTTAGGGAAGTGCACGTGGCGAATTTCCAGAGCAATTCCACTAGATTGAGTCAGGTCAGCCGAGCTATCGACTAGTCTGGCCAAGCCTCCCATTGTGATCGAGGTGCTCATTTGGGATCATCCACCCGAGTTTTCTGCACTTCTTCTTTATTGATACACTCATCTATCTTTGGTTGTAAGGCTTCAAAGCTCGTGGGATGCTTTTTTACCAACGAAATAAAGTGATCCGGGAATTCATTCCTCGAATAAATGTGCTTATTAGTTATTAATAGATCTAGGGCCATAGAAGACATCATGGTGTTGAACATGTGTATATAGGGTTCATGCTCTCTCGTTCTTGTTGCCTTATGCCAAAGAGACTTAGCGTAGTCAACCGATGCTTTTTGCTACTTGCGAATCAGTGAAAGAATGCCCTACTGAAATCGTGGAAAGAATGTATGCTTCCTGGCTCGATTAAGTTCAACCACGGTTGGGCTGGCCCAACCAGAGTGGTGTGAAAGACCCGACACTTAATGAGTTCAACGTACTGGTATAGTAGGGCGGTATTCTCAGATCGGGATAATTGCTCCTTTGAATCTTTCTTTCTATTACACTCTCTTTTATTGGGAAATCTGAAGTGTTGGGAAAGCTCGACTTCTTTTTTCATTCATGATATCAAATTTTAACCTTATTTTCGTATATTTCAAATTTTAGTAATTTTTTATGTAGGATAGTTGACACTACATAAGTGAACACAATGATGACATCACAATAATGCTGTGTGGTGACACCATCGATGTCACAGCAAGAAAAAAACTAAAATTGATTAAGAAGAAAATAAATATAACAGACTAAACTTGAAAGTTTACAACATATAAAATCAAAATCACAGAGAAAAAAATATAAAGCATGCAGCAAAATCACAATGTTCTTGAATAAAAATTAATTCTAGATTACATACATGTATCTGTATATCAAATATCAATTATGGATAATTTGTGTTTTTATTAATTGATGTAACTTGCAATGGGTGATAGAGATAATGTCGGTTATGTTATTTAAGAAAATAAATATGTGAAAATTTTTAAAAAAAAACCTTTCATAATAATATGTTTTTTCTCTCTAAATATTTTAAGGAAAAATTATAATTTATGTCTTTTATTTTTCTCATATGACCATAATTGAAATTTTTTCATATCTTAGCTTGAAAAGTTAATTTATTTATAATATACGCATAATTTTCCGTTTACATTTTCATGATATGGTTTATGTTAATGTTGTTTTTATATTATTAAAAAAAAGATTAATTATTGCTCAAACGGTATAAATAAATATAAAAACAAAACAAAACTTGTTTTTATATTATTAAAAAAAAGATTAATTATTGCTCAAACGGTATAAATAAATATAAAAACAAAACAAAACAAAACAAAAGAAAGAAAAGAAAAGAAAAGAAAAAAAAGAGAGAGAGAAATATCTATGTAGAAATATTGATTAAATACAGAGCAAATGATATCAGAAGAAATAATCAATTAATTGACCATATTTGTATGCTTGTATTGAAATAATAATATAATCTTATTTTCTTTTTCTTCAAAACACAATATATAGAATAGGTAGTTTTCTTGTTAGATTGTCTCACGGATTCTTATTCGTGAAACATGTCAACCTTACTCATATTTACAATGAAAAATAATATTTATTATTGATGACCTAAAATAAATATTTGTCTCACAAAATTGAACTGTGGTACCGTCTCAAAATAATGTTTGTATTATAGAAATCATATGCATGACATGAGTCCTTTCCCTGTTACCCATGGTAGCATAGATTTAAGAGTAGGTCTTATGTGAGACCGTCTTACGGATCATAATCTGTGAGACGGGTCAACCCTACCCATATTCACAATAAAAAGTAATACTTTTAGCACAAAAAGTAATACTTTTGCATGGGTGACCCAAATAAGAGATCCGTCTCACATATACGACCCGTGAGACCGTCTCACACAAGTTTTTGCCTAGATTTAAATATAAAATAGTTTGAAAAACGAATAGCTTTTTCCAGTTGTAATCTATCAGAAGGAAAAAATTTATGTGAGCCGGTCTCACGGGTCGTATTTGTGAGACGGATCTCTTATTTGGGTCATTCATGAAAAGTATTATTTTTTATGCTAAGAGTATTACTTTTTATTGTGAATATGGGTAGGATTGACCCGTCTCACAGATCAAGATCCGTGAGACGGTCTCACATGAAAGTCACTCCTATCATAAATGTTTCCTTTACAAAATATACTTCACACAAAATTATTAATCAATCGTCATCTTGAATATGTAATCTTATGATTGGTTAATATATAATATATATGACATTATACGAAATTATACGAATTAATACGAGTTATTTAAACCGGAATTTTGTGATGCGTGAATTATATTTTAACGAAGGAAAAAAAATACAAAAACATAATTTATTATTAATATTATTTTTACCCAATTGAGATTTTGTTACAAATATCCAACAACATCGAATATTAAAATTAATAATGATATCTTATAAACCCATAAAAACATATGTCATAGGTCTTATATATAATAATATATTACTACAAAATGGAAAGTTCAAGCCCAATGAATTCATTGGGCTCTCATATTTTATTTGAAGAATAAAATCATTACATAAAATGGATATGTTAGGATTTGATTTATGTTTAGTAGTTTCTAGGTAAATTTATCTTGAACTTTTAGTAGTTGATAAGGAGAAGAATTCTATTTATTTACAAGTGATTGCATGAGAATGAATGATTAAGAAGAAAATTTCTTTAAAGCTTTGTGCTAAAAGATCTAAGAAGAAAATTTCATTAAAACTTTGTGCTAAAAGATCGTGAAGTTCTCTTTAATGAACCTCAAATTATCTACAAGATCGTGAGGTTCTCTTTCAAAACGAGTTTTAAACGTGATTCATAACTCAGGGCTCATTAAACAAACCTTTTGTGATGATACTCCTAATGGATTTATAACCTAACATTAATGCTCTTGTTGAGAGTTGACGTAACGGAAACAGCGACCTAGAAAAAGGCTACCATCGGATCGATGTCGATAATAAAAATCATATGTTTGATTAAGGTGCATGAATGCATGCACTAGATAACTGAAAAGTTAATGAAAATTGTTTAAAATAGACCGTCGCGGACGTCGGTTTCTCAAAAGATCGACAATGTTACAAATACATCATATCAGATATAACAATTAATAAAAAAATAACATATAAACCCTTGAAAATATATCATTATCTTTTGAAATGATACTGTCGAACTTATAAACCAAAAGATTTGCATGTAGAGAATTCAGAATAGATGTGTCACATTCACTTTTTGCAAGTGGTATTGGTCCATGCACAACATAACATATTCATTATTATTTGGGATTGGTCCACACAGCACAACCCCATCTCTCTGTCGAAGTGTAGTGGCCTGTTGATTGTTTCAAGATGAAACATCAATGTCGCCCCTCTTTTTTCTTCAACCTTGTTATTATTTTTTTATTTAATTTTAAAATAATAAGTTATACTTAATATCATTAATCAATTCTTTGAATCTATATTTTTTTTTTAAAATTATATTACTGCCGTTATGTATATATACGTGCTTGTATAGTCGAAATTTTCTTGTAAGATTTAGTCAATTTTGTTATAAATCGATGAAAATTACATTTTAATATTTGTGCTTATTTTGTAATACTTTGAAATAATTGTTTGGACAATGTCTTATTTTTTTTTTTTTTTTTGAAAGAAAGCACACTCAAACTGTTATAGAAAATCTCTCGTGTATATATTTTCTACTCTTGAAAATACAATGCATAATTAAATTGTTATCAAATTATGTGTGTGTATATATGTTTTAAATTAAATAAAATTTATTTAATTACTCAATTAATTAATTTATTTATTTTATACCTCTCTAGAACTAGAACGCCTCATTAGAAGTTTGCACTTAATAGTCACAATTACTAATATTATTATTTAACTAATAGATTCTAATTTTATTAAATAAATAATTGTGAACTCATTATAACCACTATCGCCGACCAAATTGAACCGATGTCGATGGTAAAAATTTCGTTCATATAATGAAAATTAAAAATTACGAAAGATAATTTTCCACTGATCCATTCATCTGTAAGTTTTGTACACTCGTTTGCGATAACCGATAGTTCTATTCTTCTCACTTAATTAGCTATTAAGTCAACTTCTACATCTTTCATTAAATAACTAAACTTATAAACTCCTTGATAAGCATTCTGTATGATCTTTATTAAACTATAGTTGACAGATTCAACTCCTTGAACTTGACTATCTCAATGAGAACACAAATTCAATACATGTGTGACCCTCAATAGTTTAAGGATACAGTTAATCTTGGGTTCACAAATTCATGTGATTCAGAACAACATTTGTTCCTATTCGAGTTTACCCTAATTAGCCACATTCTTTTCATCAACCTCTCTGATAGCACCAGTCGGATAATAGTAAAAGCATCTAATAGCATCGCCCCATGATCCCCTAGGTGTCACTGATAGTGCATGCAAGAACCTTAAATTATTGTTAGCATACAGTACGATCCATTCAACGTATATATCCAGATCGATTCCGCAAATGATATATTGAGAGTTGCAAATGTATTCGATAACAATATGATACATCTTTGAGTAATAATAGTGAAATCATATGTGCAACTAGGAAAACACATTTATCTAAAGCACATGTGATGGATCGGTTCTAACACCTGCGAAAAATAATCGAAGCAATCATTCGTCAAGAGAGTTGATTAATTTGAAAGTCTATTACCTTGTGTGAACTGAATAACTGAAATGAGGGGAATCATTTCATATTTGTATCAGTTCAGTTATGGTGA
Organism: Primulina eburnea; assembly: GCF_022965805.1. NCBI lineage: Eukaryota > Viridiplantae > Streptophyta > Magnoliopsida > Lamiales > Gesneriaceae > Primulina > Primulina eburnea. Next base: position 26,251,983 of record NC_133109.1, on the reverse strand, counting down.
GAATTGAACGGATATCAGCTCGAACTGATCAAATCAATTTGAAAACAATAGTTAAACAGTTAAGTACACAAGATATGTTTATATATGTTTGGAGACTTCAACTGCTCATATGTCACCCCTTCTACCACCTCGGATAGGATCCACTAGAAGACTTTGATTTATACAACACCTTGTACAAACCCACCCACTCAGCTTAGGACTTACACCACTGTCTAACTGAACTCTTAGTCTAGACTGAAAGCAGCACCTTCTAGCCAACACTTGTTTAACGTCTGTGTTAAAGACTACATACACAAGTTTAATGTCCTGTGTGAGAACTCATACGAAAGTGTTCTCACACACCGAAGGAAATGTGCTTCTAATATAATCTGGTAACACGTTGAAGTGTTCCCTCAAATCTGGATGGATTGCTTCTTGTAAGCTGATATATGATGAGCGTGCCATTTTTCTTTTCTTTGTTTTTCACATACTTATTTTTTGATGATCTTGATCTTGCATTTATAGAGGCTTCGTGACCGTTCTTCAAGACTCATCAAATATGTCTGTTGCAGTTTGAATCTGTTCCTCGATATTTGTGTCTTGTCCTTTCTGACAACAATTCTGGAACGTCTTGACTTTAAGATCTGCTACAACGTTCAGTATTTTCCTTTGACTGGACAATTGCTTTTCTTAAATGTGCACAACTGGATTCCATTGAGATAAGATTGTCGTAGTCTGCAAGCTGGTCAGTTTCTAACTGATGTCCTGAACTGGTCTTGAACTAGTTTGGTGAAATTAGATGGCTCGTCAGCTGAACTGATTTTACTGCTTCAGTTGAACTAGTCAGCTGGGCTCTTCATCAGTTGAGCTCTTCATCAGCTGGCCGAGCTTCTGAAGTTCTTCCTTCTGGTGAAATACCTATCAGCTGGACAATCAGTTGAACTGTTCTTTGATATATCAGTTGAACTGGTTCAGTTTGGGCAATCACTTGGCGCTTTCAGTTTGCGTATCGATAGCTTCAGTTTAGGCTCGGTAGCTTTCTGTGCACTTAGGTAAATTTATTAGAAACAAAATAACAAGTTTTTTTAACATCAAAATCAAGATTGCGAACATGAAATGTTCCAACAACATGTGTTGCTCTAGCCAGATACTCTTTACACTATTAACAAATCAAATCACATATAATATCTTCACCCACAAGCGAACGGTGAATCCTCGACTACAATTCATAGGCTCCTAAGTTTTACACCCAACCACGCCACTTGATTACTCTCAATGGAGTCAGTAAATGGATCAAAGTGTATGCTAGTACGTAGAGCCTCTACGTTGTCCAGGGTCAAAGAACTAATGGTGTACAACCATAACTGCAGACTATTCAATTCAATAAGTGATAAATACTTGGACAATCCGATGGATGATTATTCGGTGTATCATCAAATGATCACACATCTGTATGAATGGACATCTTCATGTCCTTACCAATTAAACATTACGTTTACATCACAGATGTTAGTCTCAAGCTCAAGCGACATTTATCCTTATTTTAAGCGCCTGAATCGACTAGGAACCTATTAAGAATATAATGTACACTTTCTATTGAGTTTCATGTTCTTATATTGCGAAGCATACCTCATGGTACTTATTGTATATTTATGGACTTTATCTATACATTTTGCATGATTATATAGATAAAATAAATGTCAAAATTATACAAAATCGTAAAATATAATTAAAATAAAGATTGTTTTTCCATTAGTCGATAAATATCAAAACACAAGTTTGGTCACTAGAAACCTACTCTAACATTAACGAAATCCACAAAGTTTGGTGCATCATCCCATACACAAAGATTATCACAATAAAATTCATTCTTGGCTAGAATTTGAGCAACTTCATTCGGTTTTCGCCGCACAAACCGCACCAAGAGCTTAGGATTTGCCACCATGAGTAGCTTACATCGAGCAATAACAAAAGCAAATTCACACAGGTCTTTTTCTGTATGTCCAAATGCGTCAACCACGTTTTTTTAGTCTGATTCAAACACCACCTTCTGATAACTCATATTGCGCACCCAACTAATAGCTTCCAATAAGCACATAGTCTCCCCTTCATCTACAGGCAGTCTCCCATAATAAACAAATGACCAACACCTGATAAAACCACTAGAATCATCCTGTGATACCATACCCAAACTGTAACTTCTGCCCCCATTCGGAAAAGCCGCATCTATATTGCACTTGTGTTGGTATCGATAGGGGTAATCGTTGAGCTACAATAGCTCGGTTCTTGAAATATTGAACACCGATGAATTAAATTGTGTTTGGTTTTCAAACCAAGCGGAAGACACTCGAAATAATCCTTCGTAGAAACCGATTAAACATTTTGTAAAATATTTAAAATATATGCAAGTTGAATGAGTAAAAAGGTGGAAGCATTTTATCAGACACTTGGTATGCAATAGTTTGTATTTGAAGAACAAATAAAATGCTTCAACAATGTATCCTTAAAAACAATGGAAATGATAAGTAAATGAAATAAATAAATAGACACGAATTTGTTTATGGATGTTCGGAGACTTCAAATGTTTCTACGTCACCCCTTCTTCCCCTTGGAAGGATTCACTATAAGACTATGATTTATACAACTCCTTGTACAAACCCACTCAGCTAGGTCTTACACTACTGTCTAAACTGAACTCCTAGCTCCCAAGATTGTAGGCAGCACCTCACAATCAGCATATTGCTTAATGTCTCATATGCAAAGACTACAAACACAATGTTTTACGTCTTTGTGTAAAGACTCATTCAACTAATCTTTGAAGTTCTACTCTCTTGTATATGTGTGAGTGATTGTGTGTAAGAAATTTATCCTTTACAGTGTACATCTCAAATGTATCCTCACACAAGGGCTTATGCTCTTAACTAGCTGATATGTTCATGCTAACTGCCCATGCTTTGAATCCACTTCAAAATATCTTTTTTGATCCTCTTGATGTTTTATTTATAAGCCCCGAAAATGATATATACGTTAGACTCAAAAATATGACTGTTTGGAAAGTTTTTGTACTGTTTCTGAGATTGCAATAGTCAAATTTGCCTTGCTGGACTTTTTCCCGACTGGTCAACTCTAGTCAACTCAACTGGTCGTTCATTTCAACTGGTCAGCAGCTGGTTCAATTCAGTTCAGTTGGTCAACTTCTGGTTCAGTTCAGTTCAGTTCAGCTGGTCAGCAGTTGGTTAAGTTCAGTTGGTTAACTGTTGGTTAAGTTCAGTTCAGTTCAGTTGGTCAGCAGCTGGTTCAGTTCAGTTGGTCAACTGCTGGTTCAGTTCAGTTCAGCTGGTGTGCTGAAATCAGCCTAGCTGATTTCAGTTTGCGCAGAACCAGTAGCTTCATCGTCATTTATCAGCATCTTAAGCTTCGATTCAGACTTTGACTTCTGAAGATGATTTGTAGATCATAATCTTATCTTTCCAACGCATAGTGATCGCTTCATCTCGATAACCGAGCTGAGAGATATTACCAAAATACCGCAACTTCTCATACCCAACTGATTGTTGTTTTCCTGCAATTAGTTTGGTAATCCAGCGATCAGTTAGACATTGATAACATCCGATTTGTCCAACTGACGTAAAATACGACTTGTTACAAATTTAGTTTTCTGATCGGTGCAGTTTGCGGATTGTCATTTAAATCATCTATTTGAGAGATATTATCAAAATATGAAAACTTGCAAGAAATTTAGTTTGTGCAGAATTCAGTTTCAGCTTACTTCTTGTGTTTGCAACTTCACACTTGAGTAAATATATTAGAAACAGAACAACAAGTTTTGTTAACATCAAAATCAAAATTGCAAACATGAAATGTTCCAAAAACTTGACAAAATATTCCAGGGATGGATGCCAAAACACACAGTCTATGCTACTATGGGGGTGTACTTCATCGGATACCATGTGAGACTTCACTGTTATCGACTCATATACATCATTCATGGCTGTATACGCTGTATCTAGGGCAGAAAGCTGCATGAAATCCACATTATATTGTTCCTTTGCTTCCAAATGGCCCATGAACCATAGCAAACTTAGCAATGCTCGGTTCTTGTAGCTTCTCCAATATAGATTTCTATTAAGGGGTAAACAAAATTGGCTACAAATACACGGAGATTACCCAAGATAAAGCATATAGCTTACCCTCTGAATCTATCAGATAGATACAATACTTAAAAAGTATATTTCAAGTACCCATGGCATACCTCAGATCAACATTTACAACTACTCGGGGCATACCCTGGGTTACCAACATAATATCAAACGATTTGTTTCTCAATCAACAAAATGACAAGCACAGACCCAAATGACCGAGATAGCATGTGCACAACCATAAAGCTCGTGTCGTGGTGTGTAGAGGCGACCGCCACCACACATACTGTACTGCTATTTGTCCATCTAGTATAAGATTACCCAAGATAAAGCATATATGGAATGGTATGGTGCTTTAGCACTTGTTCCTTGGTGTCCACTATACGGATATGAACCTCTTCATATTTTAGTTCTTCATTCAGGTTCTCGTTTATTAGCAATCGAGCGATTTCAAGAATTTGATTTGGGTCAGGGATGTATATTCAAAGCTGTGAAATGTGGAAGACATTGTGGACTCTTGACATGTCTGATGGCAAGGCTAGTCCATAAGCTAAGATTCCGACTTTCCAAGGATTTCAAAAGGTCTGACATAGCTTGGGCTCGATTTTCCGGATTTGCTAAAGCGGGCTACTTTTTTCATAGGTAATACCTTGACGTAAGCCTTTTCACCAACTTCGAACTCTAATGGTTTTGTTTTTAAGTTGGCCCAGCTCTTTTGTCGATCTTGTGCCGCTTTCAGCTTCTCCCTGTATTGGAACATTTCATGTTCGCAATCTTGATTTTTATGTTGACAAAACTTGTTATTTTGTTTCTAATGAATTTACCTAAGTGCGTAGAAAGATATCGAGCCTAAACTGAAGCTATCGAGATGGAATTTAAAAGCCCCATCTGATTGCCCAAACTGAACCAGTTCAACTAATTGTCCAGCTGATAGGTAGTTCAGCAGAAAATCTTCAGAAGCCCGGCCAGCTAATGAAGAGCCCAGCTGAACAGCTCAACCGAAGCAGTGAAATCAGTTCAGCTGAGGAGCCAACTGATTTCATCACACCAGTTCAAGATCAGTTCAGCTGACCAGTTCAGATCATCAGTTAGGGAGCCGACCAGTTTGCAGAACACGACAAGTTTATCTTAATGTAATCCATCTGTGCACCTTAATCAAGCAATTGTCCAGTCAAAGGACAATAATGAACGTTGCAGCAGAGCTCAAAGTCAACGTTCCAGAATGGCTGTCAAAAAAGACATGACACAAATATCGAGGAACAGATTCAAACTGCAACGGACATATTTGATGAGTCTTGAAGAACGGTCTTGGAGCCTGTATAAATACAAGATCAAGAGCATCGACAAACTTGTGTGCGAAAATCATGAGAAAATTAGAAGGGCACGTTCAACGTATATCAGCTTACAAGAAGCAATCTGCCCATATTTGAGAGAATACTTCAACGTTATATTAGCTTAGATTAGAAGCACAATTCCCTCAGTGTGTGAGAACACATTTGTATTGTATTCATAGATCAATTCTAACACACGCACACACCATCACTCACATATATAGAAAATTGAGCGTATTGAATAGTTGAGTGAGTCTTATACAAAAATGTTAAACTTTGTATGTAGTCTTTAACGCATAGACTTTAAACAAGTGTTGGCTGGAAGGTGCTGCCTTCAGCCTAGGCTAGGAGTTCAGTTAGGCAGTAACGTAAGTCCTAAGCTGAGTGGGTTTGTACAAGATGTTGTATAAATCAAAGTCTTATAGTGGATCCTACTCGAGGTGGTAGAAGGGTGACGTAGGACCAGTTGAAGTCTCCGAACATCCGAAAATATATATTGTGTACTTAACTGTTTAACTATTGTTTTTTAAATTAATTTGACCAGTTCGAGCTGATATCACCTGATACAAGCAAGAACTGATTCCTCCTCATTTCAGTTATTCAGTTCACACAAGTTAAAAGACTTTAAAATTGATCAGCTTTCTTAACAAATAATTATTTCGAGTATTTTTTGCTTGTGTAAAACCAAACTCGATCTAATTTATCGGTGTTTATATTCTTAGAACATGAGCTATTGCAACTCATTGAGAATATTGTGTTTGAAGTACCCTCGTAGATGTTAGAATCGATCCATCAATTGGTATCAGAGCTAGCTATTCTAAGAAGAACATTTGAAAACTTATATTTTAAATTTTTTTCAAAATTTTATTTAAAATGGTTTTCAAAATCATCTTAAAAATTTTATATGAGTTTATCGCGAGAAGAGAGAAGATTTTCTGATCTGCAACTAACATTGCAGCCATTTCTCTCGACTCCGTATTTTTTTGTTTTAGCAACTTGAAGGGTTTTGAGTCCAAACTGAAATCAGAATAGCTAAACTGATAAGTGGACAAGATTTCAATTGTCAGCCTGCCAGTTCAGCTGATCAACAGACAAAACGCAACTACGCTGAAATGTTGGATGATTAGGAGCTTAATCATCAGCAGTATATCGCCGCTTCATTGCCATATCAGATCAAAGTAAATGATCGATGTGGTTCAGCATCAGTTGAGTCCGGTTTAAGTCAGCTAGACCAGTTAGCCAGCACAGAAATCAAGTTCAAGGCAAATTAGCTGCTCTTCTGGCAAAGAAACTCAAGATCGATGCAGCTTTAAAAGCATTCAAGACAACCAGTTGTTGGTATATTCAGGTCTATTATGTATAAACTGACTGATATTTGATGTTGTTTAAAATCTGCTATTGTAGTAGCAAGTTCCCTTACACATGTTGGTGTGCTTAAATATATGATACAAGGGACACATATTTGATTAAATAAACATCATGTTTATCCAGTTAATTTTTATGTAACTGAACTGCTGTCTTAAGATTTGTTGCCTAAACTGCTTGAATTTTAAAAGATGCTAAAACTTCATTAAATCACATAAATGATTATATTTTTAAAGGGGGGTTTTTAATTCAGTTTTTTGAGGGGGAGCTTTATTATCTCTCGAACAGAAAAATGTTTTTATACTCTTTTTTAATTCAGTTCTTGAGGGGGAGTTTCCATTAATTATACCTCGAACTGAAATTTCTTTTTCACTTCAATGCTTTTTTTTTCTCACAAAAGGGGATAATTATTATTAATTTTTTTTAAAATTTTTATCTTTAAAAAATCGCATTAATTGCTCAAGTTTTGTGATCATCAAAAAAAGAGAGATTGTTGGAACATTTCATGTTCGCAATCTTGATTTTGATGTTAACAAAACTTGTTATTTTGTTTATAATGAATTTACCTAAGTGTGCAAAAAGCTACCGAGCCTAAACTGAAGCCATCGAGACGTAAACTGAAAAGCGATAACTGATTGCCCAAACTGAACCAGTTCAGCTGATATATCAAAGGATAGTTCAACTGATTTTCCAGCTAATAGGTAGTTCAGCAGAAGACCTTAAAAACCCCACCAACTGATGAAGAGCTCAATTGATGAAGAGCCCAGCTGACCAGTTCAACTGAAGCAGTGAAATCAGTTCAGCTGAAGGATTTCACCACACCAGTTCAAGACCAGTTCAGAGCATCAGTTAGGGAGACGACCAGTTTGCAGAACACGACAAAATTATCTAAATGGAATCCAGTTGTGCACATTAAGGAAAGCAATTGTCCAGTCAAAGGACAATAATGAACGTTGCAGCAGAGCTCAAAGTCGAGAAGTTCAAGAATGGTTGTCAAAAAAGACAAGACACAAATATCGAGGAACAGATTCAAACTACAACGGACATATTTGATGAGTCTTGAAGAACGGTCATGGAGCCTGTATAAATACAAGATCAAGACCAGCAACAAACATGTGTGTGAAAATCATGAGAAAATTAGAAGGGCACTCTCAATGTATATCAGCTTACAAGAAGCAATCCGCCCATATTTGAAGGAACACTTCAACGTTGTATCAGCTTAGATTAGAAGCACAATTCTCTCAGTGTGTGAGAACACTTTTGTATTGTATTCATAGATCAATTCTAACACACGCACACACCATCACTCACATATACAGAAAATTGAGCTTATTGAATAGTCGAGTGAGTCTTATACAAAGATGTTAAACTTTGTATGTAGTCTTTAACACACAGATTTTAAACAAGTGTTGGCTGGAAGGTGCTGCCTTCAGTCTAGGCTAGGAGTTCAGTTAGGCAGTAACGTAAGTCCTAAGCTGAGTGGGTTTGTACAATGTGTTGTATAAATCAAAGTCTTATAGTGGATCCTACCCGAGGTGGTAGAAGGGTGACATAGGAGCAGTTGAAGTCTTTGAACATGCATAAGCATATCTTGTGTACTTAACTGTTTAACTTTTATTTTTGAATTTATTTGATCAGATCGAGCTTATATTATTTCAGTTCTCACCATAACTGAACTGATACAAGCAAGAACCGATCCCCCTCATTTCAGTTATTCATTTCACACAAGTTAAAAAGCTTTCAAATTAATCAGCTTTCTTAACGATGATTATTTCGAGTATTTTTCGCTTGGTTTAAAACTAAACTCGATCTAATTCATCGGTCTTTACATTCTTAGAACAAAAGAAATTGTAGCTCATTGAGAATATTATGTTTAAAGCACCCTCGCATATGTTAGAACCGATCCATCACCCTGGTGATAGCTACTTTGTCAATAGTCATTTGAACTATTTCAAGTTCTGGGATGGCTTTCTCTCCAATTTCATCCTAGTATAGTGGTGACCTACACTTTCGTCCATGAAGAGCTTCATAAGGAGCCATTTCGATGATGCTGTGAAAGGTATTATTATAAGAAAACTATATTAAGGGTAGGTGTTCAATTTTATTCCCACTTAAATCTAGAGCACAAATCTTTCTCTCCAATTTCATCCCAGTATAGTGGTGTTCTATTTGTCTCCCATGGCTTCTTGGAAACTTTTCCAGAACCGAGACACAAATCTTGGGTCTCTGTTGAATAATATGCTTGGAAGGACACCGTGTAATCTTACTATGTTGTCCATGTACAGGGTGGCTAGTTTTTCTAGATTGTAGTTCATTCGAACCGGTAGGAAATGTTCATATTTTTTCAATCTATCAATGATTACCCAGATCCCATCACGTCTTTGCCTTGATTTTGGTAATCCCACCACAAAATCCATAGAAATGTGCTCCCACTTCCAGTTTGGTATTTTTAGTGGTTACAAAAGTCCTCAAGGTCACTGATGTTCGATTTTGACCTGTTGACAAATTTGACACTTAGAAACAAAGACATCGACATCTTTCTTCATTCCATTCCACCAGTAATTATTTTTCAAATCTCGGTACAACTTGGTACTTCTGGGGTGGACTGAAAATTTTGAATTGTGTGCCTCATACATCACTTCTTCTCAAATTCCATCAATGTATGGTACAAACAAACATCATTTCATCCATAGAACACCCTTCGCATTAGTTTTAAAGTCTTTGGCTTTCCCTACTTGGAGTTGTTCCTTAATTTATATTATGGAAGGATCTTGGTTTGCTTCCACTTGATGGATTCTTGAAGGCATGGTTGAGTTGAAAGAAAAGCTAAGTTTACTTTTCCCATGTTTCTTCGACTTAAGGCATCAGCTATTTATTTGCTTTACCCATATGATAGTTGATTGTTAAATCATAATCATTCAAGAGTTCGATCCACAGCCTCTGCCTAATGTTAAGTTCTTTTTGTGTGAACAAGTATTTGAGGCTTTGGTGATCGGTTAATATCTTGCATTTAGCACCGTATAGATAGAGTTTCCAAATTTTTAGCGCAAATACAATTGCAGCCAACTCAAGATCATGTGTTGGATAATTTTGCTCATAAGGTTTTAATTTTCTTGATGCGTAAACAATTACTTGACCATCCTGCATGAGCATACATCCAACCCTCCTTTTGACGCATCACTATATATTGTGAAGTTGTTGCCATCTTCGGGGAGTTCTAGGACCGGTGTAGATGCAAGTTTCTTTTTCAGAACCTGAAAAATTTTCAAACATTCTTCGCTCCAATTAAATTTTTAGTTTTTCTATGTGAATTTAGAGATAAGGATGGCTATTGAGGAAAATTATTCGAAAAATTTTCTATAATAACCCGTTAAACCCAAAAAGCTTCGAATTTCAGTTACTGATTTTGGTCGAGGCCAGTCCATAATTGTCTCTACTTTCTTGGGATCTACTGAAATTCCTAGCTTAGATATTATGTAACCCAAGAAGGCGACACTCGTTAGCCAAAATCCACATTTCTTGAATTTTGCATATAGTTATTTTTCTCCGAGTTTCTATAGAGTGAGACAGAGATGTACTTTGTGATCTTCCTCACTTGGTGAGTACAAAGGATATCACTATAAATACTACTACAAAATTGTCGAGGTATGGATTGAAAACTCTATTAATGAGATCCATGAATGCTGCAGGAGCATTGGTTAAACTAAACAGCATTACCGTGAACTCATAATGTCCATATCTTATCTTAAAGGTTGATATTTATATCCTCTGTCTTGACCTTGAGTTTGTGGTAACCCAACCTTAGATTGAGTTTTGAAAAGACCTTGGCTCCTTTTAACTAATCAAAGAGGTCATCTATTATCGAGATAAGGTATTTATTTTTAATCGTGATCTTATTCAACTCTCTATAGTCAATACATAGACTCATACTCCCACGTATTTTTTTTCACAAATAATACTGGAGCTCCCCAAAGATATGCACTAAGTCGGATTTTATTTTTGTCCAACAACTCCTGGATTTGATCATTTAACTCCTTTAATTCGGATGGAGCCATTCAATATGATGCTTTTGAAATTGGTGCAGCACCAGAGATCAAATTAATTTCAAACTCCACTTTGTGGTCAGGAATTGTGCCAGGCTATTCCTTGGGAAGACGTTTGGGAAATCTTGAATGACTGGAATATCTTCTAACCTTGGGGTAACTTTGTCACTTAATTCGCTTATCATTGCTAAGTAAATTTCTTCACCGGTTCCCATAGCCTTTTAGGTTTGTAATGCATATAGAATGGATTTTTGTTCTTTGGATTTTCCATGATATGTGATTTCTTCCTGGCTTGGAGACTAAAGTTTGAAACTTTTTTTCTGCCAGTCTACCAAGGCATGGTTCTTAGCCAACCAATCCATTCTTGGGATAGCATCGAACTCAACCATGTTGAGTTGAATCAATTCTGCCTCATAGATTTGTTTATTGAAGCAAATTTTGCAGTCCCGGTGTACCTTATGAGTTTTAATTGATTTTCTAGCAGGTGTTGCCGCTCTTAAGGGTTCACTAAGAGTTTCACACTCAAGTTTCAGTTTCTTGGCAAATCTTTTAGACACAAAGGAATGGGTAACACCACAATCAAACAGTACATACGCAGGAATTTTATATATTAGACAGGTACCTGCCACAACGTCATTTGTATTGTCAGCTTCATCCTAGGTCATGGCGAACACTCGAGCATTGGGCTTTTTTTATTTTGGCTTGTTAGCATCCATGCTTGTCCTAGTCTCTTTATCCTTGTTTTCAGGACAATCAGTGATCTGATGCCCTAATTTTCCACATTTGAAAAAAACACCAGACTTTATGTAGCATTTCCCCAAGTGCCGCATTTTCAATTAGGACAAGGCTTTATTTCTTGTTGTTGGAGGCGGCAAATGTTCCTTTCTATGGGCCACTTGAATGGTTGTGCAACACCCGAAAAATCAATCTACGTAAATCACATGCTTGCAAATTATTTAAATTATTTAATTATTTAATTTAATTTATTTAAATGCTTACTTGATACATATTATATGATTAAAGGTATGATTGCATGATTAAATGATTTTATGGCATGATTTCATGAAATTGAAGGATTTAACCCCAATATTCGATAATAGGCTGGGAAAAGGAGAGCAGGGACGACCAAGACATGAATAAATATTTTTTTCACTAGATATTTTCAAGGATTCTTAATATGATTAAAAATGATTAAATTTTTCTAAAAGTGAAAGAGTTCGAATTATTTTACGATACGAGCTCGATTTTACCCAGGAAGCCGGTTTTGGGCAAACGATGAGTTTTTAAAAGATCAAAAAATATAATGTTTGGAAACTAATTTTTATAAACTTTTATTTTATAATTAAATAAGGGTTATTGGGCCCAATTTAACTAAATTAAGCAGGCCCAATTGCTCATAAACATCAAAGCCCAACACCCAAGCCCATTATCATGCAAATTAAAAACTATAAAATAGAAAACCTAGGTATTTTCTTCACCATTTAGCCAAAACACACACTCTCTCACACCAATTTTCGAAAATAAGGAGAAGAAGAATCGAGGAGTCTTCGTCGCCCATTCGTCCTTCTTCGCATCCCACGCCGACGATCACATATTCAAGCGTTCTAAAACTCAAAGGCACGTTACTAAACCTTTTTGATGCATCATTCAAACCATAACACACTTGTTTTATTTTTTTTTTTTTGCATGAAAAATACGTGTGTTTGATTATTTTTACGATAGAACGATTTTTTACAAAGTTTTGACAATTTTACGCTTGTTTGTTAAACATTATGAATTCTAAGGTTTAGTCTCCCAACTTGGGATGATTTATGGGTAGAATACGAATGATTTAAGGTGGAGTTGGGGGCTGGATCGAACATGTTAAGGGAACAAAGCACCTAGGTTTTTCTAGGAGGGCATGATCGTATGCATCTTCCAAGGGGGCGGCTGGTGTGCATGTTGCACTAGGGCTCGGTCTGGGTAGGCTGGGGCTCGTGAGGGTCACTTTTTAGGGTCTGGTAGGGTCCTAGCAGGGTTAGGACCCATGGCTCGTTGACAGGTAAGAATCCATGATCGCATGAACTTTTCCCATGCGTGTATGATGCGCAGCCGAGAGCTGCTGCAATCGGGGGGCTAAGGCCTTTTCTAGGGTGCTCTAGCCGGTGTATTAGGGTGGTACAGAGAGTATCAGGATGGCTTGGGCTCGGCGGTGGCTCGAGTGAAGTTTCCTAGCCGATTAAGGAGTCATAGGCGCATAGGAAGCATATGCACGGCTTGTGTTCTTGCACTTGCAAATCTTGCAATGTGAACCAGGGGGCTCGAGGCTAGTTTGGTTGGGTCTGAGACTGGTCTAGGTTTGGTGAGGGTCAGAGGTGATCGGTGGTTAAGTAGCTAGTTGAGCCCTAGATTGATTGAGAGTCCTAGGAATACCAGGAAGCTCGGCCGCAACTAGGAGTCTTGTACGCAGGGATGTTGGCGTGAGTTTGGAGCTGGTTAAACGAGTCTAGGATGATTTGGAGGGTCCGTGAGTGGTCTGGTCAGGGGTTGGCTCGAGGTGGCTCGGCGTGGTTCGAGAAATTTGAGAGATGGCTTGATGGTGTTGAGTTGGATTTGAACTACGGTGTCTAGAAGAAAAGGGCTTGAACCGTGGGTCCACAGCGGGGCTCATGACCCCCAAGGGTAGTTTAGGAAGTAAAAAGTCTTTGTCCAAAGTTTGGGATTAAAATATTCAAGTTTGAATTAATTCGAGATTAAACCGCTTTACGAATAATTAAATAGGAAATTAAATCGAAACCCATGAATTTAAGTTAAATAAAATTATTAAAAATTATATTTAAGTTTAAATAATTATTTGGGATAGGCCCTTGTCAATAAAAATAAGAAAAAGTCAAAATCGAGAAATTTTAGAGTTCAAGGGCAAAACTGTCATTTTACACTTTTGCAGTACAAAAAAGATTGGCAGCGTCCCGAAGGATCATAACGCATGATAAATGATACAAAATGATGATTTTGATGAAAATATGATATTTTATGATTTATAGTAAAGCTGTGCAATTTTTACTGTTAAATGCTATTTTTGGAAAGTAACGATATTTTATGCTTTAAAAAAGGGAAAAAAAGGAAAAAAAATGTTTTAGGAGATGTGAATTGACTGTGACAAAAGGATAGAAGATATGTGGGGGATCCGTTTTAAGAAGGAACGGTGAACTTACAATTTTTTGGGAATGTCGTGAGGGAAAATGCCCCAGAGGGAGCCTGTTTACTAGAAAAGGCCCAGAGGGAGCCCGACGATCGTATTTCTATGGCGGTGCCTAGTGCCCGTCCCCTTGTGCAATGGGAGGTAAGACTGATTAGTCGACCGGAGGATAAAAGGCTAGTCACTTACAAGGATCAAACTTCACACAAAATGATGAATGATGAAAGCTTTACGAATTTATGATTTTACGATACATAAATTATTGATGTTTAAAATTATTTGAAATAAAAGTATGATTTCAATGCATTTGATTTTATATATATTACTAGTTACTCATATTTAGGATGTGCTGATTCATTAGACTCACTAAGTTTGAATGCTGCAAGTGATGATGATATTGAGGGGGACACTGACGCTTAAGTGGATCGAGTACAGTAGCACACTCCCGGGGATATTTATTTCTGCACTAGATTGATAGGCAAAGTTTAAAAGATTTTGTTAAGGATTTTATAAGATATTTTATGCTTTATTTTGAAGTTAATTTTGATCATGTTAAAGGTAGAAGTTGAATTTTGGTAATGGACGATTTTAGGGATTTTATGCACTTGAGGTTTAAATTGTTAAATTATTTTGATTTATGGAAATGTTAAGTTATTTTAATTATGGTTTTCGAATTAATGGGTATAAAAAAAATTAGTAGAATTTTAAAATAAAAAGTAAGGTGGTCGTTTCAGGTTGGGTCGTTTGAAACCATGTCCACCTTGGAGAGACTGACTCACGAAGGGTCTCTTGCGTTTGATTTCTTCACCACGGAGTTTGATATCAGTTTCAGTGCTCATGGTTGCTCCAATTAAGTCAGCAAAATTTGTGGGTTTATATACAGCTAAGGCCTATTGGATTCGGCTGCTCAAACCTTTCTTGAATCAGTGCATCTTTAGAGTCTCGTCTGCCATAATGGCTGGGACATAAGTTCCGAGATCATTGAATTTTGAGGTATAATCTATCACCGTCATATCTGCAGTTTTCTTAAAGCCTTCGAACTCACTTAACTTTTTCAAACGGAATTCTGCTGGGTAATATTGCTTCAAAAATTCTCTTTGAAATATCTACCATGTGATTTTTCTAGCTTCAGCTATGGCTGGTGAGATGGTTTCCCACCATTTTCATGCTCTCTCTTCGAAGAATGGCGTCACCACTTCTACTTTAAGTTCTTCGGGGATTTCCAGTAGATGAAGTTAGGTTTCCACGTTCTTGAGCCAATTATGACCAACTTTCGGGTCAGGGTTTCCATCAAAGGTTGGGACTCGATTCCTTCAGAGGGACTCATAGTGGTATTTAATATCACGTGGTTGACGTTCCGATGGTGGCTGGTTGGCATTTGGGTTCATAAACCCTTGTAGCATTGCGGCCACAATGGTTGCAATTGCCATCATGTCTTCTTGACTAAGGTTAACTCTGGGCGGTGAAGGTGGAGTCAGGTTCTCGTTTATATTTTTGTTGCAGTTGGCGTAGCGTGAGTTACGATTTTTCTAAGTGTTCTTCCTGCAATTTTATATAAACATAAAATCTTCTAAGTCGTCTATATGCAAATGTATGATTCAGAAAAAAAATAACATGGCATAAACAAATAATTTTTATTAATTTTTCAAAAGACATATAATTGAGTCTTTAGATAGAAATATTGAATGGTTCAATACAATCGATTTTTACTGAAACATCTTAGTAGCTAGAGGAAAAGAAAGCAAAAGCGATTCTCGTAGTAGCGACGAGCGCAAAGGATTACTTTTAGAAGGGCTTAGTGGTTAGTAGGGCTTTGGGATGCTTCTTTCACCTCTTTGAATGGCGAGAGGAATAGAGCCGTGTAGGGGTCTATCCTAATCATCAAAGGTTTCTCCATCTCCTATATCCTCAATGGCTTCTTCTTCCATAGGATTCTCCTCGGGGTACCTCTAAATTGACCATATCATTATGCAGTTGATCGATATAGATTTCCAAAAATGTGTTGTGGTCGTTTAGGGCATTTAATTGATCTTGAAGCTCTTGTATTATTGATTGGTTTACTGCCTCATTGAGTTCATGCTCTTTTATCTTTACTTGGAGTAGGTAAATAGCCTTGTTAAACTTGTCTTCTCGATTTTGTAATACAATAATCCTACCTTGGGATCCTTCAAATTTTTCCTTTGTGATATCATGTTGTCGTTCAGCTTCAAGGTGGTAAGTAGCATAGCGTCTAACACATTCACGCAATTATTTTCTTCTTCTCGAGCTAGGTAAAGTCTTCTTCCAGGCATACATTATTCTCATCCAGTTGGCAGTTTTCTCTTTCTAGATTGGCATTTCTTTTCCTCAATGCCTCATTTACTACATCCTTGATCCCGAGTTGTTCTTGAAATTCGGAGATGATAGCTTGGGTATCCATGCACTATGCCTAAAAAGGATGAAAAATTTAACTGTAGGTTTATATAATACTTAATAAATTCAATTTTATTGAAAATTTATTTTAATATAAAGATAATAATCACGTTTTTATTAGAAATAAGAAGTTAGAATTCTTTATTTTCATAGTATACTTGCATTATAATCATAGTACTAGTCTAGTTTAGTCTATCATGTCCCAATCATCATTGTTTTCTTCAACCACATCCATAGGCTCTTCTTCCTCTTCTTCCATATTTTCCACGACAAGGTTAAGATAATTATTTTGTTCTTGCAGTCTATCCATTGCGCCATGAAGCTTGGCGATGTAATGCTCTTGCTTGGTAGCAAGGTCTTCGTGCTGATGAAGAGAGCGGTTAGCAAAGTCCTTCTCAGTTTCAATCCTTTCTATCAACTCTCAGTTAGGGCAAGTAATCATACCACATGAGATGGATTACATGGGGTTAGGGCGAGCTGGCTCTCTGCTTGATCAAGGTGATGGGTGAGTGTTGGAAACTTAATTCCGGTGTTTGACAAAAGATAAACCAACTGAACTAAGCAACTGAATCCATCTAACTGATCGACGCAACTGAAATATAACTGAACAGATGTTTTCTCTATCAAGCTGCTCTTTCAGCTGAACATCTCTTCAGTCATTCTTGTCAACTGACTCTTTACCAGCTGATCTCTCAGCTGTACACGTCATCAGTTGAAAATGACAACCGACAAATAGTACAACTACCTGCAACTAGTAGTGGAATGCTGCATTTCAGAATGAGCTGTGTATGACTGTCAGAGTTTATCGACGTGGAAATCAACGGTTAGAATATTCAAATATCCTTTAATGTTACCGTTGAGAGAGAAGCCTATAAATAATCGAAGGTAGCAGCCGAAGACAATACGACTGATTTCAGCTATTACATTCTACTTGATGTTACGCTGCTAAAATATCTACTCACATTCAGAAGCTAAAAGCTCACGTTTACTAGTTATATCAGTAGCATTCAAGGCTACATTCTCGAGCTTAAATAGCACTTTGTAATCTTTGATAGTTTTTCTAAGTTGTGCTAAGATCAGTTACCATCTGTAAAAGTGTTATATACTAAGAGTTTCGGTTGTGGCAAAGTGATAAGTCCAAACTGAAGTGGGTCAGTACAGTATCTTGTATTTGATCAAAGTTTTTTAGTGGATATCCTATCTTCGTGATAGAAGGGGTGACGTAGGAGTTATTCAAGTCTCCGAACATCCAGAAACAAATTGTGTATCTTTACTTCAGTCGTTACTTTTCAGTTACTATATCTTTCAGTCAGTTTATTTTCCGCAACTGTTTCATTCAGTTGAACTGATTGTCATTGACCGACGGGATACCTAGTATCAGTTTGTAACAAAACTGAACTCATATTGTCGAAGAATATTCAAATTTGAGGAGTGTTTATTCAACCCCCCCTTCTAAACACTCTTTATTCGTTTAACCGATCCTTTCAAGTGGTATCAGAGCAGCTGTATCTCGTCTCAGAATATCTATACTCAAATTGTTCATTATGTCTTCATTCAACAAGATTCCTATGTTCTCTAGAGAAGACTTCGATGATTGGAAGATCAGGATGCAGGCTCACCTAGCTGCACAAGATGATGATATGTGGTACATTATAACTGACGGACCCATGAAGATTTTGAAAGCCAACACAGCTGTTGCCATTACTGATGGGGCACTTCATCATATAGAAAAGCCCAGAGAAGAAGTTTCAAGTGGCCAACATGCTCATCCAAGTCTTTCTATATACTAGGATATCATCAAAGTAAACAACAACAAATTTTCCTATGTATGCACGCAAGACATGGTTCATTAACCTCATAAAGGTGCTAGGAGAGTTAGTTGGCCTAGACCGACGTCAGTACCAGAGATACGCAGTTTCATGGGTTTGACAGGGTACTATCGACGATTTATTAAAGATTTCTCCAGTACGAAGCCGATTACCCAGTTGACACAGAAGAATGCGCCATTTGTGTGGTCTGAAGCCTGTGAGTCTAGCTTCTGGGAGTTGAAGAATGGACCACAGAGGATAAAAGAAAAGCCAACTTGGATAGGCAAAGGACATACTATACAAGACGTTGGATAAAGTAACTTTCAGCAAAATCAAAATGTGCAAGACAGCCAAAGAGATTTGGGAGAAGCTGATCCAGCTTTGCGAAGGGAACGAACAAACCAAAGAAAACAATCTTTCTCTTGCTGTTCAGAAGTTTGACAATATCAAAATGAGAGTTGGTGAAACGATGCATGATTATGATGAAAGAACCAGCTGCATCATCAATGAATTAAATGCACTTGGAAAAGTGTACGCAAACAAAGAAGTTGCATTGAAGATAATCAGAGGTCTTCCCAAGGAGTGGGACGTGAAGACCATGGCAATGAGGGAATCCAAGGATCTGAACAAAGTTGAGCTTCATGATCTATTTGCTGATTTGAAAGGCTACGAGTTTGAGCTGCAAACTCGAGAAGGAGAATCTTCTACTCCAGCAGCCACGACTGCCTTAGCTGCTGTTAGAACAAAACCAAATTGTTCAGTTGAAAAAGCTGCTGATCAACTAAGCAATGATGCCATGTCATTGTTCATCAAATTTTTTTGAAGATTTATGAGGAAAAATCAAGACTTTCAAAATAAATATCAAAGAAGCAATTCCAAGGAAGAATAAAACGCTTGCTACAACTGTGGCAAACCAGGTCACTTCATTGCTAACTGTACCAAACCAAAGAAAGACATTCAAGGCTCAACTGAAAGAAGAAAGAAACCATATGAGCACAAAAAGAGATCCAAAGATGATAAGAAGTTCTCCAGGAAGAAGCATGAAGTGCTCTTGGCTGAAGAGAGAAAATCAAAATGGGCAGACACTAACAGCGAGGGGTCAGAACCAGAAACTTCATGCAGTTCTAGTGACAATGAAGAGGAAGTGAAATGTCTGATGGCTGGTGACACCGAACTGGAGTCCAGCAGTCAACAGGTATTTGACTTTAGCTCAACTGATTTTACAAGAGAAGAACTTATTTCAACATTACATGATATGGTCAGTGAGTATCATAATCTTGCCTTATCATTTGAAAAGGCCATAGCAAAGCAAATTGATCCTATTGACAATAAGACTAAAACTGATTAATCAGTTGACATTTTGAGTCTGAAAAAAGATATTGCTGAACTCAATACTGAAAGAAGCAAGGATCAATTAATGATTCAAAAGTTAATGCTTGAAAATTCAAAGCAAACCGAGCTTATTCAGTCTTGGAACAAATCATCTGTTGCATTGACTGATATACAAAACTCACAGAAATCAGTTACTGATAAAACTGGTTTAGGGTTCAGTAACCAAGATGAAATGTCTCCCAAAGACACTCGACCAAAACTGAATATGGATAAAGGGAAATACATTCACTTTGTGAAATCAGTTATGGTACAAGAACAAACTGAGCCAAGTAAACTGGTTGAACAGCCAACTGAAAGTATGAACAAGGGCAAAAGATATGGTATTGGTTATAGCCCAAAAGTTGTGACTGACTCACGAAGTCAGCCACCAAAAATTTTCGGCAAAAATTACTCAAATGGCTACTCAAATTACTATAACAGGAAGCCAGTTCAGAAAAGATACTGGCTGAACAATCAGTTGAAAAAGGGCAAATCACAGTTTGTATCTTCTGCACACTATACACCAAGCACACACAGATCGGGAAGGACCATTTGGAATACAGCAACTGGACGGTCAGTTAGACTGATCCAAGTCTGGATTCCTAAAGGACTAATCAACTTTTGACCCAAATAGAAAAGGGTATCGGAATCTTATCTTGTGTGTGATTGCAGGAAACAGGTACAAGCATTGAATCTATATGGTACTTGGATAGTGGATGTTCACGCCACATGACAGGAGATTCAGACTTATTATCTCAACTTGTTAAGTACACTGGACCAAACATCAGTTTTGGAGATAATTCTAAAGGTAAAACCGTGGGTAAGGGTTAGCTTATACATGGTAACTTCATCATTAATGACGTTTTATTAGTTGAGAATCTCAAGTATAATTTGATCAGCATCAGTCAATTATGCGATAATGGATTCTCAGTTCAGTTTGACAAACATTCTTGTTCAGTCAAAAGCTCAACTGAAGAGATCATCCTAACTGGCAAAAGGTGTGCAAACACGTACAAAGTCAGCTGGAATGATCAACCTTATGCACCAGTATGTTTTATTGCTTCAAAATCCTCTAAAAACTGGTTGTGGCATAAGAGATTAAACCACCTGAACTTCAAGTCTATTGCATATTTGAGTAACCACGATCTTGTTACTGGATTGCCCAAAATGGATTTTACCAAAAATAAAATTTGCTCAGCATGTCAGTTTGGTAAACAAATCAAATCTTTTTTTAAGAACAAGGGTCGTAAATCTTCTTCCCGATGCTTAGAGCTATTACATATGGATCTATTTGGTCCAATACCAGTCATGAGCTTAGGGGGAATGAAATTCACCTTGGTGGTTGTAGATGACTTTTCAAGATTCACTTGGGTTATATTTCTCAAGTCCAAAGACCAAACTACTGCTCAACTGATTAAGCTTTTCAAAAGATTATTAAATGAAAAATCAGTTGGAATTGACAGAATCAGATCCGATCGAGGAACTGAATTTATCAATCAAATTCTTTCAAATTATTTAGAGAATACCGGAATCAAGCATGAGCTCTCAGCAGCTAGAATTCCTCAGCAAAATGGTGTAGTTGAAAGGAGAAATCGGACCCTCAAAGAGGCTGCTAGAACAATGCTTGCTGATTCTACTATCTCTCAAAGGTTTTGGGCAGAGGCAGTGAACACTGCGTGTTACACTCAAAACAGATCAATGATTAATAAGAATCATATGAAAACACCTTATGAAGATCTGGCATGGAAGAAAAAGTGTGGTTTCATATTTTAAAATATTCGGCTGCAGATGTTTTATACTTGTCAATGGTAAAACTCATTTAAAAGCTTTTGATACTAAATCTGCAGAAGGAATATTTCTTGGTTATTCTTCAGTGAGTAAAGCTTATAGAGTCTTCAACAAAAATACTTTAAATGTTGAGGAATCTATCCATGTTGTTTTTGATGAAATTGTACTAACTGATAAGCCAACTGATCAAGTTGAGCTAGCTGATAGATTTACAGATATAAGATTGGATGATCATGATGATGAAGAAGACATCCATATTAATCAAAGCAACCTCCAACACCTGAACCAGAAGTGTTAGATCAACCAACTGAACCAGAAGCTGTTCCTAACGATCAGTTGATAGAGCAACCAAATGATATTCAGTTACCAACTAAAACCGCTCCAACTGAAACTGAAAACATTCAGTTGCCCACAAAAGCAGTTGCTGATTTAGAAGAAATAAACGCTGAACTTAGATGGAAGAAATCACATCCTCCAGAGTTGGTAATAGGTAATCCATCTGATCCAGTAAGAACAAGAAATCAGATGCTCAATCTATTTATTCATTCAGCTTTCGTATCACAACTAGAACCCAAGAAGACTGATGAAGCTCTTGCTGATCCAAACTGGATAAATGCAAGAGGGGCTAAATCAGTTTATCCATAACAATGTCTCGAACTTAGTTCCAAGACCAATTTCAAAAAATGTTATAGGTACAAAATGGGTGTACAGGAACAAACTGATTGAAGATGGTTCAGTTGTGCGCAACAAAGCAAGGCTAGTAGCACAAGGATATAGGCAAGAAGAAAGAATTGATTATGATGAGACATATGCACCAGTTGCAAACTGGAGGCAATCAGAATATTCCTTGCCTATGCTTCATTCAAAAACTTCAAAGTCTATCAAATGGATGTAAAGAGTGCATTTCTGAATGGCCAGTTGCAGGAAGAAGTCTACGTTGAACAACCTCCAGGTTTTATCAATCATCACCTTCCTGATCGTGTCTACCATTTGAACAAAGCCTTATATGGTCTTAAGCAAGCTCCAAGAGCTTGGTATGAAACCCTTTCAAAATTTCTAACTGATCACGATTTTTCTGTTGGATCAGTTGATAAGACATTGTTCAAATTCTCCAAAAATGATCATATTCTACTCGTTCAAATTTATGTTGATGATATTATTTTGGGTCAACTAACCCCAAATTATGCGGAAAATTTGCTAAGTTAATGCAGGAGAAATTTGAAATGATCATGATGGGTGAACTGACATTCTTTCTTGGATTACAAGTGAAGCAACTGGAGTCGGGTACTTTCATTAGTCAAACTAAATACACGAAGGAATTACTGAAGAAGTTTGGCATGGAATCGTGTTCAGCTGCAAGTACTCCCATGAGCTCATCAGTAAACTGGACACTGATCAAGGGGGAATATCAGTTGAGGCGACACTTTACAGAGGTCTAATAGGTTCATTGTTATATCTAACTGCTAGTCGTCCTGATATTGTATTTTCTGTATGTATGTATGCTAGATTTCAAGAAAATCCTATGCAATCACATTTTACAGCTGCCAAGCGTATTTTGAAATATCTTAAGAGCACACAAAATGTTGGGTTATGGTATTCTAAAGATAAATCTTTCAATTTATTTGGATATTCAGATGCAGATTATGCAGGATGTAAGCTTGATCGTAAAATTACTAGTGGATCATGTCAGTTTCTAGGGGACAGACTGATCTCCTGGTTCAGCAAGAAGCAAACATCCATAGCAACTTCCAAAACTGAAGCAGAATATCTTGCTGCTGGAAGCTGCTGTGCTCAACTGCTCTGGATTCAACAACAACTGAGAGATTATGGAATTGATGCTAAAGAATCGCCCATATTTTGTGATAATACAAGTACGATTGCTATCACCTACAATCCAGTTCTTTACTCCAGGACCAAGCACATAGATGTCAGGCATCACTTCATCAGAGATCATTCCTTGAAGAAGAACATCAGACTGGAATACGTCTCAACTGAGCAACAAGCAGCTGATATCTTCACCAAACCACTGGCTGAGACTAAGTTTTCTCATTTTCGCAATTTACTTGGATTAATTGACTTATCCTAATCAGTTTTTGTTGCTGTTTTGGTTGTTAATTCATCTGTCAGTTTTACTGTCATTTACTGATCATTCAGTTAGTTCTTTATTCATATAACTCTCAACTGATGTCAGTTAATCTTCTATCAGTTCATTGTATTTAGTAATTGTGTTTATGAATTACTTATCAACTGATGAAATTAAGTAATGCATGAAAATAACAAGACAGAGATAAACTGATAACATCATTTTATTCATTTGAAGAAATTGTTGCGAATTACATCATACAATTCTTCCTAAACAAAAGCCCTCCACTTGGCCATCCATTGATTTAAATCTCCAGTACAAGTCTTATGAATGCTGTCAGACTGAGCTATGAGCTCCAGGATCCTCCTCTCCTTGTAGAGTATCAGCTCGTAAATATTGTCTGGTTCGAAAATATTCACAGTATAGACAACGTGCAAGCGTTCCCGATATTTCTCCAGTTTTTCCAGCAAAATGGGAGTGGTTGCCATCCCATTCTCCCAAAGAAACTGAAGTTCTTGGAGATTCTCCCAGTAGCGAAGAATTTGATGAAAAACATCATCTTCCATCTCAACTTTTCTCTTCTCCAGAACTGCTTTCATGAAATCTTCAGCCATGTCCGGAGATTTTGAACTGCTTGCACCTGCCATTTTCTTTTACTGAATATAATTTCCTAATATATTTGCGATTAACAGAGCTGCTCTTATTTATAGAACAGGACAAAGAAGATGAAAGGACTATTTCATTATGACAGAAGTTTACACTACTAAGCATCAGGATTTCTTTTAATTAATCTTGTTTATATTCTCGAAATTTTCTTTTATGCATCTATTAAGGGGGAATATTGGTTTTAAGAGGTTAACTGAGAAGACAATTGTTAGTCAACTCTCAACTAAGGACACAGTCTCACAACTGATCGTTCAGTTGAGTTTTTCACTAATCTTCTCATATAAGTTAACTAATTAACCATATTATATTCCAAATCTAGTGACGTGACTGTTTTTCAAGCATTAAATGCTATCCTTCAGCAAATGATTGGTGGAAACGTGCACACCTTTTGAACCGTTTAAAGTACACACGCTTACAGAACACGTACACACGTTGTCATTCAAAATTTCTATGGACTAACACGTGTCCAGAATTTGAATAGTCACGTACATATGTACCATTCCCCGCTCCATTTCAGTTTTTTTTATTACGTTTATCTACAAACTATTGAGAGCAAAAACAAATTTCATCCTTCTATTTTTTTTGGAAATCATTCAGTTCCAAATGGCGAATCAAACTCCCTCTTATATGCTGAATGCAATGGCTATCAACTTCGGATCCATTCTATCTTTCGGCGACGCTGACATCAAGAACGTCTTTCAAAAACTCGAAACTGCTGGGTTAAGGACATTCTTGGGACAATCATCACAAGCGATCTACCCCAAAGAACTTCCTACTGACAAGCTAATATCTTCAGATGCTCAGCAGCCAATTGAAGCAGTTCCTCTGAAGATCATCCCACCAGAAAAATCAGCTGGTGCAAAGAGAGAAACAGTTAGGATCAAAGCTCCTCTGATTAATATTATTCGTCCTACGATTCTGGCACCTGCCCGACCCAAAGGCATCAATATTATAGAACGGGTGGATACTACTCGAACTGGTCTGGAAATTCCACACATCCTCAGTTCTGATAAAGGCAAGGGCAAATTGATTGAAGAGCCCAGGCCATCCAATCCCATTCAAACCCACATTGACCTTGTTTGGATAAGTTTAATAATTTTGCAGCATCAAAACTTCAACCCTATGATGCTTGGACAGCCTATCGTACTCATATTTTTGCCAAGCAACTGAGAAAGAAATCCCAGCTGAACAAGTTCATCAAACTGGAAGCTTTTGTCCTCAAGATGGTCAAAGCTGCCACAATTGTTCAAGCTCTGGAGAGAAAAACATATTTGTTTGATCAGATGAGAGTTAAGAAGTTAGCACATATTATTGACAAACTGAAGGCTAAATACGTTCCAACAAATCCTACTGCCTATGCTGATCATGCAGTGATTACTCAGTTAGAAACCGATCTGATTGGCTTGCTATCTCAGATAAAGTTTTGGGAAATGGATCAAGAGTTAGTCCTTCATAAAGGAGATCCAGACGATGATGAAGAGGAAATAGTTGAAGAACCTTCCTCTCAACAGAAAGAGTCATCCTCAGAACAGACTATTATTCTAACTGAAGAGCCAGTTCAGGATATGTCTCAATCACCTACTGGTGAACATCAAATGTACACTGAAACAGAATTCTCTTTCGCAAACATTGATGAAATTATTCAAGCAGTGGTGCAAGAATCCCAATTGAGTGAAACTATTTTTGATAAAGTTGATCACCCCGTTGATCAAATCAATCCAGAGGTTCCTATCTCTTCAGAAGCACCAGTTCAGCCAGATTTATCTGCTGAAAAAGCTATTCCAACTGTTGTGCCAATTGATTCCCAAGATCATCCTCTAGAGGCACCAAATTTGGCTTCATCAGACTCTATTATTCCTCAAGGCAGCTCATCTGCTGATCAGAATCCACCTTCTCCGCCTCAAGTTCCAGAAGAAATTGCAGCAACAATCACTTCAGTTCAGAATGTTGCTGAAGCAGTAGCAACTGACAAAGAGTTGGTTATATTTGATAAAACCACAAGAGGACCGGAAACCACTCATCAGTCTCCTCCTCCATCCTCATTAGATTTTGATCTTGTCCTTGAAGAAATTCAGAATATGCAGAATAGTACGAATCAGATGCTCTCAGCCATCTCAAAGATTCAGAATACGCAACTGTCTCACACTTTAAAGTTGGAACACTCTCAACAGTTCAACTCCGAAAAGCTGAAGGCTATCCAAACTGCTATTACCTCTCTCTCATCTGCAGTTGAAGAAATCCAGAAGAACAAGGGGATAGCCTTGAGTCTCACTGCAACTCAAAACTCTATTAACAAACGAGTTGACGGTGTCGAGACAATCGTCTCCAGAAAGATATATTTGCTACAAGTCGCAATGACCTCTGCTATCGAAAAAATTTCCACTTCTGTCCGGCTTCTATCTACTGACGTTCGGAAATTATCTGTCAAGATGAAGCTGTTTGACAAAAAGGGGGAAGTGCTCAAATCGATTTTAGAACAGCAGAAGAAATCTTAAAAAGTAGCAGTCTTTCTTGTATTTGTGAAGAATATGAGTTCAGTTGGTCTACTTCTTATTTTATCTACTATGAGTTCAGTTATTCGGTTTTCTTTTACTCTAGTTTTGTCAAAACACCATAAAGGGGTAAATTTTTGGAAACTTAATTCTGGTGTTTGACAAAAGATAAACCAACTGAACTAAGCAACTGTATCCAGCTAACTGATCGACGCAATTGAAATATAACTGAACAGATGTTTTCTCTATCAGGCTGCTCTTTCGGCTGAACATCTCTTCAGTGATTCTCGTCAACTGACTCTTTACCAGCTGATCTCTCAGCTGTACACGTCATCAGTTGAAAACGACAATCGACAAATAGTACAACTACCTGAAACTAGTAGTGGAACGCCGCATTTCAGAATGAGCAGTGTACGACTGTCAGAGTATATCGACGTGGAAATCAACGGTTAGAATATTCATATATCCTTTAATGTTACCGTTGAGAAAGAAGCCTATAAATAATCGAAGGTAGCAGCCGAAGACAATACTACTGATTTCAGCTATTACATTCTACTTGTTGTTACGCTGCAAAAATATCTACTCACATTCAGAAGCTAAAATCTCACGTTTACTAGTTATATCAGTAGCATTCAAGGCTACATTCTCGAGCTTAAATAGCACTTTGTAATCTTTGATAGTTTTTCTAAGTTGTGCTAAGATCAGTTACCATCTGTAAAAGTGTTATATACTAAGAGTTTCAGTTGTGGCAAAGTGATAAGTCCAAACTGAAGTGGGTCAGTACAGTATCTTGTATTTGATCAAAGTCTTTTAGTGGATATCCTATCTTCGTGATAGAAGGGGTGACGTAGGAGTTATTCAAGTCTCCGAACATCCAGAAACAAATTGTGTTATCTTTACTTCAGTCGTTACTTTTCAGTTAGATACTCTATCTTTCAGTCAGTTTATTTTTCGCAACTGTTTCATTCAGTTTAACTGATTGTCATTGACCGACGGGATACCTAGTATCAGTTTGTCACAAAACTGAACTCATATTGTCGAAGAATATTTAAATTTGAGGAGTGTTTATTCAACCCCCCTTCTAAACACTCTTTATTCGTTTAACTGATCCTTTCAGTGAGACACTGTATATCATTTTGAAGCAGGTCCTTAATCTCCATGAGTTCTTGTTTCTCTCTAACGAGTTGAGCCTTAAGGATTGCAATTTCTAAGGTTTGGTTGTCAATGGTAAGCTGATGCATGTGAAGAGTGGTTTGAGCACGAGTACGAGGATTGACCATTTCCTGGAAAAATTGAATGAAAAGTGATTAAAACCAAAGTTACGTTATCAGAAAAGCAAGGGATTTGGATCAAATAGAATTTTTCTAGGGATTTTCTAAAGTTGAAAGTTTAGCAATTTTTCGCATAGATTGAAAATATGAAATCATGGATGGAACTGAGTGTTGAGATTATTATGCGATGATATAAGTCATTCGAATATACCACAAATGGAAATAGCTCGAATTTCGAAATTTAAACAATGAGAGGTGAGTTTGATTTGTTGGAATGATTTGGATAGAGAGGTATGGGTTCTTACCAAAATTTGACTTCATCAAACTCCAAGCGGATTATGAACCTGATGGCTCTGATACCACTTACATGTCACGCCCTAAAATCGAGGCGTTGGTGACATCTGGTATTGTTTAACAATTTTATAGAAAACAATAAGCCACGTAACAAATAGCAAAAAAACAATTTAATTAATAAAAGATCATTGTCTTTACATATGTAAAATATGAATAATACGAAAGCTGTTCTTACAAATAAAGTTCCGTCTCTACCACCTATTCTTCATTATTATCTAGGGGGATGTAAGGGAGTGAGTGTTTTGAAAAACTTTCAACAAGTGGGGCCGATCCAATACCAGAACAATGAGTTATACATATACATATCTTTAGAAATCATTTTTCAAAGCAGAAGACAAAAACGGAATAGACAGAATTCAGAACTTATATCAGACGAACAGATCATATCAAATAGAACAAAATCTTAACAAAAATAAATCTTATCAAATCAGAATCACATTCTGAACATAGATCTTATGATAATGACCATGGGATATCCTTGATCTCACTCTCCCTCTGGGCCTTCTCCTATAAATGGGATCCCTTTGAGGCTTTTTACCGCATCCAGACTCTCTCTGGGAGCTTTCCCCATAGACAGGCTCTCTCTATGCCCTTTTCACTCACAGGATTTCCCGATGCGCCATCACTTGAATCATATCAAACAAGCTTATCCCATTGGGACGAAACAGACGGATCGAACGGATCAAATGAAACGGACGGAATAGATCGGATCGGAACAGAACTTAGCAAAAGTTGCAAATACGAAACAAATGATTCAAATAAAAAGTACAGTATACGATTGAATTTTAACACATACATAAGCTTTTAAAACTTATAAAAGCCCACTTACCATAATTCAAAGATGCGGGTCAAAACTTGCTTATTTTTTAATGAGGACTTGGCCGATTCTGGAAAACACTTGGGCATTTGGGTAACGTATCGATTATGTTTTGGATGAAATTCTCAAGTAGAATAACACTTTGGGTATCTCTTAGTTGCTGTCTGAAATGGACTAGCACAACATCTCTTTCCTTGCTTGAGAGTGGCCGAAATTCAGAGGAATTTTGTGGGGGTTTTTGGTGTGTTAATTCACAACACATGATGGGGGTATTTAAGGTGAAACAGACGGATCGAACGGATCAAATGCAATGGAAGGAATAAATCGGATCGGAATTGAACTTGGCAAAAGATGCTAATGCGAAACAAATGATTCAAATAAAAAATACATTATACGACTGAATTTTAACACATACATGAGCTTGTAAAACATATAAAAGCATACTTACCATAATTCAAAGATGTGGTTCAAAAGTTGCGTGATTTTTGAATGAGAACTTGGCCGATTCTGGACAACACTTGGGCATGAATTGGGTACCGTATCGAGTATGTTTTGGATGAAATTCTCAAGTAGAATAACGCCTTAGGTATCCCTTAGTTGCTGCATGAAAAAGACTAGCACAACATCTCTTTCCTTGCTTGAGAGTGGCCGAAATTCGGAGGATTTTTGTGGGGGTTTTTGGTGTGTTAATTCACAACACATGATGAGGTATTTATAGGTGAAACAGACGGATCGAACATATCAAATGAAAAGGACGGAACAAATCGGATCGGAACAGAACTTGGCAAAATATGAAAATGTAAAACAAATTATTCAAATCAAAAATACAGTATACGATTGAATTTTAACACATACATGAGCTTTTAAAACATATAAAAGCCCACTTAACATAATTAAAATAAGTTGTTCAAAAGTTGCTTGATTTTTGAATGAGGACTTGGCCGATTCTGGACAACACTTGGGCATGAATTGGGTACCGTACCGAGTATGTTTTGGATGAAATTCTCAAGTAGAATAATGCCTTGGGTATCCCTTAGTTGCTGCCTGTAACGGACTAGCACAACAGATATTTCCTTGCTTGAGAGTGGCTGAAATTCGGAGGATTTTTGTGGAGATTTTTTGGTGTGTTAATTCAGCCGAATTTGGCCTCCAAAATGCCCAAAAATGATGGTCCAAATAACCTCCAAGTGGTCAAAGTTTATCCACAACCAAGGATCATATTGGTGAACTCAATGGTCACTTCTTGCATCATTATTATCTCCAATCTTTAGCTCATCCCTTGGCTGTATTTATGGTTTATTTAGGACATGAAAAGGGAGCTTCCTTGAGATAAATTTTCGAGTTCACGCGCTATGGTTTTCCTTCTTCGATTGGAAACATTTTGGTCCTTGTAGTATTGCGACGCCTTGATCTCCATTATGTTGTATTTTGAACATCTTAAGCCGAAATTTCAAGTCCAATTGTTGAGCTCTGAGTTTGACAAGCTTTAGCTAAAATTCTCGAGGTTTTTTATTCGTGTGATTTGCTTCAAAAATCCAAGTCCTCACACGATACATGCGATTGGCACCAAGTGTGGGTGTCACATTCTCAAATGTGCAGAAACCATCGCCAACAGTTGGCTAAATATTGTTGCTCGATGTACCACTCTGCCGTTAAAACCTTAAAATAATAGAGTCAACATCCTTGCAAATCAATTGCCACAAAAGAGGATATACAAATACACGGGTATTCTCTAGGAAAAAAACGAAATGCCAAACACATAACCCCTTCTTCACATCCTTCTCCGAAAATACCACACAAAGCCATTTGTCGTGCTTATCCAATATCTTAGAATGCCATTATTCCACTGAATCAGAACCCAAAGAAGTATAATATATCACGCATGTAAACCAACTTTGTGCCAATACTTCTCAAAAAAAAGGGCAGTTCACTATAGAGTGACAAGTACTTTGTATTACCAATACACAGAGTACACAGTTATAATATATGAGGACACCCCACCCCTTCTACCAAGGTCATATATTTTAGGCAAGCAATCACGCCCCACTCTCCATAAAAAAACTTCTGACTTTCGGAGGCACCCAAACTCTCCATATCCATTTCAAGTTTCCCCTTATAGAGCAATTAATACCATATTTACTGTTGGAATGCAACCAAAGTCCCATATTGAAAGATCTAGAGAAAGATCATGGATTAATAAAGATGGAATGATATCTCCATTGGTATGAGGCCTTTTGGGTGGTTCCAAAAGAAAAACATGAGGGTTAAAACCCAATGTGGACAATATCATACCAGTGTAGAGATATCCGGATTCCATTGGTCCTAACAAGTGGTATCAGAGCCATGGTCTAGATCGAGCCATGTGGGTGGAATCCTCGATACCTAAACGAAAGAGGTGAGGGCTTCCGGTAAAAATCCTTGATTAAACTCTCGGGGTGGTTTATGCTCCCAGTATTCATGTAAGGCGTGCGCTCCAACGCAGTGAAATGGAGTAACCTCGATTGGAGGACGAATTAATAAGGCTTGAGGGGAGGCTTGGACTATGAGAATAATAGTGGAACTTCGTTTGAGGGGAGGATTGTTGGGATGCAACCAAAGTCCCATATTGGAAGATCTAGAGAAAGATCATGGATTAATAAAGATGGAATGATATCTCCATTGGTATGAGGCCTTTTGGGTGGTTCCAAAAGCAAAACCATGAGGGTTAAAACCCAAAGTGGACAATATCATACCAGTGTGGAGATATCCGGATTCCATTGGTCCTAACATTTACTATTCATTGCCACGCTGTATCCAGATTTAACCAAATACATTAGTAAAGTTTCAAATACAAAAATCAGGTCTAGAGCTTTCTATTAACAATATATTTGTGATGGCACCACCACATCAATATTTTTCTGCTATCCATAAACCACCACATCGATCTTTGAAGAAAATAGTAGGATTCTGCTATCCATAAACCACCACATCAATATTTTGCTCTTCGATGGCCACTAAACTAAAGTAGCTTTAGAATAGAATTTTGCTGAGAAGGACTTGCTCACATCATAGTCCATAGAGTCAATGTGGACTTCGATGTTGACAACATTCGTCTCAACATCAAAAACAACATAAAAATCATCATCACCAAACTCACACTCATCACCATTAGTATCTTAGGACTCATCATCACCAGCATGTTCCTCAGACATAAAGTCAGATTCAGAAGAGGAATTGTCAGAAGGATCTGGGCGATTCTCATCTACCCCGCATGTCTCTTTGATTGTCTTTGTTGTAGAGAGACGGTGAATACATAATTCAGCTCTTCGAAATCTGGTGGATTATCAACATCTATTACATACCTGGTTCTCCTGGGGAAATGGTTTCAAGAAGAATTGGGTCATCGACGATCACAATTATCTAAAAACATTATCTGCCAGAGATTCTATAGGTGGTGTTGTCACACGGGGTGTAACACCACTACTAGCAGCCATTTCGATTCGAATATCCAAAAGGTCGTATCTGGTTCCGGCCATTTATGAAATCTAAACAAGGGTTACAAATAAAACCTTCGATAAACTCTCCAAGAATAAGCACATAGGGCAAAAGTGAAAGCAAATAAAGTTTGAGAGCAAGAACAATTAGCAGTGATGCATTATATATTCTTACTCCCACCAGTAACAAAACTCTCAAATATATATCTCTTCAGCTCCGAATAAGATGCGCCATTTTTACTAACTGTAACAATATCACGAAACATACTCAATTCCCTAATCACCATTTACTGCATCATCCAATGGTAAGTTAAATTTGAACTGGTGCAATCTTTATCTCAAATAAAACATGGTTAACATCACGTCGATTTAACCAGCTTACCATTAAAATCAAGAAGATTCAAAATCAAGACGATTTAGAGTTTTCTTCAAATGTTATAGGTTAAAAGTTGATAGCCCACTAGGTAAGATAAGTTCACAAAACAATCAAAATGCATGTCTTAATTATGCCTCAAGTATGATATGATAAAGAAGTGTCAGACAATGATCAAATTGTAGTATGTCTCTACTTGATGTTGGCAAGACGTCCTGGCAACACTGCTGATTTTGACTCAAACTTTCATGATCTTTATTTTAATTCAGAAATGGTAGCTCCCACACTAGAAGAACGGTCTTCAATGGCCTCCTCTAGGTAACTTTTTCCATATGTATTTTGATTTAGAAGTGGTAGCTCTCACACTAGAAGAACGATCTACAATGAACTCCTCTAGGTAGTTTTTTTTCCATTTTCGTCTAATATATAATTTTTCCTCCTATTTTTTGTTTTTCTTCTTTTTGCTCAAATTTTTCCAAGTCACTTTTTATATTGGACAATATCATGGCATACACGAACATCTTCAACTACTTGATGACTTACATTGAGCACAGACCACTCTCCAGTACTTGATTTGAAGTTTGAATGCAAACAGTGAGTATACACGAAATAGCCATCACTGTATAGACTTTACACAAACCATGATGAATGATACATGCAATATGTCTAGCATCCTACAAAAAAACATACATGCAAGTTGTTGTCACAGGTATTGCAATACCCATGACAACACGTGCGAGTTATCATTATGCACACAAACTGACATACTTCCGAATGTCGGAAAATCTCTCGAAATCTAATATTTTTTGAAAATATCAGTCAGTCGGTTCTCAGTACCAAAAAATTACATTCGAAAATAATCAACCAAATCTCAAATAAAATTATGTCAAATATCAAATATTTTTGCTCGAGAGTGTTGTACTGGATTTTTTGAAATATCAATAGCACTTAAGTTATCATAGTAAACAATCAAGGTCTCACTATGAAAACCATAATTCTCAATCATTTGGTTCATCCACAAAAGTTGTGAATAACAACTACCAGCTGCAACATATTCAGATTCAGCAGTAGACAGAGACACATAATTTTTTTTCTATTGTATCGTGACACCAGATTATTTTCTAGGTAAAAAAAAAACCTCTACTTACACTCCTCATATCTTCTAGGTCACGAGCCCAGTCACCGTTGCTAAATCCCACTAAATTGCTATTTTTTCTTTGGTGTACCACAAACCTAGTTCAATAGTCCTTACAATATATCTTAGAATTCGCTTGTCAGCCTTTAGATAAGTGATCTTAGGATTCACTCAATATCTAGCATATAAACATACACTGAAAATTATATCAGGGTGAGTAGCACTCAAGTAGAGAAGACTACCAATGATGATGCGATACAGAGTGTTGTCAACAACTTCGGCAACATCAGCTCTGGAAATTTTTCGCTAGACCCATGGGAGTTTCATGTGCTTAGTGTTCTCATTTGAAAATTTCTTGACCAAATTCTTTGCTTACATGGATTGACACAGAAAGATACTATTATTATGTAACTGTTTTGTTTGAATAAAAAGAGTTTTCAACACCACCTCGATTGAAGACAATATTAATAAAATATTCTATCAACCTACCATACCATTCGCGTGGAACATGTTTCAGTTCATACAATGTTGTCTTTAGCTTGTAAACATGGTCCAAGTGATGTGGATCCTCAAATCATTTTTGTTGATTTACATAAGCTTCCTAATTTAAAATGCCATTTAAAAACGGACTCTTCACATCCATTTGATATAGTATAATTCTCAATAACAGGCAATGGCAAGTAAGAGTCAGACATACTCAATTCGGGCTATTGGAGCAAATGTTTCATCAAAATAAACCCCCTAAACCCGTGTATATCCTTGAGCAACCAAACATGCTTTGTTTCTAACAAAATTAACTGATTCATGAATTTTGTTCTTAAAAATACATTTAGTTCCAATTATAGTCACATTTTTAAGTTTTAGAACTAAATACCACACATCATTGTGGACAATCTGCTCAAGTTCTTCATGCATTGCATTAACCCAAAATTCATATTTTAATGCATCATTAATATTTTTTGTATATTTTGTGACACAAAGCAAGAGTGTATTAGCAGACAGTATATGGAACACATGCATAATAAACCAATCATTTTTCAGTAGTCAACTTTCTCCTTTCTTCTAGTTGCATGCACTTCTCCGATAATCTATGGTGATGGATAATTCTTCTGAATTTTACTGAGAATATCTTTCCTATAATTGATCACGATATCATCATCTTGTTCGTCTTCCTCTGTTTCTGTCTCAGTCAGAGGTAGTGTTGAGCTGGATGCTGCAACATCTGACTCAACATCTGTTCTGACCAGTGACTTAGATGTATCCAGCAGTCCATCTATGTCATCCTCGATTGTCTTATCTGCAAGATCACCAAACACAACATTAATGGATTTTATAGTCATTCTAGTTCTTAAGTTAAACATTTGATATGCACGACTATTGCAGAATATCCAAGAAACACACATTTGTCACTTTCAGAATCAAACTTAGCAAGATGATCTTGGCTTGTCAACACATAACACACACCCAAAGACATGAAAATACTTTAAGTTTTGGCTCCTTTCCCACGAGAATCTCATAAGAAGTCATAGTGGAACCACTCCTTAGATACACATGATTTCAGATATATGTTATATTTAAGGTCTCAGCCCAAAATCATTTTGTAATATTTTTAGAACTTAACATGACCCGAGCCATCTCTTGAAGGGTTCAATTCTTCCTCTCGGATATATCATTATGTTGAGAAGTCTTTGGGGGTTGAAAATTCATGGGTTATGCCCCTTCTTATCACACAAAAATGCAAAAATTGAATTACCAACCCTCAAGTTATGAAGATTAATAAACCTAGCATGAAGTTTCTTAAAAGCATTAAATGTGTCTGATTTCTCTTTAAGAAAACTTATCCATGTAAAATGTGAGAAATCATCAACATAAACAAATGAATATTTCTTACCACACAGGTTTTCTACTTCTATTGGACCCATAAGATGCATATGTAAAAGTTTTAGACACCTTATTGTTCCAAACTGTTGCAACACTTGATGTGGAGCACGGGTTTTCTTACCTTTGTTGCATGATCCACAAACATATGAATTTCCTAAGCATAAATTTAGCATACCTCGTACAACATCATACTTACAAAGGTTCTTCAACGTCTTCAAGTTCGCATGCCCCAGTTTTTTATGCCACAAATTCAGTTCACTTACTTTGGTATGTCGGCAAGCATGAACTTCACCCAGTTGGTAGTAATTATCAGCAAATCTTGTACCTGATATGACACAAACATTAGCTTTGTCAAAAATTTCACAATAATTTTTATCAAACTTAACATACAAATCATCGTCACAAAGTTGACAAATATTGATTAAGTTTGAGATGAGTCCCTCAACATGTAGTACATTGTGGAGTTCTGGAAGTCCATCCACATTCAAAGTTCCTTTACGAAAAATTTTCCCTTTCGCACCACCTCCAGAGGTCACACGTCCACTTTTTAGTTTAACATAGGCAGGGAGGTGATCTTTAGATCATGTCATGTAGCACGAGCACCCACTGTCGAAATATCAATTACCTGCAATGTTAGTTTTCAAGGATGAATAAATAACAGTGCATCAAATTTCAACCTTAGTTATCCAAACTTTCTTTAATGGAGGTTTTCTATTGACAGTGTTGGGCAACACCTTGTGCAACATCCAGCCTGCTTTCCAGCTCATATAATAATCTCTCAGCTTAAAGCAAAAAGGTTTGATGTGGCATGACTTGCAGCAGTGGAAAATGAAATTTTGCTTTCTTTGCTTTGGTCTTTGAGTATAATCTTGCTTCTTAGTTAATAAGGTTTTGACAGAAGGAGTTTCTCTTGGAGAGCTTGAAGTAACTTTACTTTCCTTCACAAAAACAGTTGGTTGTGACCCAGAGTTGGAAGATTCTCCATACTCAAATACGCTGTTAATGTACCCAAGACCAGCTTTGCTGTTTTTTCCTATCATTAACATCGAGTCGATTTTTGCTGAAATTGAGTTAGATTTGGAAAGACTTTTTGGAGCCTTTTCAAGATCATCCTTGACTTTGCACAATTCGAAGTCCTTCTTACTCAGCATAACTTCAAGTCGTGATACACAGTCTTTCAAATCACTATTTTCTTTTAAGATCATCAAATCCAGTACAATTGTTCATACATTGTCTGCATATTCTCTAGAGTAAGTTCATCTTGATCAACTTCCTGGATTTCTAGATTACTTGAATCATAGAGAGTTTTGCATTGAGGCATACTGATTTTGAAGAGATGTTGCTACCCGGTGTTGCAACACCATAGATAAAACCTAGTGTATTGACTTGCAGCCAGTGTTTTTCTTTCAAAACTACAGACAAAGAGGTTTGATCTTCTCCTTTGCGGATTCCTGCTCTTCTCAAGAATCTTTGTCTCTTAAGGAGACTGTCATACATTTGTTCCTTTTAAGTCTGTTGGAACATTTATAGGCATAGTGAACGAACCCAGAAAATTCTCTGTATTGAACTGATTCAAATTTTTTAACTTTTTTTTAATCATCAATTAATTCATTGGTCTAAATTCTCCTTGAGTAAGTGCATGCCTTTTATTTTTCTCACGAGCAACAAAATTTGGTAGTTCCGGTGGTTGTATAGATTTCTTCTTGTCTCTCATCCTTTTTAGATAATCACCAAATTTCTTTGTCATCAACGAGATGAAATCTTCACATAAATCAGACTCACTGACTTCCTGATACAGTTGAAATAAATCTTTGTATGAATCATCAGAAACTTGAAAGGTGATTGTTTTCCATTTGTCTTTCTTCTATAAATCCAGATTCATCCAAATGGTTCTGAGAGATCTTATCAAATCCTCCAAACTAAGAGTAGAAGTGTCTTTAGAATTGTCAATTACACAGATCTTTATGTTGAATCGTTTTGTAGGAGATTTAAGACCTTTCTGACCAGTCTTTCATTTGACAATGGATCATCGAGACTAAAGGCTTCATTTACAATATCACGCAAGCCTTCGAACATATTCAATGATTGTCTTGTTTTCTTCCATTCTCAATCTTTCAAATTTAGAGGTCAACATCCTTAATTAGCTTGGTTTTGCACACACTCGAAGATCATTCACATGTGCTTTTGAATAATTTCCCATGCAACTTTGGCAGATATGCAATTGTTGATCAAACTAAACATGTTGATGTCGACCGAAGTAAAAATTGCATCGAGTGCTTTTGAATTGAAATTCGAAGTTGGATTTCATCATTTGTCTATGCACTTTCTGGTTTGGTGTGAATGTCACCATCTGTATCCACGGTTCTTGGTGGAGACCAACTATCTAAGACCCGTTTCCATGCTCTTTCTTCTAGGGATTTAAAGTAGACCCTTATCTTGACTTTCCAAAGAGTGTAATTTGATATATCCAAAACCGGTGGTCGAAATGCAGTGTTGACAGATAACACGTCCCTTGTACTTTTACATGTTTAAACAAAAAATGCCAGAATCACACTTAGTATATCAACAGATAGCTCTTATACCAATTGAAAGTAGATTTGTTTAACATAAAAGTACAGAAAAATTTAGATTCTCTATATCAGATTTTAGGAGTAAGGTCCAAAATACGAAAATGTAATCCAATTGCATACAAATCTAGGGAAAATGAAAATTGACTAATTAAATTGTTTTAATGGCATGAATTAATTATGAGGTGCATGTTTACATGTTTAAAATAGGGTTTTGTATTTGAATACATAAACTGTGTTTTAAAGATTATTCGAGATGCGGTCGAGGAACGGAGACTGCAGACCATATGAGAGAAAATATTTTTTAAAATAAATATTTTTAATTGTTTAATGTGTGCTGTATTTTAAATGAAATTTTCGAAAAGGATGAGTTTTTATATGCCGAGTCGTATTTTAAACTGGTAAACGATTTTCGATAAAAATATGGACTTTTTGAGAACTGGACTAATAATTTCACAAACTTTTCTTATCAAAATATTTTAAATATTAACTAATGGTCTTAATGGGTCTAATATACTAGGTTAATAGACCTAAGCTTGCACCATGTTTTATATATCAAATATTAAGCCCAAAAACCCTACAAAAAACAATACAAACCCACGCCCTAACCCCTCTAAGCACTAGGACTCTTTCATCATAATTCAAAGCACCACCACACAAAGTTTTTGAAGGAGGAAAGTCACGTTTTGAAGGGAAAATTAGCAAGGGTCCATTTCCGCCAACGTTTCTCGCATCGCAAGTTGTTTTTCGTGCGTATAGGCATTCCTTAATCTTCCTTCAAACATATTTTACATCATATTATGTATATTTGATTATCCTTGCATGAAAAATATGATGCAATATTTTAATTTTCGTTCTGTATATTTGATTATCCTTGCATGAAAAATATGATGCACTATTTTAGTTTTCGTTTTTATGGCTTTATATGCATAAAAATAGAGTTTTCTTTTTTCAAAACTCTTCCTAATGATGCACAAAGTGGTTGCCATGGTAGGGGAACTTTAAGGGATGTTTTTCCACATGTTTAAGGACCCTTAGGTGCATGATTGAAGGCTTGACAAGGAGGGCAACCAAGATGAATGAAAATTTGGGTTAATGGTAGGCTAGGGTTTCAGCCAGGAGTCCTTGAAAAGCATGGTACTTAGCTGCTGTTAGGGCACGTCCTGAAGACCTAAGGGGGCTGTAGGATGGTCTTTGGGTGGCTGCACAAGGGCTGGTTCAAAGGGCAAGGGGCCGGACTCAAGGCATGGCCGCGCATGCCTTGGAGAGTGACAGGTTGAGGGTGTTTTATTCTAGGGCCTCTAGGTTCTGTCCAGAATTAGGTTATGGGTTCGGTTTAGGTCCTAGGAGGGTCAACTAAAGCCTAGAAATGGTGGCTAAGTGGTGGAGTCGAGGAAAGCTAGGGATCTAACCAATTAGGGCTAGGGTTTTGTGCAGAAAATTTCAGAAGGTTCCTAGGCTGGTCTATGGGTCTTGATGGGCTTGAT
The DNA here is from genome assembly GCF_022965805.1 of Primulina eburnea. Lineage (NCBI taxonomy): Eukaryota > Viridiplantae > Streptophyta > Magnoliopsida > Lamiales > Gesneriaceae > Primulina > Primulina eburnea. The sequence continues at coordinate 26,211,970 of NC_133109.1, read as the reverse complement.
TTGGGTTGTATATGGTAAAGTTTTGAGTTATTAAGCTATGGTTCAAGTTTGGTAAAGTTTCGAGTCTATACAAGTCAAAACCGGGATGTACGTCTAAGTTTGAAAACTAATTGAGAAATTAGTCGAGGAGCTTAAGCTTACGTCTAAGAAATATTTATGGGTACATTTTAAGGTTTCATGTTATGTTTGAATGGATTTGGGTCGTCATTTTAAGGTCAAAAGATAAATTGAGAAAGTTAGGGTTTCAGGGGAAAAACGGTCATTTTACACCTGAAAAATGTTAGACGTCCTAGTGGTGCCCTAAATGTTGTAATAAATGTTAAAATATTTATTTTAAATGTTTATGTAATTTTATGATAAAATGTTAATGCTAAAAGACGTGTTGCATGCTTGGTTTAAAAGAAAATGCTTTATATATGCATGAATTTTTATAAGTGATGGAAATATGAAAAGTTGAAGGATGTGAATTGATTATGACTAATACGATGATACGATGATATGTAAGGTCAAGGCTCAGTTGACGGGTGAGAGTGTCGCCGATTCCCTCGCCGCCCGATACCGTGGTAATACGTAGATGGATCCATCGACCTACAGCTAATACGAAATTCACAATTGAGGATCTGAATTCAATAAAAAGGGAAATGTATACGTATATGAGAAAAGGAAATATGATATAATATGTTGAAAAGAAAATGTTTAAAGTTTATGTATATAAAAAGCTATTTTATTAAAAGTATTTTCATTGTTACTTGTGAATATATATGTATTACTTGTTATCGTGATTAATGTTTGTTGATTCATTAGACTCAATAGGTTTGGATGGTTGCAGGTGAAGATGAGATTGAGGGAGGTGCTGATGCTTGAGTAGATCGAATCCGATAGTATACTCTCGATGTATATTTATTTTCCGCATTATTAAGTATATAAAATATTTTTAACATAAAGATTTTGAGGATTTCCTATTTAGAGATTTATGATATATATATTGAAGTTTAATTATGGATTATTTTTAAATTTTGACGTATGATTTTGGTGATTGAAGATTTATGGATTTTTATGTATTTAGGATTTTGGAAATGTTGAGTTATTTTAGTATGCAAGTTTCGAATTTTGCAAATAAAAAAAATTAATTTAAGTTTTAAAAAAAGTAGTGGACATTTCATTAGGTGTTATGTGAAAGTGTTATAATACATATTCACAATATGCATCAGAATAAATTAATTAAACACACAAATAAAGTTTTATGACTAAAACAAGATAGAATAAATTTATGCACAAGTATAAAAATTGTGCGGTGCTTCATGACAAAATGTTCACTGAAAAATTGTAAATAGTTTACAAAACTAATACCAGTGAAACTACGAAAAACTATCTTCTTTAACAAGTCAATTAAGTAAATTACATCCCAAATAACAAAACCATGGATGCAACGATTGTGTTGCCGAAACCTAGAGCCACAAATAATCTTCAACCAACACTTAACACGAATGTTGTCTTCTAGTGTTGGAAATTAATGAATATTTAGGAATAAAATATTCCTTTGAGTATCCAAGAGGCCTTCCATACTTGTATTGAACGCTCATCTCCAATCTTCCAACGAACTCTTTTACCAAGCAACGCTTGGGAACTCCAGACGCTACGCCAAGTGAAACTTGGGTTATTCCCAAACTGGCATTTAAAAATCCTCATGTGGATAGTATTTAGATTTGAATAACTTGCTGACCAATGCGTCCAGGTTGGAGATTAATTTCGAACCTTGTTCCCGAGCATCGCCACGTTAAAATTAATGAAATTCTGGAAACCCAATCCCGCATCTTCCTTCCGCTCGCATAACAAATCCCATCACATCTAGTTCAAAATTTTATTCCCCGCTTTATTGGATCCCACCAAAAAGAATTCATCATTCTTTGTAGTTCTTCAGCAAGAGAGACTAGGAGTAAGAAAGCACTCGTGTTGTAAAATGGAATGGATTGCGCCACAGCTTTAATTAGAACTTCTTTTCCCGTTTTAGAGATAGTTTTACCACTCCACCCTTGAACTCACTTCCAGATTTGACCACGAAGATAATTAAATATTTCTCACATGTTCCTGCCAATCAAATCGATAGGCCTAACTAGCACCCAGCTTTAAGAGGGCTCCCACACTTCAAAATATTAGAAATTTTTTCCCTGAGTGTCACCAATACATTACCAATCATAAGGATTCTTGATTTGGCAAAATTAACTGCTAAACCTGCAGCTTTCTCATAATCATACAATAAATGTTTCACCATTTGACATTCATCAGCTATAGCCTAATAAAAAAATAATTGTTATGCGCGAACAACAAGTGGGAGATAATGGGAGCATCTCTACATATTTCAATTGTGGCAATACCGTTTTATCGCACCCAAAGAGCAACTAAAGTTTAAAATATTTGTTTAGAAGTTCAGAACGTTCATTGGGTTTCATATGATTTAAACATTTATAGATTGTATATATCTGTTTAACTTTGCCTATTTAACTCTAGACCACAAACTAGTCTGAGATTAGTGGAGTTGGTCCTTTTTGTAAATCCCTACGAATAGATCATTCTCCTTTTTCGATTGTCAATAAGGTCCATGATTAGAAACTGGATTCCTCGTTTAGATTGTACTAGTGATCTAAATGATTGAACGTTGAGATTGGATCGCAAGAATTTCAAAAAGCCGGTGGTGTTGCGACGACGCGGTGGAAGAGGTGGCCAAAATTTGCTTCTAGAACGGATGGAGAATTTTTGTGTAATTGTGTATTGTTATTGTTGGAATATTTCATGTTCGTAATCTTGACTTTGATATTAATAAAACTTGTTATTTTGTTTCTAATGATTTTACTTAAGTGCGTAGAAACTGGAACTGATCAAGATTCGAACTGATCTATTATTGAGCCAAAACTTAAGCTATCGAGATGCAAACTGAAATCGCCAACTGATTGCCTAAACTAAACCAATTCAACTGATATATCAAAAGACCAGTTCAACTGATTGTCTAGCTGATAGGCAGTTCAGCAGAAGACCTTCAGAAGCCCGGTCAGCTGATGAAGAGCTCAACTGATGAAGAGTCCAGCTGACCAGTTCAACTGAAGCAACGAAATTAGTTCAGCTGACGAGCCAACTTATTTCATCGAACCGGTTCAAGATCAGTTCAACTGACCAGTTCAGAACATCAGTTAGGAATCAACCAGTTTGCAGAACATGACAAGCTTATTCAATAGAATCCAGCTATGCGTACTGAGGAAAAGATTTTGTCCAGTCAAAGGACAGTAATAGACGTTGCAGCAGTGCTTAAAGTCAAAATGTTCCAGAATGGCTGTCGGAAAGTACAGACACATTTCGAGGAACAAATTCAAACTGCAACGTTCATATTTGATGAGTTTTGGTTTACTGCCACAATGCCTCTATAAATACCAGACCAAGATCATCAATATACAAGTGTGAAGATCAGAGAAAAAGGGAAAAATAGGGCATGTCAACTACTTAGTCTAGAAGTAAAATTCTCAATGTGTGAGAAGACTTTTGTGTTGTATTCATAGTTCAGTTCTCACACACACACAGACACCATCACTCACATATACAGAGATTTGAACGTACTGATAAGTTGAGCGAGTCTTGCACAAAGACAATAAACTTGTGTATGTAGTCTTTGATAAACTTGTGTATGTAGTCTTTGACACATAGATTGTTAAACAAGTATTGGCTGGAAGGTGCTGCCTTCAATCTAAGCTAGGAGTTCAGTTAGGCAGTTGTGTAAGTTCTAAGATGAGTGGGTTTGTACAAGGTATTGTAAAAATCAAAGTCTTCTAGTGGATCATACCCGAGGTGGTAAAAGGGTTGACGTAGGAGCAGTTGAAGTCTCCGAACATCCATAAACATATTTTGTATACTTAATTGTCTAACTATTGTTTTTTAATGCACCGAAAGTTTTCAAGGTCCACGCGAACCACATGCATACAAGTTATTAAATTCCTTGTGTATTTCAATTAATTGTTTTAATTGAATTAATTAATTATGTTGTGCATATTGACATGTTTAAAATATATTTTTCTACATGGTAGCATTAAAATGTATTTTTAAGGGTTATTCGAGTTGCGATCGAGGAACGGAGATCGAGGGCTGAAATATGGAAAATGATTTTATTAAATAAGTGTTTTTAATTATTTAAAAAATATGATTGATGATTTTTCTTATTTTTGAAATAAGGAGTTTTGAGATGATTTTATACGTCGGGACGTAATTTTATCGGTGTTGGATTTTCAACAAAAATATGAACGTTTTGGCAACCCGGCTAATAAATTCACAAACTTATTTAATCAAAATTATTTAAATATTTTAATTAAGCTCTAATGGACCTAATTAACTCCACTAATGGAACTAAGCTTGATTAGTGTGTAATTAACTATATATTATGCAAAAAAAAAAAACCCTACCCCTTGTACTCATAACTCACGCCCACTTTCAGAATTGACATCAAACACTTTTCCCCCACTAGCAACACGGCACACACATCATCATAAGAGAGGAAAAGCTTGGGGTTTTGAAGAAAAATTCAGCCTATGAGTCTACATCACCGTTCTTCGCATCGTCGCTTCGTTTTCATGAGTAAAATACGCAAAGGCACTCATGTTTATTTCCTTCAAACATCATCACACCATAGCATGTATTTATGTATGAATTGTATGAAAAACAAGTGACATTTTTATTATTTTCGTTTTTGCATAAACATGAACTTTTAAGGCATGGTTTTTTATCCAAAACTTGTTGTTTGCTTCCTAAAAGGGGCTGCCATGATTAGGACATGATCAAGCATTAGGGTCCTAGACACACACCGTATACACTGCAAAACATGAAAAAAATAAGCTGGAAACTGAAATCTTTTGTGGGGTGTCAAGGGCTTGGGTTTCATGGCTTGTGCTTGGCTTGGGTCTCGGTTGGACCAGGGCTGGGCTAGAGTCACGTGAGGGGTCAACGAAGGAGTCCTAGCCATGCTAGGACTCGAGTCAAGAGGGCTGGGGAGGAGTCCTACCAAGATAGGGTGAGTCCTTAGGGTCCTAGGTGGGTGCACAAGAGGCTGGTTCAATGGCTGGTTTGGTTGACTAAGTCCTAGGCGTGGATTGAGAGTCCTATGTCTAATGGGGTTCTCGGCCACTTCATGGGTTGAGCTTGGGGCTTCGGTTTTCAACTAGGGTCGAGTCCTATGGGTTAGCTTGGGTCCAGTAGGTTCCTAAGTGGTCTGGGAAGGGTTTGGCTCATTATGGTTCGAGCATGGCTTGATGAAAAATCGATATGGTTCGGGAATGGCTCAGGCGAGGGCTTAGGGTTTTCGTTTTGAAATAAAAATTGAAACATGGATCACGGGTGTCCAGTCATGGTTTACGAGGGCTAAAATAATATGAAAATGCTAAGTTTTAAATTTAGAAATTTTATATTTAAGTTTGAAATTATCCGGGATTAAAACGCCTTAAATACGATTAAATAAAAATCTTTTATTTATGCTAAATAAAATTATGAGAAAATTAATTTAAGCTTAAATAATTATTTGGGACATGTTAGAGTCAATGAAAGTAAGAAAAAGTCAAAAACGTGAAATTTTACGTCTAGGGGTAAAACTGTAATTTTACACCCGAAAATTAGTAAACGTCATGTCAGTGTCATGAATGCTGTTTTATATGCTAATATGATTATTTTAAATGTTTATGAATTTTTATATGTCAAATTATGATTTATAAATGTTTATGGATTTTTGTGATTTAATATTGACATTTAAAAAATATGTTGCATGCTTGGTTTAAAACAAAAAAAATATTATATCCATGTTTTTTTAAGTGATGAAAATAATAAATGTTGAAGGACATGAAGGATTGTGACTAATACGATGATATATTGGAGATATCGTGAGGGTTACGGTCCCAGTGGGAGCCCGACGATCGTGTTTCCATGGATACATATACGTTAATATGTTAATACATTGGTCAAGGCTCAGTTGACGGGTGAGAGTGTCGCTGATGTCCTCGCCGTCCAGTATTGTGGTTTTATATAAATGGATCCATCGCCCAATATGAATACGAATACGAGTCAAAATCACGATTTGAATTCAACAAACACGAATATGAATATGAAAATGTTTATGATGAATATGAATATGAATGTGTTGATATGAAGATGTTTATGAAAATGTTTATGTTTAAAGTTTATGCATTATCATGAAAATGTTATTTTACGTAAATGTATTTTTCACTGTTGTATGTTATCTGTATACGTATTATTTGTTATCAAGAATATTATGTGTTGAGTCTTTAGACTCACTAGGTGTAATTGATGCAGGTGAGTATGATAATATTTTTGAGGGAGGCTTGGATGCCTGATCTAACTAGACTGGAGGTGCACATGACCCGAGGACCAGCGCTTCTACTTTTCTGTATTTTATGTTTATGTTTATGTTAAAATATTTTTACGACTTTTTATTTCTGTTTTGAGGGGTTTTTGAGAGGTTTAGTATGAGCTATAATTTTTAAATTTATTGCTTTTTAGGTTTGATAAAATCTTAGACGATTTGACTATTTCCTTTGATACTAGTTGGTTGTTTTATTTTAAAAATGGTGCAAAAATATTTTTATATATTTGTGAGTGTTCGGTCAATCCTTAGAGGATTTTTTTTAAAAAAATTACAACGTTTTAAGAAAACGAGTAGTGGACGTTTCAGTTTTCAAACTGATTTGATCGTTCGAGCAGTTATCAATTCAGTTCTCACCATAACTGAACTGATATACGCAAAAACTGATCCTCTTTATATCATTGTACACAAGTTAAAAGCGTTATACTGATTAAATTTCTTAACGAATGATTATTTCGAGTATTTTCCGCTTGGTTTAAAACCAAACTCGATCTAAATCATGAGTGTTTACATTCTTAGAACACGAGTTATTGCAGCTCATTGAGAATATGCTGTGTGAAGCACCTTCAAAGGTGCCCGAACCGATCCATCAGTTATGTTACATTTTTATCAAACTTTGATAACATACTAATAAAAATACACTAACCCAATTGTACTAGGACTCGTAATCCTAATCCTATTAGGATTCATTTATTTTCATTAATTAAATGCAGTATATATTATCCAAAGTCAACTCATAATGCAATATATAATATATATCTATTTATTTTAATACATCTGTACATACACACATGTATATGTGTTTAGACAAATATGTAATTAATTAATCATAATTTAATTTTTTAATTTATTTTTAATTAATTTTTAATTAATTAATCAATTCTAGAATCCTCTAGAATATTCTATGATAATCATGTAAATATAGTAGTCACTACTACTAACATTATTATTGTTTTAGTATATTCTAAATTTATTAAATAAATAATTGTGAACTCATTATATTACGAACTATTTCAATGGAGTCGGTAAACGAGATAAAGTGCAGCTCTGTACACAAGGACTCCAAGTTGTCCTGAGTCAAAGGACTAAGGTGTACAACCATAACCAAGAACTATTTCACTCGATAAGTGATAACTACTTGGACAGTCCAAGGGAGAGTTGTTCAGTGCATCATCAAATGATCATGCATCTACATGAATGGACATCTTCATGTCTTTACTAATGAAATATGACGTTTAAATCACAGATACTAATCTCAAGCTCAATCAATATTTATCTTTATTTTAGGAGACTAATTTGATTAGGGACCTATTTAGAATATACGGTATACTTCCTAATGAGTTTCATGATCTTAAATTCCAAGGTAGAACTCATGGTACCTATTATATATTCAAGAGCTTATCTATTCACTTTGTACGGATATACAAATAAATTAAATGTCGCAACTGGATAAAATCATAAAATATTATTAAAATAAAGATTGTTTTTATATAATAGTCGATAAAACACGAGCCACAAGTTGGATTACTGGATACCTACTCTTACATGAACCCCATCTACTGATCCACTCCTCACAGCATGGTGAAACAACGTTGTGAGTCCTTCATAGCATTGGATGAACAAGTACGAAGATAGTGGATCTCCCTAACACAGTCCTCTCTCCGGATTTATCGGTCCTACAACAATATCATTTACGGTAATATGGTAAGTAACAAAAGAAACATAAGACACGATCCATCTAACCCACTGTGGATGAAAGCCCATCTTGAGTAAGAGTTTCTCCAAGAAATCCCAATTTATTCTGTCATGTCTTACTTATATTAATCTAAAGAAACTACACTAAAACTAAAGTCAATTGGGATATTTTGTGAGAAGCTAAAAAAATTCACGAAAACACTACAAATTAAGTATGTTCTTATTCTTAATTAATACTATTGCACCGATGCATGCGTTGCGTGCTTGTATAATATTTTTTATAATTCATTTGATTTATATTTAAATGAGGATCAAAATATAATTATAAGAAATAGTGATGAACTACACTGTAATTTTGATATATAAATTAAAAAATAAATAAAAAATAAAAGGAAAAAAAATGACATCAGTGAGAATTTAATCTATAACCTAAACCCCAAAAAACAATGACTCTATCCATTGAACTACATATAACTTGCATTAAATTTTTAACATTTTAGTAATATTTTGACCTATAACCTAAACCCCAAAAAACAATGACTCTATTCATTGAACTACATATAACTTGCATTAAAATTTTAACATTGTAGTAATATATATAATTATTAAAACAGATCATAACATCAAAGTTAGTTACTCTAAGTGTTTCAAATTTTATAAGATGATAAGATATATATTATAGATCATAAGTTAAATTTACGATGCAATATTTCTTTAAATAACGTGTTAGTGAATATTTTTTCTTAATTTCAATAATACTCCACAAGTCCTCACGCATTAGCTCTAGTGTATGTCATTTTACCTTTAAATTTAACTATTTAAATATTATATTTTTATTTTAATAAAAAATTATAAAAACATATTTTAGTAATTTTTTAACTTATCTATATCTAACATACTTATCCACTTTCAAAAATAGTTTAAATTTATAAGAACATTTATTTATCTTTATCTATTTATATTATTAAATATTTATATAATTCATTATATAAAATGATAAAAACTTGTGTGGGACGGTCTTACGGGTCGTATTTTGTAGGACGGATATCTATTTGAGTCATTCATGAAAAAAATATTACATTTTATGCTACAATTATTACTTTTTATTGTGAATATGGATAGGGTTGACTCGTCTCATAGATAAAGTTCTGTGAGACCGTCTCACAAGAGACCTACTCATAAAAAAAATTATAAAAAAATGTTTATTTAAAAATAACAAAAAATATCAAATATCAAGTTTATAGAATTATTTCTGTTTGAGCACTTAACGCATGCACAAAATGCTAATATTTATTAAACATAAACCAATTGATTATCGTTATATTTCTCTGGACAAAAGCATCTCTTAATTTTTCTAATAAAAATTATTTTATAAATTCATTATTCATCTCTAACTACAATATCCAATATTATCACTTCCTTAAAATTTTAAATTTCTAAAAAAATATTCCTTTCTCTCGGATAAATAATATTTTTTTCGATCATAATTAATAATTTAAATTTTATAGTGATTAGTTAGATTGATATATCCACAATTAGATTGAAAAATGCATAAATCATAATTAGTAGTAATAAATGAAAAATGAGATTGGCGACTCTACCTAAAGACAAAAGTTTGTGTGAGACGGTCTCACAATCATATTTTATGAGACAGATGTCTTATTTGAGTCATCTATAAAAAAAAATATGACTTTATGATAAGAGTATTATTTTTTATTGTGAATATCGGTAGGATTGACCGGTCTCATAGATAAAGATTTGTGAAACCGTCTCACAAAAGACCTATTCCTAAAAGAAATGGGGCATATAAATTGAGCAGTGTGGATAGATATTTATATTTTCATTAAAAAAATAATTATCCAAAATACACACAAATATACCTACACATACATACATACATATTTATATTATATTATATTATATTACAAAAACATTTCAATACTTGATACCTAAGGTGACACATAGTCGACTTTTGTAAGCCACACACAAAATTAAATGTCGTTCTTAATCAAATGTAAAAATTTTGATATTATGTTTATTTATCGTGTTTATTTATGTATTATTTTTATGTCATATTTATTTATTAAATATATAATTATGATTTGATTTATCACTATAAATGTTATGAAGGAACATATAATCAAAATATCAAAAGAAATCAAATATATATGTTTATATATAATCCAAGAAAGAAAGATTTAATAATTTTATACAGATTTTGTGGAGATAAATCTTTTTTTATAAAGATTATTATCCGGAAATAACGAACTTGGGTTTTCCAAAGTTGAGGGAGTTATATATGTGAAGATATGACTTCTTTTTTTTTTATTATCTTGAAATTGAAAAACCTGGGAAGAGCCGGAACTGGAGGTTGTTCACTAAGGTTCCCTTTCTGGGCAGTTCTATTGCATTAAAAGACTAGATTACTTCATTTTCGTCGCGCATTCACGTTAAAAGAGAGCTGGTAAACTGTTTTAAGGGTAGTAATTCTTTCATATCAGCGCTCCCATTAAAGTTTTGCACGTATTTTTCTTGATGTCGCTTTCTGGGTGTTGGAAAATTAGTGTCGGAAGTGGTTTTTCTCCATTGCGATTTCGCAAATAACGAAATGGGTAGCCGTGGATTTTGTTTCTTGTTATTTCTTCGAAGTCATATGTTTCTTGAATCTATATGATGATTTATTTGAGTGTGGTCTTTTGCTTTTCTTCACTTCATTTCTTGGTACGGTAGTGGAAAGTTTTCACTTTATGATTTTACTCACAGTATTACGAGCAGCAGACCTTTTTAGTTCCTTTAAAGGAAAATCGTAGTCCCCTCTCCTCGTAGTTTCAATTAGCGTCAGGTCGATGAACTTCGTAGTTTAAATGTGTGGGGACTGTGCAGAAGATAACTAATGATGTGATAGTATTTGACTGTAAAAGTTAAGTGTAATTCATCTTTCTTGTGGGCCTGTGCTGTCAAAACTGGAGCTTTCAAAGTGAGAGTTTTGGCTATTGGAGACTGTGGGGATGAATGATGGCAATTTGAATCCTGTTTTTATCCATTTTGGACTTCTGGAGATGTCTTTTTTTTTTTATGGGCTTAAATATTATATGTTTTGCCATCTAAATTCTCACACAACCATAATTACTGCCGTTTTGAATTCATCGTCACCGATTAAAGTAATCTATTTTTGTAACCATCTATTCTGTTTCTCTCAGTGACATTTATTGCAGTATTTATATTTTTTGTATTCCTCTAAATCTTGGGTTTTATGGTTTTCATATATTTCTCATGCTCCAACCAGATTTTGTGCCTTTTTGCTCAACTATAGGGCCATCTGTTCAGAAGAGTTCAGTGTTTGAATTATGATTTAAATCACCATCGAATTATTCACAATCTCCTTGCTTACTGATTCTTAATCCATCCACACAGCTCTTGCTTTATAGATCCCAAATTTCAAGATTCAAGAGGAGATATTTTTATGCTTTGATTTTCAAGTACTAAGAAGAAATTTCTTGAGATTATATTGAACAAGAAGTCTAGATGCTGGCAAGTGAATCAAGTAGCTCTTCTTGGAACAGGGAGCAGGATGTGCAATTTGAGAGAGCATTAGCAACGTACCCTGAAGATTTGTCTGATAGATGGGAGAAAATTGCAGCTGATGTAACCGGAAAATCACTGGAAGAGGTTAAATATCACTATGAACTTCTAGTGGATGATGTTAATCGGATTGAGTCTGGCTTCATACAGGTGCCTTGTTATAACTCTTCCTCCGATGGTTCGAGCAGCCATGGTGGTGATGAAGGAATTGGTAAGAAAAGTGGCTACTTGGGGCTATCGAACAGTGACCCCAATCATGGAAGTAAGTCTTCAAGGTCAGATCAGGAGCGACGCAAGGGGATTGCTTGGACAGAGGATGAACATAGGTGAATTATTTTTCAATTATATATTATTTTTTTAAATCTAGAAGTACTATTCTAATTAATATTGCTGAATATATTATTCTGATGACTGCAGTTTCTGATTAGTGGGTCCTTGATAGTTTTTGATGATATTATATATAAGCAAATAATCCTTGTGAAAAACTGCACTTTTTTCACTGTTTTAAAGTGTTTCTTTAATAATCTTAGTAGATCTTAAATTAGGAAGATGGTGTTTGGCTATATTATATCCTTCCATGCGAATCTTGGCCTCTCCAAAGCTGTCTGTGGCATTTCTTTCATTATTTTTTTATCAGACTAAAAAATTGAAGTCTTTATTGGCTCTATGATTTTCCAGAATTTATACTAAGATTCAGTCGAAAATCTACGACTAATTTCAAGTTGGATCAAAAAGTTCTTTTTGTGTTTGTTTTTAATTAAGAATGAGAAATTTTGATTTATATTGATGGAAATGTACATCCTTTTTTATCTTATATATGTCCTACAGTTTCACCTCATTCAGGGGTCGTCCTTCAACATTATGTCAAGGACTTGATGATGTCTTCTATAAAACTTTGTTATACTTTCTCGCATAACCTTACCTTTATGAATGACCTTCGCATTGAATCATCACCGCTTTAGAGTTAGCTCATTGACTCTTAGCAGCTCGCAGCCTGCATTTGGATTAAGTCGTAATGTCACTAGTTCTAAATGTTCCTGCTTGCGGTTCTATAAAACTTATCACATGCTCATGAACTCTGGACCGAACTATACCCTTACAGATCCTTGATCAAATAAGTGTTGTGGCTATATCGAACATAGGAGCTCTACCATTACTTCCAGCTTCATGTTCACATCTCCCTTGAATTTCCAACTAATGCAGCTTTTGATTTTTGCCATACCACGAAAGGTAGATTTGTTTATGGGGAAAAATTTTTTAAATTCGTACGTTGACAATATTTATTCAGTTAACATTTGGCAGGATTTGCGGGTGAATAAGTAAGTAATGTGTAGTTACATAAGAGAAGATTTTTTATTGGTAGTATTTAATGCTGATTGCTTGAATTGCTAAAAAATTGTTCCAATGGCTGAGCTGTCAAATATTGGTTGCGAAACGATATCCTGGAGCCTAGAAATTTTTAGTTGTCTATTAAAAAATGTAGAAAATAGAAGGCATGGTGTATAAGTTGGCTAAACAAAGTAAAACGGGGGGACAGATTGATGAAACCTTGTCAATATCACTGATTTGTCTCAGCTAGTCAACCTATTGGCCAGTGAGTGATGAAGCTATTGGTTTCGTAGGATTCAGGTCTCATGTTCAAGTATCATTGGCGTGGATACTCTTTTTTAACTTTTAAAGAACTCATTTGTGTCAAGCATTATACTGAAGAAAGATGCATCTGGTTAATAAAATCTATTAATTACTTAATTGTTTGTCCTTCTTTTGCATGCATCTTCCTTATTTCAACACCTTACTCTACTGAGCCCAAAACAACCTTGTCAAATCTGTTGTTGTAATTGTCTCTGTGGGAGTTAAAACACGTCTTCCACGGTTTCCATTCTGGTACTGGTCGTGTATGAAGAAAGTGACTGAATCATAGTTGTTAAATGCCCACAAATTATTCACCTATGCTGCAAGCTTAGGTAGGCTTAATACTTGCACCTTGTAACAAGTTAAAGCAAGCTTTGATGAAGTTAGCACCACAACTATGAAGTCCCAACCTTGTGCGACTTTACAGCTCAAGGTACCCTTTGGAATGGTAAATCCAAAATGAAATTTAGGATAATGGTGATTGGTTTTCACTCATTATTATTATTATTGTTCTATGGTTTGTAAAAGTACACACTGAATTGTATGTGATTAAACTCTCTTGTAAATTGTAATATATAGATTCTAGAATATCATCCTTCTAAATGCTTCACTTTAGTTAAGCACGAGCATTCTATTCCGATGCTCCTTAGCCCTTAGTGCTTCTTGTAGTTCTAATAACTGGGGACTGGATAAGAATCTGTGATCCTACTATGTATAGTTATCCTTTTGTCGTCATTTAGACATGCAAGGAATCTTATCTGTAAGTGGAGAAAAAAGAAAGTTATTGGAACTTCATGCAACAATGTTACTTGAGTAGTTTATTATTGCCACTTATACCATCTGCCGTTTCCAATGAAGTCTAGGTTTTGACCCTAGTCGTTCCCACTTACCTCCCCCTCTTTTGTGTCTCTTCTTTCGTTCTTCCCTAAGAATAAAATTCCTTACACCTCCAACATCTTCCGTAGAAAACTCTAGCTAAATTTCAAGATTGTTCAAACATTAGAATGGTGCCGAAATAGGCAGAACGAGCTTGGTTTTCCATTTCTTTTGGTACTTCGCAGTGCAATATATCTTTAAAATATGCAAATTGTTTACGAGTCATTTACTTGTCTGTTTGAACTACTAGGTGTTTTGGATCCTAAGCTGTTGATTTGATGAACACCTGTGAACTCCAAATATGGTTTTCAGATAATGATTGATGGAATGGAAAAATGAATCCTCAAAGCTGATTGCAAATTACTGGAGAGCGATTTGAGTTCTCACTCCCAGAGTGTTGTTTTATTTGTTGCTTATGTCTTATAAAATCCTTTGGGAATTTTTCATGTTGCCGAAGCACTTCTTGGTCTTTCACATTTATAAATTGAGAGTGGAGAACTAACTTGTGTTAACCACAAGATAAAACTACTGAAAAAATACATAGCAAGTGAGTTATTGAACACAATATTGTTGCTTAAGAAAATCTTTTCATATTCTGTTTTCGTGATTCAACTGAGTTTGTAACTGTTTTTATTCATGGTTTGACTCTTCTGAGTGCATACACGTGCAAAGAAAATACATAAATCATTATATCGACATGTTAAACTGCTTATTTTTAGTCTTTTTTTGTACAAGTTGTCAGCTTAGTTGGTGAAATACTTTCTACGGAGTTGTGATGATAAAGAAGGGTGAAATACTTTCTCCTTATTTGGTGTTTCATCATTGATTACCTTAGGAGGCACAATTTTTCTAATGGATATCATAAATAAACCTTCTTTTATTATAAAGACCTAAAAAGAAATCAATACAGAGAGTACCTTGAGATTTCCAGTGCTGGTGATTAAAACCATTTTATTCTGTGGTTAAGTTGGAATGCTCTTCTTTGTCACTTCTCCATTTTCACAACTCAATTTCAGAAAGTTTTGGATGACCAAAAGATGAAGATCAATGTCCATGAGTTATTAAGTTACTTTTGTAGTATTACATTTTATCTCGGAACCACAGATATTGTTGTGGTTGTTTATATCATATGGAATTGGTTGTCTATTTCTTGATGTTATACTTTCATATTGCTTCTAGTCTTCTCTATTTGCACGTTGCTTGTCATTAAACTGCTTTTTTGTTTTTGTTTTTCTTTGTGGTAAAAACAGACTGTTCCTTCTTGGTTTGGACAAATTTGGAAAAGGTGATTGGCGAAGCATTTCCCGGAATTTTGTGGTGACAAGGACACCAACTCAAGTGGCCAGCCATGCTCAGAAGTATTTTATTCGTTTGAACTCTATGAACAAAGACAGGAGGCGTTCCAGCATTCACGACATCACTAGCGTCAACAATGGAGAAGTGTCTGTACCCCAAGGTCCAATCACCGGTCAAGCCAATGGTTCTGCTGTGGGAGGTGCTTCGTCAGGCAAATCGAACAAACAACCCCCTCAAAACTCAGGAGTTGCTATGTATGGGGCTCCGACTATAGGACAACCAATCGGAGGACCCCTGGTTTCTGCAGTTGGGACTCCTGTAAATCTTCCACCGTCACATATAGCATATGGAGTCGTTCCGGGTGCCCCTGTAGGTCCTCTGACTTACCCCATTCCCCACCCATCCGTGAGTAGGTGACTAAGAACCACCTGCGCTTAACATTTATCAACTTTGGATTTAGTAGATCAGTCGCCGGTTTTGTTGGAAATCAGGAATCAATCACGATTTGCTAGAGCGTATATCGACAGGCATAGTAAAGAAAGAACCTGGTCGATTCGGGTCTTAAGCTTTATGAATGAACAACAGGGATTGTTCTGTTGTGGCTTTTACGGAATGATTTCTATGTTTGCAAAAACAATGGTTTTCCGTCGATCTAGTGTTGGCCACGTTTGATTTTATTGTTAAATTGAAATAAGGCAAAGAAAAACTTCATGGATGTGTATAGGCACGAGGCATATGTGGTGTTTTGGCAGCTTTTCTGGTATCCTGGATGTATCAACTTTGTAGGAATTTTGGAAAAAAAATTAAAGCTCAAGTTAGAGATATTAATTGTGAAGTATGTAAAAAAAAAAAAAACCTTTCTGCATTCTATTCTCGAAATATGAATAACATATTTTAATGTCTTTTACAATCTTTGAGCGATTTAATATGTAAAGGTCATTTATCATAGGCTTACAAATCTGTAACCCCCAAATGGTTGAACTCACGATACAAGAAAAATATTTGTCTTTGCAAGTGCTATGTTTTCATATAGTCAAAATTTTTGTTTTTAATAATATGATCTTAGCTAAATGGAGATAAATCTTCAAATTAAAATATAAATTTATTTTAACTCTCTACATCTAAAAATTTTTTGTTCAAATTTCTCAAAATGCTAAAAATGACTAAAATACTTTTATATTTGTTGATTTTATTGATTGGTTATTTACTGGACCAGAAATAATATCAGAGATTAAGTAACATTATTTCAAATATATAAAATTATTATTGTTGTATAATTAAGTGTTTGAGTAGGAGAATTTTCTCAAATAATATGGATCCGAACACATATTCGAGATTAATTATTTGAAGGATTTATTACAATATTTTGAAATTTTTGAAACAAGAAGATCTACATGATTAAGTCTAATAAGTTCATGGAAATAGTATCGGATTTCTCTAAACTCTCCGGAAATCTTAGAAAAATACAACAATGCGGTACATATTTATAACGGTATGTTATATTATGTACCACAAAAGATAGAAAAAATCATTGAATGACAAGAAAAAAATCTTGTAACACTAAAAGATATTCAGTCAAGAATTCAAACTCTAGAACAACAAACAAGTTTTAGCAAAAGGACTTCGGTAGAAAGTTACCACCATCTTGGGTATTGACCCCTTATTACAGCAAAGAGGGATGACCAAAATAATGCCAAGACCTTTAACCGACGAAAAAAAAGATCAATTTAATTAAAAATATCTCAGAGAAAAAATTAATTTGATGACAACTTTAAAAAAAATTGGTCTCGATGATCTCCAAAACTTTGTAGAATCTTTTGCAAATCTCAGGGTCGTAGATCTTAATATAAACACAATTGGGGTGAACTACCAACAATAACATGGTCATCTTCTCATGAACCACCAAGGAAAAGTATGGGATCTCATAAAACAAATATGAGATGAACCAAAATAGATTTTCATGTTGGCGGAGAAGCCACCCAGTTGAAACAAGGTCAACGAGAAGTCAAATTTTTTTTCACCAAACATCCTATGAGAAATCTGTTTTGGGACCTATACATCCTTATGGGGTTATGATTAACCTTGACGTATTAGAATTTTCAAAAAATACAAGATCTCATATATGATTGGACATCGACAATGAGAATCGTAGCAAGAACGCTTGATCTCAACAGAGAAGGATTATCAAAATTTTAAAAATGAGTCTTATGTGATTAGTTAAAATTGCTTGGGACATGACTTTGGTAGAAACCAAAGAGCTAGTCCTAGCCGAAGAATTTCTAATTGATATAGCCGGAAGAATAGCTGTCCTATTTAAAGTATAATTTATAAGGATAGACTATTTTATCAGTAAAGACACCGAGAAGAAAAATAAATATATTCAAGTTCTGTATAGTCTTGAATTACATGACATCTGTTTAGTGAATGAATATATTATGTTATTCACTAAATATAGATGTCATTCAGGGGTCAAAGAAAATATAGCAATGTAACTTTCTTCGTCAAAATATCAAGTCTCTAAAGAGAAATGATAATTAGGGAATATGCTATGACAATCCAGATACTTTGGCACGAAGAGCATCTTTTCTCAAAGAAATTGATAGAATGATTTCATATGATAATATTACAAAAGAATTAAAAACGATCAAGGGATATTAATAAAACGTACTCTTTTATGTTATAAAGAAAATGATCTTCTAACAATCATTGGAAAATAAGCCACAAAGGCAGAAAAGGAGGGCTTTAGATGTCATCCATATGCCTCTTGGAAACCAAGAACAATATGGTCTAGCAAAAAAACCAAATCTTATAAATCTGGATAGAGAAGTGGACCATCAAGAATTAGGATGTCATCCCAAGTATCGAGCACATCTAGAAGCACGAGAAAAACACCTAAAAAGAAAACTTTCAGAAGAACTCATGATGCGAATCTGGTTATGAATGAAAGGAAAACATGAACTAGACTCAGTTGCGCCTTCGATTAAATGAACAAAAGGGATTCTTTAACCTTTGATCTTTAAACTTTGAAATAAGCAACGTGTATTCGTCCCTAAATCACGTGGTTTAGTAAAAAATAACACAAGTAAACAATTGATCTCAAGCGAATCTTTAAAGAACCCATCTTTGACAATCCATACGAAGAATAACTGACAAACACTACAAAGTTATGAAACTTTGATAAGTTTGATTTGAGAAACATACAAAAATATATAAAAAAGCCAAAACTTTTTGGAGAGAAAATATCTAAAATTGTGATTTAAAAAAATCAATAATAATTCGTTCTAATAATGTTTACAACATTTTTTATAAATAAAAAAGACAATAATTCATGTAAATCTCACAATTTAGGGTTAGGTTTCTTTAAAAAAATGAGCGACTGCTGGGTGCGGCTAATTCCCGCACCAACGCGAATGGTTATGTTCTGCGGACGTTGGCTCATGCCTGGAAGCGTTGGGCGCAACTTTAAGCCATTGGGGCGTGGCTAAAAATCTGACATGTCCCCGATCTTGCTGTCTCTGATGCTGGTTTGGGCGTTGCATATTCTGGGGCTCGAGTAAATGTCGTCCTAGCGTAATTACTTTTGTCATCTTCATCCTATAGCATTGAATAACGTTGAAATGGCTCCCAACTTCATTGTCATGCATGCCGAATCTTTCTAGGCTTGGAATCTTGCTTGTAGATGCTTCTTGATTGATTATCATGAGTTCATGCAGCTCTAATCGAAATCTCGTTAATCGCTCGAACACACTTGATTTTTCATTTTCAATCACCTCCAAGATTTTATGATTGAAACAACAACGCTCCTTGAAACTACATCCAAAACTTAGCTCGAAATGTCCGGTCAGATTCATATCATACTCCCCTTCTTCAAAAAAATTTGTCCTCAAATCTATGATACTTGTACAAAAATAAAACAAGTTAGAAATAAAAAAAAATTATAATATCAATATGTTTACCTTTCAACTCTAATTTGTATGCTCTATCTTCTATTTGTTCCATCAATCATAAGATGAGTGATAACTGCTACTTTTCAACTAAATGCAGTCTGCCAAAATAAAATTCACATAAGTGTACGACAATAGAACAATGGGAATGGAGGTGTCATGATGAGGGGAAAAATGAATCTTGTTGATGGAATAATCGAGTGGGTTGAGTCGCATGAATTCAAGGGCAATCAAAGTGAGATAAGAATAGTTGACATCACAATGACTATGAGGTATTCTTGCTTTCTTATCTTAATTTAATGAAATTTTGTTTTCAAAATTTTAGAGGAAAGATTGCAAAGATGGATTTTAAGAGAGGTGGTTTGATTTTCACTTTTCTCTAAATTTTATAGATGTGAGAGTTATGAAAAATTTCAGTGTATTGATTTTAAACCTTGTTGCTTTTGATTTCTCACAAATTGCTAATGTGGTGGGAATTGGTGGCTACAAGAATATATATGCATTAGACTTAAATTCCTATGATGTAGTAAGAGATTGCATGGACAGTTTATGCGACATGTACTATTACATGATCTGTATTTGTTTGATGATGATTTTGAAAAGTACATGGTTGGATGTGGAAATTTGTGTGATTATAATGAGTATTTGTTTAAAGAAAATAAATTATTTATTCTACATCTAGTGCGTGATCTATGTGTTAATAAGACACCTATTTATGGTTTGATAATTGATGTATTGCATGAATATATGTTTTGGTTATATATAAAGAAGTATGTCAAGTTGTACAATGAATGATACATTGCAGACAAGAAAAGCACACTATCTATACTAGATTCTCATGTGTTGCATTAAGTAACTGCTAAGAAAGCTCGTATTTGTGGCTATTTGCTCATAAAATAAGAGGAAAGAGATCAAACAAACGGGTGGATGCTAAGAGGACTATCGGTTCGAAAGGATAACCTGAAACTTTCATCTCAAACAATACTGTGCAAGGCATGACGCTAATCTTTAGCTAAATTGTCAGTCGACTACTAGCTACGTACGATTACCAAGACATGGATAAGTTAGTCAAAAAACAATAATAGTAATGGTACAAGTAAATATGACAGACCTTGAATATCAATGAGCAATGAAAGCATAAATGACCTACAAACTCCCAAAGTAAACACTTTCTAGCTAGAAAGTTGAATAAAAGTAAAATTAAATGATATTACACATCCAAAGTCAAAAACCCACAAATCAATTCCTTTCGGAAGAAAGTCCACGTAATTCCCTACTAAAACCTTTGTCATTTACTAGGAGCCCTATCAAAGTTACAATATTATAAATTCACTAAATGAAATAAAAAAATCCATCAGAAAAAATACACACACACACACACACACACATATATATATAAATATCCTTGGTAGAGGACATACGACATATGGCCATAAAATGATAAATCTGACAATAACAGCAGGTAGAACTAGAATTAGTGAAATAACTCTAGGAACCAATGTGTATTGTACCCATATGCTGATGACCAGATTCAGGGCTACTTCTCTTGCAGCATTGAAACTTGCTGTTACAGGGAATGGTGACAGCCTGAATTTCCTGTCACTTTTCACAAACACAGAAAAACTACAGTGGAAACAGTTTCATAGAACTGCTATTGAGATTGAGCTTTATGAAGAAGAAATTAAGAAAACGTTTAGTAAAAACGATCAGGAAGATGCTTGTAAGCTTTGCAAAGATACAACTATAGGGAATTGCAAAAAAAAAAAAAAAAAAAGAAGAGAAAACAGTATCAAACAGAGCTTTTATAGAGCATAAGATTTCTGACAGATTCTATACACTTTTGCAGAGAAATTAACAATGAGGAATTCCATGAAAAGCATATAAAATAGTAAATCCTACCAGCGAATAGGTAGCTAGGGTTATTAGAAATCATGTGCATTTAGAACCTAGTTAAACTTCAATGGATTGCCATTATCCATTGCCCAGTAAACTTACAGAGCTGTAATTTGAATTCTTGATAGCACGAAGAAAATCATCAGGTAGTACATCAAGTGGAACAAATTCCTGAGAGAGAAATGGTAGTCCGTGTTATTATTCATAATCACCTTCAAAAGTACGTGAACCAATCTATTTCATGTATCTCTCTCTATACGAAAATTTGAATGCTGGAACCACAACATATGCACAAAAGATATAAAGAAAGAATAAAAGTTCACCATGAATGTTCGGTTTGGAGTAGCATTTGAAAGAACAACTGAAGAATTAATACACTTGTGTACCATCAGCCAGAAAAACCTAAATGACCCCAAAAAAGTACCGAATTTCAAAATTTGTTAGTATATTATTTTGAAATGAATCAACAGGAAAGTCACGTAGCAAACTATCCCGCACACTCCGCTCTAGTCCCCAAATCATCAATTTTGAGACCTAGAGGTAGAGGAGTATGAGACCATCTCCAATCCACTGCACTATATTCTGCACTACAATAGTGTAACACTAAATTCATCTCCAACCTATCTACACTACATTCTACACTAAAAAAGAATATTCTCAGAATATTCTTATAATATTAATTTTAATTCAATAATAACTATTTATAATTTACACAATTATACATAATAAATATAATTATATTATTTCATTATTTATTAGAAAATCGATTAATTATTTTATATAAATAAAATAATTATTTAATGATACAAATATTTTATTTCAATATAATCATTGAAAACGATATAAATATTTATTTCAAAAATAAAATACAATACAAGCATAACATTATATATAAGATAAAAAACATTGAAAATGATACAAATATTTATTTTAAGAAATAAATACGATACAAGCACAATATTAAATATTAGAATTACTATATTCTTCCCATAAGTGCTCAATTAACGCATTTCATAGCTCATAGTGAGCATCTCTGTTTTTTATTTTCTTATACCGAGAGAGAAATTCTTCGAATCTTGTACTTTCGTCATTGACCACCATTTCCACATCGGCACGCGGTGCTTCCCTTGCATCTTCAATTGGTGCACTGAGGTCACATTCATCTTCAATAATCATGTTGTGCATGATAATGCATGCTGTCATTATATCATGCAAATTGTTTTTACGCCACGAACGTGCTGGATTTGCCACGATTGCAAATCGAGATTGAAGAACACCAAATGCTCGCTCCACATCTTTCCTACACGACTCTTGTTTCATAGCAAAATATCTTTTTTTCGGTCCAAGTGGGTTACTGATAGTTTGCACAATAGTTGACCACTTTGGGTAGATACCATCTGCTAGGTAATAGTCAGTATTATAGTCTTTGCCATAAATAGTATAATTGGCAGGAGGAGCAATGCCTTGAGCCAAATTTGAAAATATATTGGATGCCTCTAAAACATTGATGTCATTATTTGATCCAGGCATACCAAAATATGCGTGTCATATCCAAAGATCATAATCGGCCACTGCTTCTAAAATAATTGTTGGAGACCCACTTCGACCTGAATATTGCCCAGCCCAAGCAGTAGGACAGTTCTTCCACTTCCAATGCATACAATCCAGACTTCCCAACATTCCTGGAAAGCCTCGTTGTTTACCAATATGCAAGAGTCGAGCAACATCGTTGGCTGTTGGAGCTCGTAAGTACTGGGCTCCAAAAACTTCCACCACTGCTCGACAAAACCGTTGAAAGCATTCAATTGCAATTGACTCTCCTATTTTGATGTATTCATCGATCGCATCCGCGGCCATGGCATATGCTAACATTCGAATTGCAGCTGTTGCTTTCTGATTAGTTGATAACCCTAGTCGTCCCAAGCCATCACTGCGTTGTATGAAGTAGCTATCATGATTCTTGACACCATCCACAATGTGAAAGAATAGATGACGAGACATCCGAAATCGTCGTCGAAAAATACCTTCATGAAATCTGGGATTTTCAGCAAAATAGTCGTTGAACAAATTCTGATCGGCTATTTCTCTATCGCGGTGAATTACAATGTGACCTGGAATGGATCCTCTTCTCGGACCTTCGTTAACTTGTTGATTGATGTAGGTGTGTAGTATCGTATTGCGTGCATGAATATGGCTAATGATTGCTCCTTGAATCTCATCAATGGCTTTATCGATGATCAAATAATTAGTTATTTCATCTTCATTATCGGATAATGACGATGAGCCTGATGAAGAATTCATTTTTTTTAATATAAATTGTTTGAAAAATGTATACCACGAATTAAAGTTTATATAGAATTTATTACGATAATATGGATGAGATTTCCTATCTCGAAATCTTTCCATCCATAGAATTAGATTTCATTAGATAAGGAATCTCATCCAATGGCATATATCTCTTACCATGTGACTCAACGGTCACGAGGAAAGCAGAACTGCAATTTGAGTTTGTCCACTAGTTATTAATGAATAAAGAAAGGTATTATAGTAATAGAATTTGGTGTTTGATAAAAGAATTCTACCAAATAAATAACTTTTAAAATGTCAGGCATTTGCTTTTGGTGATCTCATCTTTGTCCCATCCGTAGGATTAGATTTTGGTAATCTCATCCGACGGATGGCACACAGATGAGATTTCAATGGCTGATATCCATCGAAATCTAATCAAACGACTATCATTTTTTTTGCATATTTTCTAAAGATAATCTGAAATACTATAAATAGTAACATTTATATTCAAAACATATCAATACACCTATAAGCATATTAGCGAAAGATAGATGGAAGAAAGTTCAAGAAAGAACTACACCGTTGATGAAGATAAGTTTTTGTGTCATATTTATCTTGATGTTTCACAGGATCCCATTATAGGTATAAGTCAATCGAGAACTCAATTCTGGTCTCGGGTTGCTGAGAAATACAACAAAGAAAGAAGAAGTGATTTACATCCACGACCTCAAAAATCAGTTGAGAAGCACATGGGAAACATCCTCACTTCTGTTGCCCGTATGAGAGGATGCATTCGACAAATTGAAAACCTCAAGCCTAGTGGTGCATCTGAACAAGATATCGTAAGTTATTTTTTTAAAAAAAGTTATGAGTCATTCACATTCAAATTTCTTAACTAATTTTTAATGGTTTTTATGTAGATGAACCGCGCAAAAGTACTGTATGTACAAGACAGTAAAGATAACAAACCATTTTCATTTTATCATGTGTGGGATATTGTGAAGGATTGTGAAAAACTTTCCGGAGATAAAATTTCGATAACCAAAAAATCTAAACTACGTGCTACTAATCTGGATACTTCACAGTCTGATACTCCAGCTGAAGAATCGCCACAATCAGGTTCACCTAGCTTCTCTGCATTTGCAATACATTTAAATGACGACAATATT